>NC_091776.1:72164146-72464146 GCF_029378745.1 Bos indicus | reverse complement strand
TTACAGTCCATCTTCTCCACCTGTCCCCTTGGCAAGCAACATAATTTTGCCTTTTGGAGAACGTCACATGGAATCACCCTTGTGATTGTTTTCAATATTCATCTATTTATTTGCCACCAGGTCTTCGCTTGCGGCTTGCACACTGCTTGTGGCCTGTGGGGTCTGGTTCCCTGACCAGGGATCGAGCCCGGGCCCTGCACTGGGAGCACGGAGCCTCCACCGTTGGACCACCGGGACGTCCCTGTACATGTGATTTTGTTCCTGATTTATCTCACTTAGCATGCTTTTACACCCGTGTCCTGATTTGAGTCAGCAGCTTGTTTTTTGATTGCTGAATGAGACCCCATTCCGTTTTAGGTTGCTTGGCTGCCCTGATGAGACGCCACAGAGTCAGTGGCTCAGGACAGACATGCCCTGTCCCCTGGTTCTGGAGGCCAGAAGTCTGAGGTCAGGCTATTGGTGGGTTTCTTCTGAGCTGCTCTCCTTGGTCTGTGGATGGCTCTTCTCCGTGTCCTCACTCGTCCTTCCCTCTGTACGCATCTGTGTCCCAAGTTTCATTTCCTTATTACGACACTAATCTTATTCAGGGCCCATTCTAATGACCTTATTTACCTTAATTACCTCTTTTTTTTTGTTTTGTTTTTTTTTGTTTTTTTTGTTTTTTTTTTCTTAATTACCTCTTTAAAGACCCCATCTTCAAGTCGAGTCGCATTCTAACACATTGGAGCTTAGGGCTTCAACAAACTGATTTCCACACGTGGCACCACTGTACGCGTACCCCCCGTTTGCTGATCTGCTCACCAGCTGATGGACGTTCAGGGGGTGAGTCCAGGTTTAGGCTATGACCAGCAAGCCTGCTGTAAGTATTGGCGGCCACGTCACGGGTGTGTTTTCTCGCGCGTCAATACCCAAGAGCGGGATGGCCGAGTCGTACGCTGAGCACGTGTCTCCTTGTTGGTCTCTGTTGGTCTCGTTGACTGCTCTCTGTTGCTGCTCTTTTCTCTCTTCACTGATTTCTGATTCTTCTTATTTCTTTCCTTCACTTTGGTTTCTTCAAGTTGAAACTTAAGTATTGTTTTGATACCTGTTCTCACATACTGTTCACGGCTATAAAGTTCATTCTAAGTCCTCTTCAGGTTTCTGCTGAAAATTTTGATATGTTTTATTTTCCTTTTTCAGTTCAAAGGAGTTTCTACAGTTTTTTGGTGATTTCTCCTTCCGCTCTGTATCATTTAGGAGTCTGTTAATTCTAAATAGGTGGAGGGTTGTCCAGGTGTCTTCTATTGTTTCTAATTCTGCTGTAATCAGAGAAGGAACTGTGTGTGAGCTGAAATCTTTCAAATGTACTGCGGCTTACTTTCTTACCAGCATGTGGCTTCTCTTGGTAAGTGTTCTGTGTGCGCTTGAGAAGAACGTGGACTCTGCTTTTGTTGGCTAGCGTGCTCTGGAAATGCCAAGTCAGAGTTGAATCCTGGTGTTATTTGGGTGTCCCACGTTCTGACGTTTTCTGCTTATATATTGTGTCAGTTACTGGGAAAGACTCGTTAAGACCAGCTAGTGTAATTGTGGGTTTGTCTGTTTCTATTTCCATTTCTTTTTAAATGTATCTTGTGTGCCGGGTGCTTGTTGCTGCGCAGGCTGGTCTCTGCTTGTGGCGGGTGAGGGTTACTCTCGAGTTGCGCTGCGTGGGCTTTTTGTGGTGGAGTGTGGGCCCTAGCGGAGAAGGCACTGGCAGCCCACTCCAGTGCTCTTGCCTGGAGAATCCCAGGGACGGGAGCCTGGTGGGCCGCCGTCTGTGGGGTCGCACAGAGTCGGACACGACTGAAGCGACGCAGCAGCAGCAGCAGTACTGTTTCACGGACGCTTAATTCTTCTGATTTTGTCGGCTTTTCCTTTTAGTCATTCGGCTGGACTCTGGACAGAGAGGACTTCCTGACGCTTTTGTTGCAGCGCAGGTACTTGACGGTGTTGCCAGCTTCTGCTGTTCGCAGAGTGAATCACCTGTAGGTGCACGAGGAGCCTCTCTCGGATTCCCTCCCGTTGAGGTCGCCTCAGAGCAGACTGGAGCTCCCTGTGCTGTGGGGCAGGCTCCCCTTAGTTAGGCTTGTGCGCAGCCCCAGTCTCCACTTGTCCCCCCTTTCCCCCTCTGGTGTGTGTGTGAGCGCCGGATTCAGTTCCTTACACGTGCTGGGATGTGGTCACATTCCTCGGTGTGTGGTTGGGTCTTTCTGAGACTTTTAGGTTTCGGTGTGAGCCCAGAGAAGCCTTTAATCTCTGGCTAATCTTGCCCAGAACACCGGGGTTCCGGACCAGAGTCACATGGAGAGTCACGGGGCCTTTCAGGACACTTGGAGCTGGAATGACCGAAGGGGGCACCGCAGACCAGGGGCCAGTGTTGGGGGAGGGTAGGAGCAGGTGAGGGCAGGCACGTGGCCCAGGGAGAGCAGGGGGCCTGGCGGGAAGAAGTGGGCGGCAAGCAGGAAGGACACGGAGGGGTCCGGTCCGCCCTCAGGGCACAGTGCGGGCCTGTCTGCGGCTGTTTACGTCTACAGCACAGCCTTCCGGCCACACTCAGGACGGCGCCCGAGGTCTCCGATGCTGAGCTCCTGCGTCACCCAGGAACACAGGTGGACTCTACCGTACTGGGTGAGAGAAAACGAACACGTGTGTCCTTCCAGGAGTCCGTGACTTTCAAGGACGTGGCCGTGGACTTTACCCAGGAGGAGTGGGGCCAACTGGACTCCCCCCAGAGGGCCTTGTACCGGGATGTGATGCTGGAAAACTACCAGAACCTTCTCTCCCTGGGTAAGATGGTGCCCAAGGTGAGGAGGCCAGGCCTGGCAGGATGCGGCCTCCTGTCTCTGCCCTGGAGACAGGGCATCTGCCCATCTTTGCCTGCAGGTGGGGCCTGGAGGAGAGGGAGGGGTGGACAGGCCCTGGGAGCCCAGCCTGCCCTGGAAGGGATGTCAGTCTCCGTGGGGTCCTCCTCTGAGCCCCCTTCCTCAGCGCTGGCGCACAGAGCGCCCAGAGCCACGCCGCTTCCTCCCCGCGCAGGGCCTCCGGTCTGCAAGCCAGACGTCATCTCCCACCTGGAGCGAGGCGAGGAGCCATGGCAGGCGCCCAGAGACGGGCCTGCGGGGCCCGATCCAGGTGAGTGGGGCGAGGAGGCGGAGCCCCTCCCCGCCGCTCCTGGTCCGCTGCTGCGCCCTCTGCGCCTGCCCAGCCCCTCCTGCCTCCCTTCCCTGAGCACACATTGAGCACCGACTGTGTGCCAGGACCCGTGCTGCGGGCACACAGCCAGTTGCATTGAGCTGGAGAGACAGGAGCATCTGCACGTGGAGTGTTCACACGAGGGGCTATCAGTGTGGACTCAGCCCCCAAGGGCTCCTCCATCCCCGCCCGGCTCTTTACAGAGCGGCCTGGCTTCTGGCTTCTTACAGACTCCGGCCTCCCCGCCCGCCGCCGCCCCTCCCGCCCCACCTCCTCCCCCCCGCCGCCCTGGCCCCTTCACTACCGCCCCGCCCGCCGCCCTGGCCCCTGCACCCGCATCAGTCCGCAGTCCGCGCTTCCGGCTCACCGGAGCTCTGGGCACACCCCGCCCTGAGCCCTGGCGCCGCCCCCCGCGTGGTCTCAGAGGGTGGCCTCTTGCTTCCTTCTAGAACCAGGATGGGAGCCCGGGCCTGAGGCGGAGGAGACGCTTGTTTACAAGGAAGAGCCTCCCTGGGAGCTGATCGCAGTCGGGCTGGTGAGGTCCGGTGTGCACAACCCGGGGTTCGGCAACGAGGGTACCTGGGGGGCTGGCCCAGGGGGCCCGGCGACTGCTCTGACCCGAGGCGAAGCCGCCTACGCTAGTGCTGGGTCCGCCGAGGAGCGCCGGCGGGGCAGCTATGAGTCCAAGGAGGCACTTGGCCTGCAGAGCGCCCTGCCGGCCCAGCCCCGCCTTGCCGCGGAAGGAGCCTTCCCGGAAGGCCAGCCGGGAGGAGTGCGGGCCACCGGGGCCGGGCGCCGGCGCCGGAGCCAGGGTGCAGGGAGCGGCCCGTTCGCGTGCGGCGAGTGCGGCAAGGCCTTCCCGCGGAGCGCGGCGTTGGCGCTGCACCGGCGCTGGCACGCGCGGGAGAAGGCGTACAAGTGCGGCGAGTGCGGCAAGGCCTTCAGCTGGAGCACCAACCTCCTGGAGCACCGGCGCGTGCACACGGGCGAGAAGCCCTTCCTGTGCGGCCAGTGCGGAAAGGCCTTCAGCTGCCACTCGTCCCTCAACGTGCACCGGCGCGTGCACACGGGCGAGCGGCCCTACAAGTGCGGCCAGTGCGCCAAGGCCTTCAGCTGCAGCTCGCTGCTGGGCATGCACCGGCGCGTGCACACGGGCGAGCGGCCCTACCGCTGCGGCGAGTGCGGCAAGGCCTTCAACCAGCGGACGCACCTCACGCGCCACCAGCGCGTGCACACGGGCGAGAAGCCCTACTGCTGCGCCGCGTGCGGCCGGGCCTTCGCCTGCCACTCGTCGCTGGCGGCGCACGAGAAGCTGCACAGCGGGGACAAGCCCTTCCGCTGCAGCGACTGCCAGAAGGCCTTCAGCAGCCGCTCGCGCCTGACGCTGCACCAGCGCGCGCACACGGGCGAGAAGCCCTTCCAGTGCGGCCAGTGCGCCAAGGCCTTCAGCTGCCACGCCTACCTGGTGGTGCACCAGCGCGTGCACAGCGGCGAGAAGCCCTTCCGCTGCGACGAGTGCGGCAAGGCCTTCAGCTCCCACTCCTACCTGATCGTGCACCAGCGCGTGCACACGGGCGAGAAGCCCTTCGACTGCAGCCGCTGCTGGAAGGCCTTCAGCTGCCACTCGTCGCTCATCGTGCACCAGCGCGTGCACACGGGCGAGCGGCCCTACAAGTGCAGCCAGTGCGGCCGGGCCTTCAGCCAGAACCACTGTCTCGTTAAACATCAGAAGACCCACTCGGCGGAGAAGGCTTTCAAGTGTCACGAGCGCGGCGAGGTGTTCGGCTGGAGCGGGCCCCTGGCGGAGCACCGCAGGCTGCACGGAGGCGAGAAGCCCTTCGCCGTCCAGTTGGACCAGCGCTTGCTGAGCCCCTACTACGTGCCCGGCGGCCTACCGGGCGCGGGAGCCTCGGGCGGGAGCAGCGTGGGCCCGGTCGATGCCCGGGACGTGGCCGAGCTCCTGGGTGTGGCCCCGCCCTCAGGCAGCAGGAGTTTCTCCCTGGGGAGCAACCCTAGAAATTAACGTGTGTGTGACACACCCACCTGCCACCTGAAACACACCTAGAGGTTGTGGGCTGCTGGAGAGGGAGCTGGTGGGAGAGCGCCGAGGGCGTCCTGTCCTCTCCCTGACGTTCGGAAGGCGGGGCGGGGGCGCTCTCCTCAGGTGAAGGGGGCCCTGTCCTCGCGTCCTTGGACAGCTGCCGCCTTGATTTGCATCCCGAGTTTCTTCTGTAAACTCTTGTATGTTTAACATGATAATTAAAGGGGAGAGAAAACTGGAGAATCACAGACAGTATTACTTCTAAGTGAACACTCTGTGCCAGGAGGGGAGAGTAGGCTCAAATGGTGGGCCTTTGGGAAGAAGCAAGTTCCCTGGACTCGCCGCACTCACGCGTTAGTGGCCATGCAGCCCAGGGTCCCGTCTGGCCACCTTGTCCGTGGTGGAAGCAGGCTTCATACCCCGGCTGGTGAGGCCACCTGTGGGGCGGCCCCAGGCCCCACGGTGCTCAGCCCCCGAGAGGAGGCGCGCCTGGCGGACCCAGAGAGGGGGAGAGATGGTGTCCCTCCGGGGCTTGGTCATGGCTCGCTCATCCTGCTCAGTTTAAAGCAGAGACCAGCTGCCGGCTCACATCTGTACAGAGGGCTGGAGTCTATGACACACACTTCATTAAAGTATGTATGGAGGCTGAATAACCACATTTCAGAAAATAGAGAATTAAGGGAAGAGATGCCCATCATTCTTAATAAAACCGCATCTTGCGCTTTGGTCGTCTTCACGGTTCTGTAAGCACGCTGTGCGTGTCTGTCTTGGTCCCCCAGCGTCCCCACCGCACGGCCCGCCTCTCTCCAGCAGAGCCTGCTGTGTTTGGAGCTGAGGTTCTGGAGAGGGCGGGCTGTCCTGTTAGCTGCTCTTCTGCTGGATGCGAACGTGATTTCCACGCGTCACTATTATAAACCATCCTCACACACCATCTTTTTGGATTCTTCTTCGACGTGGTCCTCCGGCAGGTTGCTAGAAGTGACAGTTTTGAGATAAAGGAACTACGTCCTGCATCGTCCAGTGTGGTTCTGGTTGTGTGAGGACAGTGACACCGTCTCAGCGTGAGCAGAGCCGATGGCAGTGGTCGGGCACTGCCCGGTCCTGGAGGCTCAGGCTGGTCCTGCCGGGCTGGCTTCTGCGCCCTCAGCGCCGACCCACCGCTCCTCCAGCGTCCCTGAGGCTGGCTGCAAGCCCTTCCCTGCGGCAAACAGGGACGCTCTGACAACTTAATTGGCAGAAAACAAGTAGAATCTAGCTTTGATTGTTACCATAGTTATTTCTCTTAGTTTAAAAGAAATTCACATACGAATTAGCACATACACACACTGCTGCTGCCTGCCCGGCAGGGCTGCTGGCAGCCTCAGCTGGCAAGCACCTTACCGCTTCAAGAGACACCTTTTGATAATGTTCAGTTGCTCCGTTGTGTCTGACTCTTGGCGACCCCATGGACTGCAGCACGCCAGGCTTCCCTGTCCATCACCAACTCCTGGATCTTGCTCAAACTCAGGTCCACTGAGTCAGTGTTGCCATCCAACCATCTCATCCTCTGTCATCCCCTTCTCCTCCCACCTTCAATCTTTCCCAGCATCGAGGTCTTTTCCAATGAATCAGTTCTTCGCATCACCCGGCCAAAGTATTGGAGCTTCAGCTTCAGTCCTTCCAATGAATATTCAGTATTGATTTCTTCTAGGATTGATTGGTGATCTCCTTGCAGTCCAAGAGACTCAAGAGTCTTCTCCAATACCACGATTTGAAAACATCAGTTCTCTGGCATTCAGCCTTCTTTACGGTCCAACTCACATCCATACATGGCTACTGGAAAAACCATAGCTTTGACTAGATGGACCTTTGCCGGCAAAGTAACATCTCTGCTTTTGAATATACTGTTGACGCTTGTCAGCTTTTCTCCCAAGAAGCAAGTGTCTCAATTTCATGGCTGCATCACCATCTGCAGTGATTTTAGAGCCCAAGAGAATAATAAAGTCTGCCACTGTTTCCACTGTTTCCCCATCTATTTCCCATGAAGTGATGGGACCGGATGCCATGATGTTCGTTTTCTGAATGTTGAGCTTTAGGCCAACTTTTTCACTCTCCACCTTCACTTTCATCAAGAGGCTTTTTAGTTCCTCTTCACTTTCTGCCATCAGGGTGGTATCATCTGCATATCTGAGGTTATTGATATTTCTCCCAGCAATCTTGATTCCAACTTGTGTTCATCGAGCCTGGCATTTCGCATCATGTACTCTGCCTAGAAGTTAAAGAAGCAGGGTGACGGAACACAGCCTTGACGTACTCCTTCCCAAATTTGGAGCCAGTCTGCTGTTTCGTGTCTGGTTCTAACTGTTGCTTCTTGACCTGCATACAGGTTTCTCAGGAGGCAGGTAAGGTGGTCTGGTATTCCCATCTCTTTAAAAATTTTGAAATGGAACATGTTACTAGTGTTCTTCAAGAAAACCGTTGGAAATACCCTTTGGCCCCTCTTCCATTGATGTCTCAATGCTCTTTTATTTACATAAAAACTTTGTGTTCTCATCATACACATAATACATGTATATTGAAGAAATTGGGGGGAAATCAGGTGTACAAGAATTAAAACAATCCTCAGTTCACAGTCATGGCCTGGAGATGCATTTACTCCTGTTTTTTTCTCTGCATGTATACACTTTTTTTTTTTTTTAAGTGTAAAGGGCTTTATTATAGGCAAAACTATTTAAGTCAATAAGTTTTTAAGAAATTATACATGTTCTGACTCATTCTACTGCCAATCACCTTAGCTTCCCCAGTGTTTGAGTCATAATCTTCAAAGTAGCCCTTTCACAAAGAACTTCGGCTCAGTCCACAGTTGTAAGGGTCAGTCCATGATTCTTTCAGGTGGACTTCTTTGGTCCCCCACCTGTAATCACGGATCCAGTGTCCTCGAGGAGTTTACTGTGGGACCGTATTTAGGGTCAGTGGAGATGGTTCTGCCTGGTTCTGAATTTCAGACACCCTCTAAACATGTTTTAGGGCTTCTCTGGTGGCTCAGTGATAAAGAATCTGCCTATCAAGGCAGAAGACAAGGGTTTGATCCCTGGGTTAGGAAGAGCCTGTGGTGAAGGGAAAGGCTATCCACTCCAGTATCCTTGCCTGGGAAACCCCACAGACAGAGGAGCCTGGTGGGCTACAGTCCATGGGGTCACAAAGAGTCCGACGTGACTTAGCAACAAACGTACATTAAGTGCAAACCGTGGTCACTGCTAAGCTGTCCCAGCCGAGAGCCGCCAGTATGTAAGCCGCTAATACGCGAGATCAAAAGCAGTTTGGGGACGCCCCGGCGGTCCAGCGTCAACACCGCACACTTCCGCCGCTGAGGGCACAGGACCAGCCCTGGTCAGGGAGCTAAGATCCCACAGGGCACAAGCGCAGCCGAGAGGAGAGCTTGTCAGGTTTTCATAGTTTATTAGCAAACCTGTTTGCCATTTCCTCCCCCAGATCTAACACAGCCTCTGAATAAACGGAACCACGTGGTCACTCTGTGAGGTGACCACAACCATGTCAGTCTACAGAAAAAGCTCCATCAGGATACAGTTCAACTACACGCGTTTCCTCTCCTGGCCGTGCCACACGGCACATGGGGTCTCAGTTCCTCAATCAGGGATCGAGCCCTCGCCCTCGGCATGAAAGCACAGTCTCAACCTCTGGCTCACCAGGGGGGCTTCACCAGGAGGTTGCGTGCTGCAGCAAAGCCCAGGCAGCCAAAGAAATGAAGCATTAGACGTAGGATTGTTTGTTCCTGCGTTTTGACGGTTTTCTCTTTGTGCACCTTCCATCTTTAGATGGACACAAATAATGCAGTGGGTAAGCATGTGACACGCGCACACACGCAGCGCAAGTGTCCACCTCGGTGTGTACGCCGGTATACATACCTAGTACATACAGCCTCCCTGTATGCATTCTCAACCACTGGCACTCCAGCGGTGAAGGATCACCTTGCAACGCAGGGGACACCGGTTCAATCCCTGGCCCACGAGGATCCCACGCGCCGCGGGGAAACAGCCCGAGTGCCGCTACTTCTGAAGCCGCACACCCTGGAGCCCCCGCTCCACAGCAAGGGAAGCCGTTGCGACGAGAGGCCGTGCTCCACAATCGGAGGGCAGCCTGCACTCACAGCAACTGGAGAAAGGCCTCGCACGGTGATGAAGACGCAGAGCAGCAAAAACCAAAAAATGTTTTTATTAACATAATATTAAAGCTAGACACCTTTAAAATATATGTGTACCTATGCACAATATGCACATATGCACATCAATATGTACACACATATATGTATATGCGATATGCACACACACATTGCCCTAGCATGAACATTTTCTCTGTTACTGCATTTTCAGCATACAGAGGTTTTTGAATTCTGTGTAGTCGGGTCTATTCAATTTTTCTTTCCTTTATCCTTTGCCTTGGCTCAGATGCCCTTCCTTACATCCTTTTTTGGTTGTATTTTATATTTACTCTTAAATCCACCCATCTGGGATATAAGTGTCCGAGGTTCTGCATCTTTCTTGAACTTCATCCCCCACTGTTCCACAGACCTGCCTGTCTTCCCCATTCCTGCTGCTCTGTAATTCATAGAGAGTAGGACTGGGGTCACATTTTTAGGAGGTTTAAAAAAAATTTTTTTTTCAAATTTTTCTAAGTGAGCCAGGCAGGAATCATTTTCTCAGAACTTGGCCTTCATGCCCCTGCAGATCTCCTTGGGGTTTTGATTATAACTGGCCAGTTTGGAAAGAATTAACATAGTTCTATGTGAGATTAGGTCTTCACATCAAAGACCGTGGTAGATGACTGTTCATTCTAGTCTGCCTCTCACCATCGGAAAAGGCTTGCAGGGGTTCCCTGGTGGTCCAGTGGTAGAGAATGAGCCTGCCAATGCAGCGGACGCCGGCTCGGTCCCCGGCCTGGGAGACCCCACTTCCTGCAGGGCAGCGGAGGCCATGACCTGCAGCTCCTGAAGCCTGCACACCACAGCTGCAGTAGCCCGTTTGCGGCAACTAGAGGAAGCCCGAGCATAAAACCAAGACCCAGCGCAGCCAAAACTAAATGAAAAGGAGATGTAAAAGGAGAAAGCGCTTATCATCGCCTTTGTATGTGCTCACATAGGATTGCTGACTTCAGTGTAACTTTGCGGGGTTTGTAAATCAGCCACGGGATGAGACACAGAGGCAGCTCTTGCCTGCAGCTACCCTTCTGTCTATTTCACGCTGAGCAGATCTGCTGGGTCATTCCAGAAAGTCCCTAATGCGTTATTGGTTTATCCTGTTTTCTAAGTAAAGTCATTACTTGGAAATAAAAAGCTTGCCTATCCTTTTTTGTATGATAGCCTTTTATTTTATTTCTTCCTAGAACCCACACTGGCCAGCACTTCAGGGCAACACTGAGCTGGTAGCAGCGGTCACCCGTGGCAGACTCTGGGACAGGGTGACTCAGGACGTGTCCACCCCAACACTTCGGCCTCTAAAATGGGTGCAGCTGTGGTGGCCACGTGGCCCGGTGCTGACAACCAAGTCTGCTAGAGGTTTGGGGAAAGTGCTGGCTTTCCTGATAGGAGACTGCTCCTTCCTCTCCCGGGAACTCAGATGCAACGCTTGGAGGCGTAGCACCATTTTGCACCCGAGAGGCATCTGAGGACAAAAGCCACACACAGCGGACGACACACGAAAGAACCCCGGGCCTGGGACGGAGCCTGAGCGGCTGTTTCACCACCGACATTCAACTTCCTAGTTCTTGTTGCGGGCTTTCAGCTGTTTTCCTCACATCAGTCCTCCCCGCAGCTGCCCTCCTCACCAGTGCAGCATCTGGGTTCCCCGCGGCTGCCCTCCTCACCGGCGCGGCATCTGGTTCCCCGCGGCTGCCCTCCTCACCGGCGCGGCATCTGGGTTCCCCGCACTACCTGCCTCACCGGCGCAGCATCTGGGTCTGTAACCAGACCAGGTTTGGTCTTCCCCGTGCACAGCAAGCCAAGATCCTGAGACGCCCAGCCTTGTAGCCAAGCAAGAACTAGTCTCAGACGCGCCTTTCCCCCAGCTCAGCTCAAGTGAGACACAGCTGACCCCAAGGTCCTAGAAACAAGGTGGGCAAATCCCTCAAAGTCTGCTTCCTGGAGGACGAGCACGTTCTGAAAGGCCCTGAGGGGCTTCCCAGACGGTCCAGTGGCCGGGACTCCACGCTTCCAGCACAGTGGCACGGGGTCAATCTCTGGTCAAGGAACTAAGGCCCCCCATTCCGTGAGGCCTGCCCAGAAAGAATTTCTTTTCTCAATTAAAAAAGAAACAAAAAGAGAAAAGATTCTGTTCAGTGATGGCAGGGGAATGAATTTGACCGATCACCCCCAGGTTCGGCCTCCCCCACCCCGCCCCACCTTCTCTGTTTCTCAATGCTGAGGATGACACGGGACGGCCGCTCTATCTGCTTCCTCTGATAGGGGGCTCAGACCCAACAGGGCTGAGAAACGGCCCGCTCAGCACTCACCCGAGGATATTCTCTTGTCTGGTTTCAAGTCAACATTTTGATCCCAATAAACATGCCGCCCACAGGCCAGCTGTTAAGGCCCCAGACCGTAGACAAAGTGCCGCAGAGGACACGGCCAATGCCAGACAGACGGGTAAATGTGAAATGTTTTTCTTTTTTTTAAACTAATTTTTACTGAAGTTTAGTTAGACTCTTATACATAGGGGTTTTGTCTAGAATATGTCATGCAGTTATTTAATTTTATCGGAGGACAGGAGGAGAGAACCAAATTTCAGCTTAATCAAGGAAAAAGGGGACAGGCGATTCATCTAATCTTATATGTTTCATCTGAGGAGGTTAGGGATGGTGGAGAAATGACTGACAAGGCGTCAGCGTGATCAAATGCAGGCAGAGGTTTCATTGATAAACTCAACATCTAGAGAGATGACCTGCCAACGTCTGAGAAATCCTAATCATTGAATTGTTTTCCCAAGCTGGGAGGTTAAAAACAAAGAAAACATCAAAGAGAAAAGGACAGTCTTTCTGGCAACTGAGCAAGGTCTGTAAATTGCCTTTGGGAAGAGCCAGATGCACTGGGCTGTGCTTAGTCACTCAGCCATGTCCACCTCTTTGTGACCCTGTGGACTGCAGCTCACCAAGCTCCTCCGTCCATGGGATTCCCCAGGCAAGAGTACTGAGCGGGTTGCCATGCCCTTCTCCAGGGGATCTTCCCAACCCAGGGATCGAACCCAGATCTCCCACGTTACAGGCAGATTCTTTACCTTCTGAGCCACCAGGGAAGCCCAAGAATACTGGAGTGGGTAGCCTATCTCTTCTCCAGGGGAACTTCCTGACCCAGGAAATGAACCAGGGTCTCCTGCATTGCAGGCGGATTCTTTACCAGCTGAGCTACCAGGGAAGCCCATATGCAGATGATGTGGTACAACATACAGAAAACCCTAAGGACACCACACAAAACCCACTAGAACTGATCAATGAATTCAGCGAAGAAGCAGGATCAAGAGTAACATTCGGAAACTGACTGCATTTCTTTATACTAAACATGAAATATCAGAAAGGAAATGCAAAAAAAAAAAAAAAAAAAAACCTCTTAAAATCGCACCAAAAGAATACTAGGAATAAACGTGACCAAGGAGGTAAAGGAGGCTCGGGCAGGGAGCATGGGGCCGCCTCACCGCATCCCAGGTTTTTTCACGGAAGCCACCAGACCAGCCACTTGCCCTCCGAGGGGGAGGCGGTCCAGACACCCCTGCTGCCCCCTGCCCACCTTGGAGCTGAGTCCCTGAGCACCCTGTCTGCACAACAGGCAGGAGCAGGGCGCGGACACCCTCCCATGCTCCCAGCCACTGTGAGTGTGCTCCCGGAGCCCCGGGTTACTTGCTTCCCCCAATCTAAACAACTGAAAGTGAAAGTCACTCAGTCGTGTCCGACTCTTTGCGACCCCAGGGATTTAGTCCATGGAATTCTCCAGGCCAGAATACTGGAGTGGGTAGCCTTTCCCTTCTCCAGGGGATCTTCCCAACCCAGGGATCTAACCCAGGTCTCCTGCATTGCAGCTGGATTCTTTACCACAGGGAAGCCTGAACAAGTGAAAAGGCAAACACACACCAAGCAGCTCTCACAAATGTACCTTTATTCCTGCTTCTCTCTCTAGTTTGCCACAGCTTACAAGACCAGAGACGAGAACACCAACCAGACTGTTACTTTTAAGCAAGGTGACCAGAGCAGTGGTGAAGGCGGGGGCCGTCTGCTCCCGGGCATCCTCCAACATCGGCTCCAGCCTTCCCCGGACCCACTTCCCAGACACTCCAGCAGGGCCTTTGCCGAGACTCCCAGATGCACACGGACCAACACCCGGCGGCCAGTGAAGCTTTACTCACAAGACCAGCAGTGGGACAGCCCAGGCACGTCCTCCAGCTGAGATGAGCGGCTGAGTAGGGCCTGACAAATCGTGTCAGAGAAGGGAATGGCAAACAACTTCAGCATTCTCGCCCTGAGAACCCCACGAACAGAACGAAAAGGCAAAAAGATAGGACACTGAAAGATGAGCCCCCAGGTCGGTAGGTGCCGAATATTCTACTGGGGCAGAGTGGAGAAAAAACTGCAGAAAGAATGAATGAAGAGGTGGCGCTAAAGCGGAAACGACACCCAGCTGTGGTTGTATCTGGTGGTGAAAGTAAAGTTTGATGTTTAAACAAGAGTATTGCATAGGAACATGGAATGTTAGATCCATGAAACAAGGTAAATTGGACGTGGTCAAGCAGGAGATGGCAAGAATGAACATCAACCTCTTAGGAATCAGTGAAGTGAAATGTTTGGTATTGGGTGAATTGAATTCAGATGACCATCGTATCTACTACTGTGGGCAAGAATCTCTTAGAAGAAATGGAATAGCCCTCATAGTAAACAAAAAAGTCTGAAATGCAGTACTTGGGTGCAATCTTAAACATGACAGAATGATCTCAGTTCATTTCCAAGACAAATCATTCAACATCACAGTAATCCAAGTCTATGCCCCAACCACCATGGCCGAAGAACATGAAGTTGAACGATTCTATGAAGACCTCCAAGACCTCCGAGAACTAACACCAAAAACAAACAACGAAAGATGTCATTTTCATCACAGGGGACTGGAATGCAAAATTAGGAAGTCAAGAGATACCTGGAGTAACAGGCGAGTTTGACCTTTGAGTACAAAATGAGCAGGGAGGAGGCTATCAGAGTTCTGCCTAGAGAATGCACTGTTCATAGCAAACGCCCTCAGCAACACAAGAGACGACTCTACACGTGGACATCATCAGATTGTCAGTACCGAAACCAGACTGATTATATTCTTTGCAGCCGAAGATGGAAAAGCTCTAGAGAGTCAGCGAAAACAAGACCAGGAGCTGACTGTGGCTCAGATCATCAGCTCTTTATTGCAAAGTTCAGGCTCAACTTGAAGAAAGTAGGTTAAACCACTAGACCATTCAGTTCAGTTCAGTTCAGTCGATCAGTTCAGTCTGACTCTTTGCAACCCCATGAATCGCAGCACACCAGGCCTTCCTGTCCATCACCAACTCCCAGAGTTCACCCAGACTCATGTCCATAGAGTCGGTGATGCCATCCAGCCATCTCATCCTCTGTCGTCCCCTTCTCCTCCTGCCCCCAATCCCTCCCAGCATCAGAGTCTTTTCCAATGAGTCAACTCTTCTCATGAGGTGGCCAAAGTACTGGAGTTTCAGCTTCAGCATCAGTCCTTCCAAAGAAATCCCAGGGCCGATCTCCTTCAGAATGAACTGGTTGGATCTCCTTGCAGTCCAAGGGACTCACAAGAGTCTTCTCCAACACCACAGTTCAAAAGCATCAATTCTTCGGTGCTCAGCTTTCTTCACAGTCCAAGTCTCAAATTCATACATGACTACTGGAAAAACCATAGCCTTGACTAGACGGACCTTTCTTGGCAAAGTAATGTCTCAGCTTTTCAATATGCTATCCAGGTTGGTCATAACTTTTCTTCCAAGGAGTAAGCATCTTTTAATTTCATGGCTGCAATCACCATCTGCAGTGATTTTGGAGCCCAAAAAATAAAGTCTGACACTGTTTCCACTGTTTCCCCATCTATTTGCCATGAAGTGATGGGACCAGATCCCATGATCCTCATTTTCTGAATGTTGAGTTTTAAGCCAACTTTTTCACTCTCCTCTTTCACTTTCATCAAGAGGCTTTTTAGTTCCTCTTCACTTTCTGCCATAAGGGTGGTGTCATGTGCATATCTGAGGTTATTGATATTTCTCTGGGCAATCTTGATTCCAGCTTGTGCTTCCTCCAGCCCAGCGTTTCTCATGATGTACTCTGCATAGAAGTTAAATAAGCAGGGTGACAATATACAGCCTTGACGTACTCCTTTTCCTATTTGGAACCAGTCTGTTGTTCCATGTCCAGTTCTAACTGTTGCTTCCTGACCTGCATACAGGTTTCTCGAGAGGCAGGTCAGGTGGTCTGGTATTCCCATCTCTTTAAGAATTTTCCACAGTTTCTTGTGATCCACACAGTCAAAGGCCTTGGCATAGTCAATAAAGCAGAAATAGATGTTTTTCTGGAACTCTCTTGCTTTTTCCATGATCCAGTGGATGTTGGCAATTTTATCTCTGGTTCTTCTGCCTTTTCTAAAACCAGCTTGAACATCAGGAAGTTCATGGTTCACGTATTGCTGAAGCCTGGCTGGAGAATTTTGAGCATTACTTTACTAGCGTGTGAGATGAGTGCAATTGTGAGGTAGTTTGAGCATTGTTTGGCATTGCCTTTCTTTGGGATTGCAATGAAAACTGACCTTTTCCAGTCCTGTGGCCACTGCTGCGTTTTCCAAATTTGCTGGCATATTGAGTGCAGCACAGGTATGACCTAAATCAGACCCCTCGTGATTATACAGTGGAGGTGACAAATAGATTCAAGGGACTAGGCGTGATAGACAGAGCGCCTGAAGAACTATGGACGGAGGTTCGCAACATTGTTCAGGAGATGGTGACCAAAACCATGCCCAAGAAGAAGAAATCCAAGAAGGCAAGTGGCTGAGAGGAGGCGTACAGATAGCTGAGAAAAGCAGAGAGGCAAAAGGCAAAGGAGAAAAGGGAAGATATATTCATCTGAGCGCAGAGTTCCAAAGAAGACCAAGGAGAGATAAGAAAGCCTTCCTCAGCGATCAGTGCAAAGAAATAGAGGAAAACAACAGAATGGGAAAGACTAGAGATCTCTTCAAGAAAATTAGAGATGCCAAGGGAACATTTCATGCAAAGATGGGCTCGATAAAGGACAGAAATGGTATGGACCAAACAGAAGCAGAAGATATTAAGAAGAGGGGGCAAGAATACACAGAAGAACTATACAGAAAAGCTCTTAATGACCCAGATAATCCCAATGGTGTGGTCACTCACCTAGAGCCAGACATCCTGGAGTTTAAAGTCAAGAGTCCCTAGAAAGCATTATTATAAACAAAGTTGGTGGAGGTGATGGAATTCCAGCTGAGCTATTTCAAATCCTAAAAGATGATGCTGTGAAAGTGCTGCACTCAATATGCCAGCACTTTTGAAGAACTCAGCAGTGGTCACAGGACTGGAAAAGGTCAGTTTTCATTCCAATCCCAAAGAAGGGCAATGTCAAAGAATGCTCAAATTACCATACAATTGCAGTCATTTCCCATGCTAGCAAGATTATGCTGAAAATCCTTCAAGCCAGGCTTCAGTAGTAAGTGAACCAAGAACTTTCAGATGGACAAGTTGGATCTAGAAAAGGCAGAGAAACCAGAGATCAAATTGCCAACATCTGCTGGATCACAGAAAAAGCAAGAGAGTTCCAGAAGAACATCTACATCTGCTTCATTGACATCACTAAAGCCTTTGACTGTGTGGATCACAACAAGCTGTGGGATACTCTTAAAGAGATGGATATACCAGACCGCCTGACCTTCCTCCTGAGAAATCTGTATGCAGGGCAAGCAGCAGCAGTTGGAACTGGACATGGAACAACAGACTGGTTCACAATTGGGAAAACAGTATGACAAGTCTGTGTACCGTGACCCTGATTATTTAACTTACACGCAGAGGACATCATGTGAAAAGTGTGCTGGGGGAAGCCCACGGTGGAAGTAAAATTTCCAGGAAAAATATTGATAATCTCCGATGATAGAGGTTGATGATGCATTTTACAGATGATAACTCTATTGGAAGAAAGCCAAGAGGAACTAAAGAGCCTCTTGATGAAGGTGAAAGAGGAGAGTGAAAGCGCTGGCTTAAAACGCAATATTCAAAAAACGAAGATCATGGTATCTGGTCCCATCACTTCATAGCAAACAGATGGGGAAAAAGTGGGAACACTGACTGATTTTATTTTCATGGGTTCCAAAATCAATGCGGACAGTGACTGCAGCCATGAAATTAAAAGAAGCTTGCTCCTTGGAAGAAACGTTATGAGAAACTTGACAGAATATGAAAAAGCTGAGACATCAACTTGTCAACAAAGGTCTGTTTAGTCAAAGCTGTGGTTTTTCCATTAGTCATGTATGGATGTGAGAGCTAGATCATTAAGAAGGCTCTGTGTCAAAGAACTGATGCTTTTAACTGTGGTGTTGGAGAAGATTCTTGAGAGTCCCTTGGACTGCAAGGAGATCAAACCAGTCCATCCTAAAGGAAATCAGTCCTGAATATTCACTGGAAGGACTGATGCTGAAGCTGAAACTCCAATACTTTGGCCACCCAATGCGAAGGACTCATTGGAAAAGACCCTGGTGATGGGAAAGATTGAAGGCAGGAGCAGAAGGCGACGACAGAGGATGAGAGGCTGGATGGCATCACCGACTCAATGGACGTGAGTTTGAGAAAACTCAGGGAGATAGTGAAGGACAGGAAAGCCTGGTGTGCTGCAGTCCATGGGGTCACAGAGAGTCAGATGTGACTTAACGACTGAACAATGCAAAGAAATCTACAGATTTAGTTTGATCCCTATCAAATTTCCCATGAAAACTTCACGAAACAAAGTAACCAAAACTCTATATGAAACCATCAAAGACCAAGGATTGCCTAAGCAAGTCTCAGAGGGGAAAAAAAAGTAGGAGCCATAACCCTCCAAAATCTCAGATAATAGTACAAAACCCGTCAAAGCCGTGTGGCAGTGGCACAGAGACAGACACACACATGAGCAGAACAGAGTCCGGAATAAACCCACACATCCACGGGCAATTAATTTTCAACAAAGGAGGCCAGGGTATAAAACGGGAAAATGACTGTCCGTTCAGCAAGTGACGCGGGGAAAGTTGGCAGCCGCGTGGAAATCAAACACACCCTTACACCAGGCACAAAAATGAACTCAAATAACTTAAAGACTTAACCGTAAGATACGACGCTATTAAACTCCTAGGAGAGAGCATGGGCATAACGTTCTCGGACACAAATCACACCAATGTTTCCTTAGGTCAGGGTCTCCCAAGGCAACAGATGATAACAAAGTAAGAATAAATAAATGGGCCTAGTCAAACACACAAGCTTTTGCACAGCAAAGGAAATCATAAACAAGACGAAAAGACAACGTACGGACTGCGAGAAACATTTGCAAATGACGTGACTGACGAGGGCTTAATCTCCAAAATATGTAAACGGCTCATACAGCTCAGGAACAACAACAAAAGCCAGACAACCCAATCAAAAACTGGGCAGAAGACTCAAATGGCATTTCTTCAAAGAAGACCTACGGATGGCCAACAGGCAGATGAACTACGACAGAAATGCAAATCGAAACTCCAGTTAAGCCCCGCCCCCGGCAGTCAGAACGGCGTCACACAGTCCACGGACGGCAAATGCGGGAGGCTGTGGGGGAAAGGGAGCCCTCCCACAGGGCTGGCGGAGGCACAGCGGCGCAGCACCACGGGAAATAGGACGGGGGGGCCTCAAGAAAAGGCGCTGCCGCATGATCTAGCAATCCCATTCCTGGCGTATACCCAGACAAAACCGGAACACAAAAATACACACGCACCCCGATGGACACTGCAGCACTGTTTACAGCAGAAAGACACAGCAGCAACCGAAATGCTCACCAGCACAGGGATGCGCAAAGAGGGTGTGGTGCACACACACGACGGAATATCCTGAGCCGTGTGAGACTCAAAGTCGTCAGTCGTCTCAGCTCTTTGTGACCCCTGTGGACTACACAGTCCTTGGGATTCTCCAGGGCAGAGTACTGGAGTGGGTAGCCTTTCCCTTCTCCAGGGGACCTTCCCAACCCAGGGATCTAACCCAGGTCTCCCGCATTTCAAGCGGATTGTTTATCGGCTGAGCCACAAGGAAAGCCCATGAAAAAGAATGAAATCACAGGCATTCTCCAGTGTCCAGTGGTCAGGACTTGACAGTTGCACAGCACAGGGCCTGGGTGTGATCCTTGGTCGGGGAACTAAGCTCCTGCGTGTTATGTGGCGCAGCCAAAGCACAAAAAGAAAGAAAGAAAGAATGGTGTTTGCAGGGACACATGTGCAACTCCCCTACAGCCAGACACCCTGCAATGTGAAGGCAAGTGGGCCTTAGGAAGCATCACTACGAACAAAGCTAGTGGAGGTGATGGAATCCCAGTGGAGCGATTTCAAATCCTGAAAGACGATGCTGTGAAAGTGCTGCACTCAATATGCCAGCACATTTGGAAAACGCAGCAGTGGCCACAGGACTGGAAAAGGTCAGTTTTCATTGCAATCCCAAAGAAAGGCAATGCCAAACAATGCTCAAACTACCGCACAATTGCACTCATCTCACACGCTAGTAAAGTAATGCTCAAAATCCTCCAAGCCAGGCTTCAGCAATACGTGAACTGTGAACTTCCAGATGTTCAAGCTGGTTTTAGAAAAGGCAGAGGAACCAGAGACCAAATTGCCAACATCTGCTGGATCATGGAAAAAGCAAGAGAGTTCCAGAAAAACATCTATTTCTGCTTTATTGACTATGCCAAAGCCTTTGACTGTGTGGATCACAATAAACTGTGGAAAATTCTGAAAGAGATGGGAATACCAGACCACCTGACCTGCCTCTCTAGAAACCTGTATGAAGGTCAGGAAGCAACAGTTAGAACTGGACATGGAACAACAGACTGGTTCCAAATAGGAAAAGGAGTACATCAAGGCTGTATATTGTCACCCTGCTTATTTAACTTCTATGCAGAGTACATCATGAGAAACGCTGGGCTGGAAGAAGCACAAGCTGGAATCAAGATTGCCAGGAGAAATATCAATAACCTCAGATATGCAGATGACACCACTTTTATGGCAAAAAGTGAAGAGGAACTAAAGAGCCTCTTGATGAAAGTGAAAGAGGAGAGTGAAAAAGTTGGCTTAAAGCGCAACGTTCAGAAAACTATGATCATGGCATCCAGTCCCATCACTTCATGGCAAATAGATGGGGAAACAGTGGAAACAGTGTCAGACTTTATTTTTTGGGGCTCCACAATCACTGCAGATGGTGATTGCAGCCATGAAATTAAAAGATGCTTACTCCTTGGAAGGTAAGTTATGACCAACCTAGACAGCATATTGAAAAGCAGAGACATTACTTTGCCAAAAAAAGGTCCGTCTAGTCAAGGCTATGGTTTTTCCAATGGTCATGTATGGATGTGAGAGTTGGACTATAAAGAAAGCTGAGCGTCGAAGAATTGATGCTTTTGAATTGTGGTGTTGGAGAAGACTGTTGTGAGTCCCTTGGACTGCAAGGAGATCCAACCAGTCCATCCTAAAGGAGATCAGTCCTGGGTGTTCACTGGAAGGACTTATGTTGAAGCTGAAACTCTAATACTTTGGCCACCTGATGTGAAGAGCTGACTCATTTGAAAAGACCCTGATGCTAGGAAAGATTGAGGGCAGGAGGAGAAGGGGACGACAGAGGATGAGATGGTTGGATGGCATCACCAACTCAATGGACATGGGTTTGAGGGAACTCCGGGAGTTGGTGATGGACAGGGAGGCCTGGTGTGCTGCGGTTCATGGGGTCGCAAAGAATCGGACACGACTGAGCGACTGAACTGAACTGATGTGCAACTGGAGATTATCATACTAAGTGAAGTAAGCCAGAAAGAAAAAAATAAATATCTGGGCTCCCTGATGGTGCAGTGGTGAGAATCTGCCTGCCAATGCAGGAGACACAGGTTCAATCCCTGGCCCAGGAAGATCCCTTGTGCGTGGAGCAACTAAGCCTGTCTGCCACAACTGCTGAGCCAGTGCTCTAGAGCCCACGAGCTACAGCTGCCGAAGCCCCGGCCCCTGGAGCCTGTGCTTCGCAACGAGAAGTCACCGCAGTGAGAAGTCCACGCGCCCCAACTAGAGACGGCCTGCACGCAGCAACCAAGACCCAGAGCTCCCAAAATAAATAGCCATTAATCAAAAGAAAAGACAGACAAGTAGCACATGATATCATTTATGGGAAACCTAACATATGACGCAAATGAACCCATCTCTCCAAAGGGGTTTGGTACAACTCAGAAGTTGGGAATCCACGTGCAGCAGAACCCGGTCATCGCAGGTCGTGTCCTGGCGAGAGCGGCCACCCTGGCGAGGGCGTCCCTGCCCCCGAAGCAGCTCTGCCCTGTGTGTTCAAGATCCACGTGTGTAACAAAGGTTGACAATCATGTTGCCAGGATTTCTCCCAATCCGGGGGCGGGGAGAGACTTGCTCAATCCCCAGGAAGTGCTGCCCAACTGTCCTTGTGTGGCTTAACTGTTCTCTTTTGGCCGTGCTGGGTCTCGGGCTTTCTCTGGTTGAGAGCGGGGCTACTCTCTAGCTGTGCATGGGCTGCTTGGGGCGGTCGGCTTCTCTTGCTGCGGAGCGTGGGTTTCACGGTCTGCAGGCTCAGTGGCTGTGGCGGCCGGGCTGGGCTGCCCCGAGGCTGGTGGAATCTTCCCACCGTGTCCCCCGCGTTGGCAGGCGCACTCTTTAGGGCCACCAGTGAAGTCCGACTTGTGTGGCCTAACTCCTCTTGTATCTGGATCTCCCCATTTGAAGGCAGACAGTACTTGGGATTCAACGCTCACATTATGCAAAAAAAAAGACCCCCTTCAGATCCGATACAGTAGCAAGTAGAGCGCCTGACTCAGGGATTGTTTATTGTTGCTGTTTCGGTGGCTAAGTCGTGTCTGACTCTTTGTGACCCCATGGATGGCAGCCCACCAGACTCCTCTGCCCATGGGATTTCCCAGGCAAGAATACTGGAGTGGGTTGCCGTGCCCTCCTCCAGGGGATCTTCCCGACCCAGGGATCGAACCTGTATCATTGAGGCAGATTCTTTACTGCTGAGCCACTAGGGAAGCCCATATTCACCCAAAAGCATCTTCCAAACCCCAATCCCCCCAAACCAAACCATCTCTTTGCTGCAAAACAAAACTAAGCAATCAAGGTCTCAGCACCCGCTGAGAAGGCCCGGGGCAGTCCTGGAGCAAAGGGTCCAGGCCGGTGCCCAGACTCGGCCATGGCCTCTCGGTACCGGCCTCGGACGAGCCTCAGCAGAAGGTCCGTCTGGACTCAGCTCCCCGCCGGCCACTTTAGTTCCTTGGAAGCTGAGCTGCTGAGCTTTGCCGCAGCAAGGAGAACCAGCCAGAGCTGCCTCCCCAAAGGCCAGGGCCAGGGTGCTTGCACGACGAAGGAGCAGCACAGTCCTGGCGTGGGGCACGTGGGGCTGGCCGTGGGGGACGGGCAGGCGCAGCTGATGGGTGTGGTGGGGAGGTCCCAGCTGGGCTTAACCAGCTCAGCCTAAACTAGACGCAGCTGACTCCAGATGCCTAGAAAAAAACTCGGGCAAACTTGTTCAGGCTCCGTGGCACCTGGAGGACGCACACGTCTTAAGCCCACGTGGCTCCGTGTCGGCCGGTGGGACGAACTTGGCTGACTACCCGTGGGCTCAGGTCTCCATCCCGACTCAAGGGTGACAGATATTCAGTATCTGTGAATATGCCGACCATTGGCCAAGACTGATTTTTACCCTGTTAATAGACTATCTTTGGGCTTCCCTGCTGGCTCGGCGGTAAAGAATCCACCTGCCAATGCAGGAGATACCAATGCAGGGATCACAGGCTCAATCCCTGATCCAGGAAGATCCCACACGCCGTGGAGCAACTAAGCGTGTGCGCCACAAGTACCGAGCCTGCGCCCGGAGCCCGTGCTTCTCAGCAAGGGACGCCATCGCAGCGACAGGCAGGTGGAGAGGAGCCCGCGAAGCAGCCCCCCATCGCCAGGAATAAAGAGACACCTCTGAAAATGCACGAGAACCTACAATTGTCTCGATAAAACTTGAATGATAAATAGGTCAATAAACTCCCTCTATGAGCCTAGTTAGCTAAGTCTCTGGAAAACCGCTGCTGAACGCTGAACTGAGCAAACCCCTCGGCAGCCCCAGAAACGGCTGCGGGTTTGTCTCCTTGTGGAGATGCAGCTGGACTGTGAATAGGTTTTCAATCACCCCATCGTCTTTGTGTTTCTGGGATAAACCCCGTTCGGCAGCGGTGCGCTAACGTTCAGGGGTGTGGACTGGGGGTGCCGCCAGCCGGGCTGCCCAGCGGTGAGCCCCAGACATCACTCTGGCTTCTCGGGGAAACCAGCGCTGAGACCGGGCCTTGGTTGTGCTCCAGAGTGGGAGGGGCCTGAGCTCAGCTTCGCCTGTGGGGCCAGTCTCCTGCTCACTCAAAAACAGAACGAGAAATGAAGAATGAAGTGGGGTGGGGGCCAGGACGGAACCCATGAGGACCCCCTGATGTACGCACCGGACTTCTAGGTGATGAGTCCTGTTCTGAAGTATTAAAATGACAGACACGTTACTTCTGTAATTGGCAGAAAAAGCAATTCCCACCTTGAATGATAAACTGCAGGGGCCATAGGTTTTCCCACGGCGCTGCTCGGGAGTGACACTCTCCTACCTTCGTGTCCAGAGCCAGGAGTGACAGACGGTGGGAGCAGGAGGGCAGCAGCCAGGCCACCTCCACGTGCCCCTTGACGGTTCGGTGGAGGGCGCCACAGGCAGAGCCGGAAGGTGACAGGCGGGCAGCGGGCCTGTCCCGGGGAGTGGCGGGCCCCTCCCTGAGCCTGAGATGAGCCACGGCATCTGGGTGCTAGTCAGGGTCAGAGCAAGGCAATAAGAAGCCTGCGTTCAGGCTGGGAGTGGGGAGTTGGGGCCAGGGTGCTGGTTAAGGGAGATCCGTTACACCAGATGTGAAGAGAAGGGGTGATGATCCCCCCTCTTTCTCTAGTGAACAGTCCAATGTGGCCTAGTTTTCAACCGAGAAAGGATGAATGGCATCTTGTGGTGAACTGCTGTGACCTGAACCGGTGTCAGGTGAGGCCCGGTCCCAACAGCCACAGTGGCCCCAGCAGGCAGTGATCCACTGGCCAGAATTCTGTTGTTACTATTGCGCTAATATATTCCACAGAGGCCTCATTCCTGCAGCTGCCAGCCTCCACTCACAGTCACATCTGTGTCGTACAGTAATTATGATAAAATACAGAAAGCTGTGACATCATTTTGCTGACAAAGCTCTGTATAGTCAAAGCTACGGTTTTCCAGTGGTCATGTATGGATGTGAGAGTTGGACTGTGAAGAAGGCTGAGCGCTGAAGAATTGATGCTTTTGAACTGTGGTGTTGGAGAAGACTCTTGAGAGTCCCTTGGACTGCAAGGAGATCCAACCAGTCCATTCTGAAGGAGATCAGCCCTGGGATTTCTTTGGAAGGACTGATGCTGAAGCTGAAGATCCAATATTTTGGCCATCTGATGCTAAGAGCCAACTCATTGGAAAAGACTGATGCTGGGAAAGATTGAGGACAGGAGGAGAAGGGGATCAAAGGGGATGAAATGGTTGGATGGCATCACCGACTCGATGGACATGAGTTTGAGCAAGCTCTGGGAGTTGGTGATGGACAGGGAGGCCAGCGTACTGCAGTCCATGGGGTTGCAAAGAGTCAGACACAACTGAGTAACTCAAACAGCAACAGATAACATCAATTTTACGGGTTTTTTTTTCCTTCTTGTATTTTTCCTACGTGGCTCGCAGGATCTTAGTTTCCTCACCAGGGATCAGGATGGAACTGCCTCCCCTGCATCGCATGGCGAATTCTTAACCACTGGACCACCAGGCATTTTTTAAGCTACAGAAATTCCGCGTTTGATTGCAAGGGGCGGCGCACTCCCTGCCTACGCCGGCGGTACTTGGAGGGCAGAGTAGGTGGACACCCGGGGCACGCGGCGGGCTGCGGCCTCCGCCTGCGCGGGTGGACAGGGTCCCCATGAGGTCTCGGGGGAGGTAACCACACCCGCGGCTGTGAAGGCCCCGCCCCCGGCCCGGCTGGGCTCGGGCCCCGCCCCCGCCTCAGGCCCCGCCCCAGGTGCTGCCGAGGTCCCCCCGCTAGATGGCGCCACCGCCTCGCGGGCGCGCGTCCGGGCGCGGATCCCGCCCTCGCGCGCGCGCCCACCGATCCGCGGGTTGCAGGGCGCCTCCTCCGGGAGCCCCCTACCCGGTCCCAGCCCCCAGCACCCCGCCCCCGGGAAGGCGCGTCAGACGAGGAGACGCCGCGTCCTCCTCCGGGAGGTGCGCGAAGGACACGCGAGCAACCAAAGCGAGCGCCCGAACGCGCGGGCAGGGGCGCAGCGAGCGCCTGGGGCCCGGAGCCGGTCTAGCTCGGCGACCTTCCGGAAAAGGCGCGACTGTGGAGGCAGAAAACGAGCGGTGGTCTCCCGGGGAGACAGGCAGGGCTGAAGAGCGGGAGAAGGAAGGGTTTTAGGGCCCTGGACCGTGTTACAGCGGTGGACACGGGTCATCGCTCATTTGCCCATAGCGTGTACATCAGTGACCCCGAGGGGAACCATGGGCTCTGCAGGATGCTGGCCCGTCACTACAGGCCCACCAGTTGTAACAAATGTCCCGCTTGGGGGGACGATTTTGATAGTCAGGGTCAAGGGGGAGGAGGTATATGGGAACTCTCTGTCCCTTCTGCTTAATTTTGCTGTGAACCTAAAACTGCTCTAAAAAAATAAAAACTATTTTTTTAAAAAAGTAATTCAAGGTGAGGAGGAAAAAAACTCTGAAAAATGGGTCATGGGAATATGAAGTGGGTTCTGGCTTAATGAAAACTGTAGGATGAAGGCCAAGCTTTGTTTTTCTGTCAAACCAGGTTCTACCAAGTAGCTTTGACTTTGCAACACGTGCAGCAGGACTCTGGGGTTAACCCAGTAGGGGCCACTCTGCTGCCCATGCAGCCCCAAAGTCATGACCCAACCACAGTCACGTGTTTCCAAGGCTCCCAGACCACCAGCTGCCTCAGGTCCAGTATTCAGCCCAGCGTCACAGCTCACCCGGTGAGGCCCTGACCTCCTGACTTCCTTTTCTTTTTCTTTTTTTTGGTGTGGTAAAAGACACAGCATGGACTTCACCATATTAACCCTTTTTAAGTGCATAGCTCAGTAATATTAAGTACACTGCCATGGTTGTGTAGCCGTCACCACCAGCCATCCTGACAACACTTTTCATCTTGTAAAACCGAAACTCCGTCCCCACGAAACGCTAACTGCCCACCCCCCTCCCCCAGCCCCTGGCCCTCCGCTTTCTGTCCCTCTGCGAATCTATTGTAAATACCTCACGTAAGCGGAAGTATATAGTATGTGTTCTTTTGTGATGAGCTGATTTCATTTTCATTTAGCGTGATGCCTTCAGAGTTCACCCTTGTATTATGTGTCCGAATTTCTTCCCTTTTTAAGACTGAGTAATATCCCATTGCATGAATGGACGTTCCTTTGCTATCCATTCATCTGTCGATGGACACGTGGGTCGTTTCAGCATCTTCGATAATGTGAAACTAACCTCTTGACTGACCCAGGTGACTTGGCCCTGTAGCTGGACTCATCTGCCGATGCCCTCACTCACCACAACTGTCCCCATGAGGACCCAGGGTACCTGCCCCACTGGACCCATCGATGTCTCCTCCACCCAGACTCCCTCTTGCAAACCCATGCGCCCTCCTGCTTGTCCTCCAAGGCGGCCGCAACCTCTGCAGACACCCTCGCCTGTCTCTCAGACCTCTGCTCTCCTAACCCCACCCGCCAGCTTCACTGCCCTCTTGGGGGGACCCTGCATTCCGTGAGCCCCCGCAAAGGGACCGACTGCTGGGTGTGTCAGGGGCGCCCCTGCCCGTGTCATAGCCTCTCTGTGTCCTTAAGGAGACCTTGGCATCCATGTGGCTTTTTCCATCTGTGGCCACCTCAAACCATCTTCCCGGCAGCTACCAGCTCAATAGATTTAAGCTCAAAACAGACACAAAGACAAACAGGCAAAATGGACAGACCCTGAAACCAAAAGAAGCAGACACCGGAAATCGAGTCCTCCAAAAAGATCAAATTCTTCCTGTGCTCCCAACAGACGAGGCCCTGGCACACAGGCCCCGGGGGCTCCCTGGGGCTAGTGTTAGCTCCCAGGTGCTACCTGGAGGAGTGACTGGGACCCAAAGACAAGGGTCGGGGCTGCAGGACCGCACGGGGAGATGTACCAGACAGTCAGCGAGCGGTTTTATTCCCGCAATGGCGGCAGGAGGAACATTTGCTAACAAGGAATGTCGACCAGGAGAGGTAGCAGCTGGCGTTTTCTAAAGCCGGGTGATTGAGGGAGTTGCGAGAACGGACAAGGGGTCTGGCACGTGCCAGGACAACTTGGTCTTTCAGGATCGGGCTCTGGGCTCGCAGTGGGGTGCGACCTCCGACACAGATAAATTCAGCAGCATCGTCCTGTGTCCACCTCCTGGCGTGTAGTGGGCTGAGCGCTCTGGGTACTCCTGTGAGCCTGCGGGGTGTGTGTGTGCGTGTGTGCGTGTGTTGCAGGGTCTGTGTCTCTCCCGACACTTCTGTGAGCTGGGGGCTGTTGTGTGCCGCACGCCCGTGCCGCCTCCGTGTCCCGCACCTGGTGGCATCGCTCGGTCTCCCTGCTGGCCTGGCTGTAGATGCAGGTGCGTTTCAGTGCGTGTCTGTGTGCACGCGTGTGTGCAGGCGTGTGTGCACGCGTGTTCGGTCTCTCTGCTGGTCTGGCGGGTAGGTGCAGGTGCGTTTCAGTGTGTGTGTCTGTGTGAACGTGTGTGTGCATGCGTGTGCGTGTGTACTCAGCCTCCGTGTGGCGTGTGCTCCGGCTAAGGCCTTCTCCAGTCCCACATTCCTCCCGCTCCTTTGTGCTCTGTGCTACAGAAAATATTTGCGTTTCCACGACTCATAATTTTTCCTCCTCAATCGCTACCAGATGTGGGTCCTGTGGTCCCCGTCCCCATGGCAACGGAGGTTCCAGCAGCCGCGGTTCCCTTTTGTGGCGCCTGCCCTGGGAGCTGGCGCTGCTGCAGGCCTGTGAGGGGGGAGTGGGTGTCGGGCTAGGGGGAGCGGTTCCCGGCAGCTCCCTCCCCAGGCTGCTACCTAGACCGTCCGGGGGGCTTCCTGGCCCGGGTGCCCTAGGCCACGGCATCTGCCCCCAGGGCGCCCGGTGGCAGGGCTGCTGCATGAGGCGTCAACACAGAGGGGCTCCTGAAATTCAGGGTCTCCGATACCCAGAGGCTCCGGGGCAGGCCTGGTGGACGTGAGATATGGGGCCCGAGCCCTCTGGTCGCCTCATACCGTGCTGATCCAGGCCAGGGAGTATTTTACCTGCTGGAGCAGGGGTTGGGGGGTCAGGGAACAACAGGGTGGGCACAGTGAGTGGGGCTGCCCAGCCACTGCCGCCCGACCCATGGCCCTGCCCTCCACCATCCTCCTCGGTCAGTGCACTGCCCTCGCCAGGCCTCTGCCCCTCCTAGCCAACGTTAAGGCTGTGTTCTTTGCCTGGCAGCCAGCATGGCCTGGTGCCGAAAGGAAGGGATGAGGCTGTGGCCAGGCGCGGGGCCACGGCTGGGAGGGTGCCCGGCTGGCTCGAGGGAAGCCACATGCCCAGGGACCGGGAGCCCGCCTTCCACGTGCGGCCCGACCAGGCCAGAGGTGGGACCGCGGCCACGGGAGCCACGCCAGACGTCCACCCGTGCCATGAGGCGTCTCCATGCAGCTGGCTCGGCCCCTGCACAGGTCACCGACGTGGACCTCCAGGTGGCATCCGGCCAGAGGACCAGAGGCTCGCCGGGTGAGACACCTGAGCGGCCAGCACCGGGCACACTCCGGCCGTTCCAGGGTCCACAGGACGGGTGTGGGGAGGTGATGGGAGCGTCTTGGCCGAATCTCCTGACAGAAAGAGCTGGCAGCGGGGGGTGGGGAAGAGGCCTGCCAGGCAGAGGCGGGCGACGGAGGAGCCCAGGTGGGCGGGGACAGCGCACACCTAGAGCGGTGAGGTTCTGGAGCTCAGGAAGGTCACTTGCGAGGCCCTCCTGAGGGCCACAAGCCCTGAAGACACGGAATACGGGGCCGCAGAAAGAAGGCCAGGCCAGGGAGGGGGCCAGCCGGGGCCAGGCAGTGGGGAGCTGCCTCCAGGCCCAGCCGGGGCTCGGGGGCCAGGCGTGCTCCCCCCTCCCCCCAGTTCCTGCGGCCGGCAAGGCTGGCGGCTGAGCGTTTCCGGCTGAGGACAGGGAGCCCATTGAGATGGACAGCGGGGCTCTGTGCACTGCCAGACGTGGCCCAGCTGGAGGCTGTGCCCCTGGCCTGCTGCCCCCTGGCCCCAGCCTCTGACCCACCCTAGACACACCAGAGAGCTCGGGGCCCCAAGCGTACAGCAGTGGCCGGTGGGGAAGGCGCAGGGCAGGGGTAGCGACACACCAGCTGCTTCCTCATAACCACCCTACCTGTTCCTGCCCCCCTGCCCGGCACCAGCAAGGGGGTGGGCTGAGTGGGTGCCCAACACACTGGATAAAAAGATCAAGGCTGGGCACACGGACAGGACACGCTTCCCACGTGGTCCTGGGGGGCCACACCTGCGCTCCCAGACGCCACTTGGGTCATGGGGTGCCAGGTGTCTTGGGGTGAAGTCCTTGTCAGAGGCCCAGCGGAGAGGAAGCAGGCAGACCATGGGGTGGGGAGGCACTTTATTCGGAAAGCTTTGGCCGAGCCCCTGCCAAGAGGAGCCCATCCTGGGGCCCCCGGGGGTGGGGGGTGGGAGCAGCCCTGCCGGGGGCCTATAAATACATCTCCTCAGGCCACTGGAGTCGCCCCTCGGATTCCCAGGCATGTGGGGTGCTGGGAGGCCATCAAAACCAGCTCGACAGCGGAGGGGGCTGGGAAGGACTGGTGGGGGACAGCCAAGCCCCCTGAGGAGCAGAGACCAGCCCTCCTCCCCAGGCTCCTATCAACCAGAGGCCCTGGGGCTCAGCCAGTGGAAGGAGCCTCTGGCCAGGGTCACAGGGAGGGAGCCTCCAGCCAGAGGCACCAGGCCTTGACCGGAGAGGCATCCAGGGTGGAAGTGCTTCTGGCCCCAGCCAGTGAGAAGGCGGCCCAGCCAAGGCACTCTGGGCCAGTGGGAGGTGTTCTCTAGACAGAGCCCTCCTGCCCCTGGCCTTGGAGAGCCCGGCGGGCAGACAGGAGCCCTCCCCAGGGAGGCCGTAGGAAGGGAAGGGTCAGCGAAGCGCCTGTCAGGCCTCAGCCACCGGGATGGGGCTTCCTGCCGCAGGGAGCACGGTCCTGTCCAGGAGGGCCGCGGGGCCTGAACCAGCGAGATGCAGCCTCCCGCCCGGCGGCTCCAGACTGGGGCCCCCGCGGGAGACGCGGGGGCGCAAGGCGCGGGGTGCCAAGCAGCGCTGCTAAGCGGGGAAGTTGCAGGCCCACGGGGCTCCCTTACTACAGCGTGGGCGCGCCCACCCGGCCCGGCTCGCCTGCCAGCTCCCGGCTCTTCTTGCGGGGCGGCTTCTGGATGGGGGTTTTCTTTCGAGGGGTGTCGGATCCGGGCGCGCCGGCTGCCGCCTTTTCGGGCCCCAGGGCCTCAGGTGCGGGGGGCGCGCGGGCGGGAGAGGAGGGAGGCGCGGAGCGCTTGGCCTTTTGCGGAGGCGCCGGCTTCTCTCGGGGGCCCTGCATGCCCGCGGGCCCCTCGGCGCGGCCCAGGCTGCGAGTCTTGTCGCGCAGCTCGGCGGCCAGCATGGAGGCGGCCTCGGGCGCACTGCGCGGGGGCCCGCCAGCGTCCGTGGGCTCTGGGAGGCCCGGGCCTCGGCCCCGAGCCCGAGCCCGAGGCGGGGAGGGTGCCCCGAGGGCCGGCCCCTCCTCTGCCAGCCCGGGGGGCCGCGCCGACGTGTCGCTGGGCGTCCGTTTCCTCTTGCTGGGGCTGGGAGCGGCCTCGGGGCCGGCGGGTGGAGGCGAGGGCGCAGGGGCGGTGGCGGCGGCGGCGGCGGCCCCGGCACCCTGCTTGCCATGGATCCAGGACACCTTGGGTTTGGTGGCGGGGTCGGGTGGTGGCGGCTTCCGGCGCTCGGGCGATGGCGAAAGCGACAGGCCTCGGGCCTCGTCTCGGACCCGGGCCGGCCGGGCCTCGCGCCGGGCCACGCGCGCATACAGCGCCCCTCCGGGCCCGTCGCCGCTGGACGCCGACCGCTCGCTGTCGGAGGACGGGGGGAGGGGCGCCGCCTCCTCCGCGGGCGTGGTCACCGGCGCCGCGGCGGGGGCCTCCGAATCCCGGCTCTCGGCAGCCGCCTCTGACCAGGGAAGAGAGGGCCGGTCACCGCCCGCGGGAAAAGCTTGGCCCTCCAGCTTCCAGGCGCAAGCCACCGCCGGCGCCCCCTCCCGTCCTCTTCCCTCCCTGCTGGTGCTCAGGAGTCCTGGCATCCAGACGGGCCTGGCATGCTCGCCGCGCTGACTGCAGACTTGGAGCCCCTGGGCAGGACAAGGGGCTCCTTCCTGGGCCGCAGCCCCTCAGCCTCGAACCTCTCCCGCACCCCATTCCTGGCCTCGGGGCCACCATGACCACATCTGGCCCTCTATTCCTTATCCTTCCTTAAGAGCAATCAAGACTCAGGCTCACCTGGTCACCTGCCCAGAGTCATTGACGGGGACGGTAGCAGGAGGAGAGGGGCCAGAAGCCCAGAGAGTGAGCCTGCTTCCTGACGTTTGTGAGCCAAGGCTTCCCGTCAAAGTGTGCCTCCAGACCCCCAAGACTCCCTTTCCTGTCTCCTCTTGCCAGCTCCTCCCCCAGCCCAGAAACTTGTCTCTGCCTGGTGTCCCCAGCTGTGAACCCAGCTGTGGCTACCTCCCCAGACCCCTAGCCGAGTCTGGTGCTGGGCAGCACAGAAGCCTGACCTGCAGCCTTAGCTGTATGTCCCCCACCCCCAGCTAACAGCATCACCAGCCCTTCCTCCCTGTCCCTCCGAGCAGAGATCTTTTCAGCGAGAACCCTTTGCTGGGTCAGAGCGAGAGGGGTCCTCACCCCAAGGAGGCGAACTCACCCTCGTGGGGTACGCAGTACACGGGGCCTTCATCTGTGGTATCGAAGGAGGAGAAGGAGGCCCGGGAGGACCATGATGGTGAGGGCTGCTCCAGCCCCGAGGGCGGCTCCAGGAAGCTGCAGTTGAGTGTGTTGTCCAGGTCATGATGGGCCACTGGGGGGGAGGGAGGCACAGCTGTCAGGGGCCCTGCCTTGCCCCAGCCAGGGCCCTCACCAGCCCTCCTGCCACAGTGAGGTAGGGACCCAACCAGCTGTACCCCCAAGACTCTAAGCAGGACAGGCAACTCAACAGGCCTCTCCCAGCAGCCAGGGAGCTGACCGAGGTCAGGCCGAAAGTTATGAAGAGAGGGAGCACCTGGCTGGGAGACGCCATCAGGCCCTCCAGTCCATGCTTCAGACCCTGCCCTGCAGCAGTTTCTGAGAGCAAATGCGCAGTAGAGAGGCCACCCTTTGGCTCAGCCCACCTCAGCAGGCTGCCACCCCCAGGCACAGCCTCCACAGATGTAGACCCTGCCAACAGGGAATCCCAGAGGCTGGCCAGCCTGTCCTCCTTGCACAAACAGGAGGTGGGCTCCAGCCCCTACACCCGTGTCCACAGACCCCACCATGCTGAGTGGGCCCAGCGTGGCTTTTCTCAGCTGTCTCCACCTTTACCTCCCAGGAGACTTCATCACCTCGTCCCCTTCATCTTTGGAAACAAGTGGGAAAGACACAGAGAGCTTCCACCCCAGTGTGAATCAGTGCAGACAGAGAAGAGAAAACGGCATGCCCTGCAACCCAGAAGCTGACCCGTCCTGACAGCGGTGGGGGCCCAGGGGTCAGCCTGCCCCCTTTCCAGGGAAGACCCTGGGCACTGCCAGAAGTCTGGGCCGGGGACGGGGGCTTCTTGCGGCAGGGCATTCCCACGCACAGGTCCCGCGTCCACCTGCGGTTCCGCACCAGGACAGACGGTGCGTTCACTCCCGCAGACTGCTGGGCGACGGGACGTCCAGACCACCATCCCTGCCTTCCTCCCAGGCTCCCCCGTATCCGCGAGCCCTCTTTCCTCGCCCTGGGCGCATCTCCCCTCGCCCCTCCCATGGACAATCAAGGCCCCGCCATTCCTATACTGACCCGGTCACGCCCACTTCCCGCAGCCGCCTGCGTCGGGAGTGTTCCCCGGTCATCCTTACCTACGACCTTGGGCAGCTTCTGCCTGCGGAGCGGGATCCGGGGTAGCTTCATGCTGATACGACTGAAGCGTCCGCACAGGCGCTGCGGCGCCTTCTTCCTCCCCAGCGAGAGCTCCCTGCGGGGGCGGGGCCTGAGCGAAGGGGGCGGGACCGTACCTTGGCCGGAGGGGCGGGGCAAGTCAGCGGGTGCCCACCCATGGGGCGGGGCCGGCGGCGGGGCGGGGCCTACAGTGGACGCGGGGAAAGGGGCGGGGCCACCGGGCGGGGCGGGGCGGCAAGCAGGGCCTGAGCTAACCCGGTCCGGGGCCTACAGTGTACGCGGCCCCTCGGGGCGGGGCCTGAGCGAAGGGGCGGGGCCGGGAAAGGCGCACCTAGCCGGAGACCCAGCGCGACGCGCGCCGGGCTAGGGCCCGGCCGCGAAGCCTCACCCGCGCGCTGGGTCCTTGCCGCGGCAGGCGCAGCAGCAGCCGAGCAGCGAGAGCAGCAGGCCGAGGAGCAGGGCGAGCAGCGCCCCGGCGCCCATCACGCCCTTGCGCTGATTGGTCTCTGTGGGGAGCGCCCGATCAGAGCGGCGGCCAGCGACCGCCGCGCCCCCGCCCGGTGGCCCCTACCCACTCACCCAGGCGGCAGGCACCGGTAACCGGGTCGCACGAGTCTTCGTGGCAGCTGCAGGCCTGGGCGCAGTCCACGCCGTGGAGCCCGGGCGGGCACGTCAGGTTACAGCTGCGGGAGCGCGAGGTCAGGGAGGCGGGCGGGGTCTGGGGACGCCGCCGAGCTGCCCTCCGAGACGCCTCCCGCGCTCGACCCCGCGGCCGGCCAGCCCCGCGTTCCCTGGCTCCACTCTCTAGGGACTGCGGCCACCCCCACCTCCAGCACGTCCTGGGCGATCAGTGTTTTGGAAATGCATGAGTGCACTCCAGCGCCGGGGAGTCTGGGGGCCTGGCCGAGATCACTGGCCGCGGTGCCCACTTCGGGGGCTGACTCTTGTGTACAGGGAAGAGAGGCTGCCGGACCAGACCCGTGGGTGTACGTGGAGGTCCCTGCTCACTTCATATCATCAGCTCAGGGGAGCCCACTGACCACAGGCTGACCTGGCCGCCAGATCCGGCTTGAACGCCGGCTCCACACCAGGGCAGGAAACTGCCCCCCAAGAGCCCCTGGTCGCTCCCTAGCTGGCTGAGGGCCAAGCCTGGGTCCCACCTGGTCGCCAATACAGCAGCACCTGGGGTCTGGCTGGAGCCCTGTGCCGGATACTGACTCCTCAGACCTCTCGTCCCCGGGCACTCACTGGGGCCCATGGACGCCCGGGCTGCAGAGGCATCGTCCGGACTGGAAGTCGCAGTGGCCACTCCCGCAGTCGGCACACACAAACGCGCAGTCCTCGCCGTATGTGCCATTGCTGCACTTGGTCTCACACCTCGGAAGGCGGGGAGGGGGCGTCAGTGGAAGCAGGGCCAACGACCCTGAAGCCCACAGAGCCCAACGCGGAGAGCGGTCGGGGGAGGGAGGGCGGCGGGGGGCTGCGTGTCTGGGGCGCACGCGGGTCGCTCACCGGTCGCCGATCCAGCCCGCGTTGCAGCGCGTGCACTTGCCGGTCACGTGGTTGCAGGCGTGCCCGTCGCGACACGGCGGGCATCGGCGGCCGCAGCCCTCGCCGTAGAAGCCGGCGGCGCACGGCTGGTCGCACTTGGTGCCGTTCCAGCCGGGCTCGCACGTCAGGCAGCGGCCCTCGGCCACGGTGCACGGCTGCTGGCCCTTGCACTGGCCGCATCTGGAGAAGGGACGGGAGGCTAGGCGGGGCCCGGGCCGGCTCACTCCCGCCCCCTCGGCGGCCTGTCCCTCCCTCCCCTCCCTGGGCGGGGCCCGCGCTTACCGGCGGCGGCAGCCCAGGCCGTAGAAGCCGGCGGGGCACGGCTCCCGGCAGTACTTGCCCCTGTAGCCGGGCTCGCACGCGCACGTGCCGTCCACCGGGTGGCAGCGGCCGCGGAAGCACTGGCAATAACGCTCGCAGCGCGCGCCGAACGTGCGCTCCCGGCACTGGCAGCGGCCGCTCTGCTGCTCGCACGGCGACGTGTTGCAGGCGCACTGATTGTTGCAGCTGCGGCCCCACCAGCCCGCGTGACACAGGCACGCGCCCGTCTGCGGGTCGCAGCGCGACGTGGCGCTGCAGTAGCAGGCGCTGGCGCACTGCGGGCCCCACCAGCCGGGCTCGCAGCGACACGCGCCGCTCCGCGGGTGGCACGCGCCGTGCTGGCACTGGCACGCATGCTCGCAGCGTGCGCCCCAGCGCCGCGCGTGACAGGTACACTGGCCCGTCACGTCCTCGCACTGCCCGTGCGGGTGGCAGACGCACAGCTCCTTGCAGTCGGGACCCCAGAACTGGCGCGGGCACTCTGCAGGAGTGGAGACCGGGGCAGGCCCAGGCGCTGGCGAGAGAGCCTGCCAGCTTCCCTCCCGGCGCCCCGCCCCCGAACCAGGCCCCGCCCACTCACCGCCCCGCCTCCCGATCAGGCCCCGCCCTTCTGGGACCCTGCCCGCCCCGCTCCGCTCTCACTGGTGTCGCAGTTGGCCCCGAAGTAGCCGTGGCGGCAGCGGCACTCGCCGGGTCGCACGCACACCTCGTTCTCCGAGCACGTGGAGTTGCCTTCGCACACAGCTGCGGACGAGACGGGTCGAGGTGTCCCCAGTCCAGCCGCCGCACTTGTCTCCTCCTCTCTATGCACCCCCGCCCCCGCCCCGGCCCCGATCCCAGGGTGACCCACTCACCGATCCCACACTCGTCCCCCTGCTGCCTCCAGCCGGCGCAGCACGTGAGCTCCTGGGAGCTGCAGGCAGAGAGACTGGCGCCTGAGTCTGAGCCCCTCGCGCTGGGACCCCCCACTCCAGCAATCCCCACCCTCCCCTCGACAGGTGGTTATCGGAGGCGCTGCTGTAGGTTCGGGGGACTCGAGTAAGTCACAAATTTCAGCCATCCAGAGCAAACCCTGGGAGGCAGCAAAGCGCAGACCACCTCCAAGAACTCTACAGTTCCCTCTACTTGGGGGTCTTGCCTCTCCTGATCTGTGCCCTCTTCCCCCATCCGCTGGGCCTGAGAAGAGACCCCAGGCGTCTGAGGAGGGGCAGTGGTGAGGTGGGGGTGGGGCAAAAGTCTCTGGGCCTCTAGGACCTGCTCCAGTGAGGTAGCCTAGGGCACCCCGGGGTGGGGCGGAGTCTGGCCCGATGGGTGTCAAGGGCTCAGACCCAGACAGTGCCAGGACTGGCTGGGTCGGGCAGCACATCAGGATGCCCTGTTGGGGCTGAGACAGGCAGCCTCTGAGCGAGGTGGACTTGGCGAGGGGTCTGCTTGGGCAGGGGACACCCAGGGAGTCTGTCCAGGTGAGGAAAGTGCAAGTGAGGGCTGCAGAGCACCAGGGCGAGACTCAGGCTAGAGGAAGGCCACACTGGAATGTCCTCTCTGTGCAGTTTCATGAAACCTCAACTTTATTTGGCTTTTCCAAGGAACAGTAGGAGATAACTTCCTAAGTGCCCCATGTTGGGGTGGTGCAGCCTCTGAGCCCTGGCCTGATGGGGTGGGCAGACACAGAGGTTTGGTGGCCCTGCCCAAGTGAAGCCATGGCCCCTGGTGAGGGTCATGAGGGCTGAGGTGGGGTGTGCCCACACTGTGGGCAAAGGAGGTCGAGAAGGGACAGACACTCAGAATGCAGGTCTGTGGAGTCTCAGATCCTAAAGGCACATGGCCTCCGTCCAACCTGAGAGCAAAGGAGAGGGTCTTGGGGAGGATGGGAACCCAGAACTGGCCATGTGTTGGTGGAGGAGGTGGGAGGGGCCTGATGGCCCTGGTGGGTGGGGTGTCAGGGAAAGGAAAGTTGAGCTGCCCCTTAGCAGGCCCCTCAGAAGATGCCCTCCATGTTCCCAGCTTGAGATGATCACTAAACCCCAGGTGGCACCCAGGACCCCAAGGGAATCCCCTCTCCTGGAAAGGGCTGGATTCTCCTTTGGGCCAAAGATATGGGACCTGGGGAACAAGACCCATAAAACCCCGAACTTCAAGGAATGGGCCGGCTTATCTTCCACAAATGGAACTGGAAACCAGAGACAGGAACACTCAGCAGGGCTGGCTTTTCCTGACCCCCAGCGTCCCCACCCACCCAGCCCAGCCCTGCCCTGGGGCTCCAAGGAGCCCATCTGCGGGGAGACCCATCACCCCCTGCCTCTTTTGCCAGCCTGAGCCCAGGACTCTGGATGGAGAGCCTCTGGAGCTGGTCCTTCTGCAGGCGACCCCACCAGAATGGCCTGCTGGGACGGCCTGGGAATACTGCCCGCCTTCCGTCCCGGATGGCCTGGCCTCCTCGCTCTGTGACCAGCTTGGGAGCCTGGCCTTAGGGCCACAGGCAGGTGCATCAGATGTCTGGGTCTACCACTTGCTGTGTGACCTTGGGCACAGAACTTAACCTCTCTGAGCACCGGCCGCTCTATCTGTACACTGGGTCCCCATAGGTTTCGCAGGAGGATTAACAGAGAGATGTCTCCAGCTTTTGGCACCAAAAAAAAAGAAGTCACCCAGGAAATTTCCTGGTAGCTCAGCTGGTAAAGAATTTGCCTGCCGTGCAGGAGACCCCGGCTCAATTCCTGGGTTGGGAAGATCCCCTGAAGGTGGGCATAGCATCCCACACTAGTATTCTTGCCCGGAGAATCCCATGGACAGAGGAGCCTGGCGGGCTGCAGTCCATGGGGTCGCAAAGAGTCAGACATGACTGAGCGACTAAGCACAGCTCAAGAACTCACCCAAGGCTGCTGTGTGCACTTCAGCCCATGCTGAATAGGCCCCAGAAAGCTCCCCCAGGGTGGCTGGCACCCAGGCCCCACCCAAAAGAGCTAAAAACCCCACCCGCTGGCGGGACAGAGCCCATGTAGAGGACGAGCCTGTGGGACCTCTCCTCCTAAGACGGGAGGCAGAAAAGGCTGGGACGGGCTAGCAGCCCGGCTGCCTCAGATCTAATGAAAGTCAGAGGTCAAGAGAGAGGGCCGGGGACAGGGCAGCTCCAACGCTCGGGCGGGACCCTGTCAGTCCAGCCCCGAGGCAAGCAGGCAGTGCCTCGCCACAGAGCGCGGTCCCTGCAGCTGGAGCTGTGCTGATTCAGACCTCGATCTTGAACCCGCCCAAATGCACTGCCCACTCACTGTGCCAGTGTCTGGCACAGTAGTGCCCTCTGCCCCCACACCTCCCAGGACTCCACGACGGCCTGGCTCTCCTCCCGCCCGCCACGGGCACCCCCTCCTCTGCACCCCCTGCTCTGTCCACTCTGGCTCCCTCACGAGGCTCCCCAAGTCCCAGCAAGACACTGGCAATGCCTTGGAGGCCTCCTCCACGTAAGCCCCCACCCCAAGTTGACTCTATCTCAGGGTAAGGCCTGTCTTTCCAGGCTGAGAGGCTGGGACCCCGTGCCCTCCCAGAGACGACGCACAGAGAAACATCTGGCTAGACCTCCCAAAGTGGATCCGGGAGACAGGCCACTTGTCCCCTGCCCCCCACCCCTGACCACCTCATCCTGCCTGCTTCTCTCCCACCTTCTGCCCTCTTGCCCCAGGGTTTCCGGGGCCTCAGTCTTCTCAGGAGCAGGCAGAGCTCGGGTGGTCTCTCCTCCACCATCCCCGTCCAAGCCACCTGGGCCCCTTCCGCACTTCCAGCAGGCCCTCAGCAGGCAGGGCCTGCCCCCGACACCGCTGGGCTCTGCTCCCGGCTCCTCTCCCCTGGCCTCTCTCACTCATCACCTCCGGTTGGGTCTCCCCGCTGAATACCTCCTCCCTAGCCCTTGCCAGATGTCAGATGACTTGTGGTAAGTCTCCCCCCCACACACATGCACACACGCGCACACACACACGCATGCACACACACACACACACACACACACGGGACAGCTGTGCCCTGGCACTGCCAGGTCAGCACACAGAATGCCTCTGGGGTTTTACTGACAGAGCTGCTCCCCTCCGTGGTCCTCCTGCCTCCAGGCAGAGGCAACAGCTAGTGGAGCTTTGAAAGGCCCAGCCTTGGGAAGGTCATGGAAGAGATGGTCCAGACCCTGGGGAGGGAGGTGGGGCCCCCAGTGGCGGTGGTTCCTGGAAACCAGCTCCACACAGGACCAGGGCCATCCCCTCTCCCTCCCCTTCACGAGGCGGGTCCACCCCCGACCCCATTTGCCAGGAGCAGGGTCCAGCCTGAAGACCTTAAGCGATGTGCCCGAGGCCACGAGGATGCGGAGGCCTGGGGATCTGAAACCCAGCCCAGGCTCCCGGCAACTGGAACGGGCCGTCCAATGGGGAGGTCCGGGGCGGGGGAGCGCGGCCGGCTGGCCTTCGGGTCCCCCCGGTAGGGACCCCCACGGGGAAGGAGGGCTGAGGCGAGGCACAGGCCGGCGGCGATCGCGCCCTCCCCCCTCCAGGCAGCCCCGCCCGCCGCCGCCGCCGCATTCCTGGGGCCGGGGAGGCCCGGGAGGCCCGGGAGGCGGCGGCGGCGTCGATGTGAAGCAGATGGCGGGCCAGGCCGGCCCCCGCCCCGGAGGCGGGGCTGGCAGCGGGGAGGGGTCTGCGCGCCTCGGGATGCGAGCTCGGAAACCCCGCGCGGCCCCTCACAGCCCCTTGTCTGCGGCGACCGCCCTGCCCCCGGACGCGGCCTCCCTGGGCCCTACAGCCCCGGGCGCCCCGACTGCCGGGGGCCGGTGGCCGCCTCTCCAGCCGCCCGCCCGGCGCCTCCCTCCCGCGCCAGAGCACCCGCACACGCCGGCTCCCCGCCCCCGCGCGGAGATGCCCTTGACCTCGCAGTGGCCGCTGACAGGCCGACCGGGCCCTCCGACCCCGGCGCCACCCCCGGCTTCTGGCCCGCGCCCTTGGTCCTCCGTGCGCGGTCCTGGGCCCCGGTTCCCCGCCCCCCACAAGTCCTGTCTTCGCCCGGCCCACACGGGCTTCCCCAGCCGGCTCCTGGGGCACCCGCATCCCACCCGGGAGGGTCCGCATCCTCCCGAGGCCGGCGCCCGCCCTTGTCCTGTTCCCGCTCCCGGCCCACTCGGAGCGCAGGCTCCTCGACGCCCTGCTCCGTGACCACCCTCTTGCCACCCACGTCCGCTCTTCCTAAGACGCCAATCTGTGCTTCCCACTAGCCTGAGACCTCCCCGGCTCCCCTGGCGCAGGGAGGAGGCCGCCGCGGGACTCTCGGCCTCCCTCCCTCCCGGCCCCGGCCACACTCGTCTGCCCGGGCCCTGGCACATGCCCTGCCACGGGCTCGGAATGCGTTTCCCGTCTTTTTACGGCCCTCCCAACCCGGCCCAAGGGTCCTTCTTTTCTAGGTGTGAAATCTCGGACCCCGTGTGTCTGCCCTCCCTGCGCCCGCTGCCCTCCGCTCTCCTCTCGCCCGGGGTATCCTCGGACGCACCGTCGTGGCCCGGCGCCCGGGCTCGGCCTGGAGCGGAGCCGGCGTCGGGGAGGGCCGCACGAGGGGCCCGCGCGTTCCGCGCAGGGCAGTCCCCGGCGCCCCCTCCCCTGTCCCGGCCCCGGGCGTCCCCTCCGGCCCCCTCCCCCAGCCCGGCCGGCTCCTACCCGGGTGCGCGGCACACGTTGCGGCCGCGCGGGCTCAGCTCCTGGGGCGCCGTGGGGCCGGGCAGCAGCCAGAGCAGCAGCAGCAGCAGCGACGGCCCCCCGGCTCCCCGGCGCCGCGCCGGCCCGGCCCCCCGGGGCCCTGCGCCCTCCATGCGGCGCGGGGCAGGCGCGGGGCGGGCGCGGGCGCGGGTGCGGCCGCTGCGAGAGCGGCCGGAAGCGGAGTGCACGGCCGGGCGGGGGGCGGCAGGAGGGGCGCCGGGCCGGGCAGGAAATTCCACATCGGCTCCCTGATCCCGGGCCAGCCGCGGCCGGCCAGGCGGCAGCGCCCGCCCCGCGCGCCAGACCCCACCCTCCGGCCGCGCAGCCGCCCCTCCGCGCGGCCCCCGCCCCCAGGCGGCCGCGCGCAAACTTGGGGCGAACTTGGAAGGGGCCCGCCGGCGGAACCCCCGGCCGCCGCGCCTTTCCTTCCCTCCCCAGACACCCACCCGAGAAGCGGCCCCTGCGCGCTCCCGACGAGGCCCGGCCCCGGGGCGGCGGGAGGAGGGTGGGCGCCAGGCGCTGCGCACCAAAGCCCCCTGGCCAGCGGCGCCTCGGGACCGCAGGTCAAGGCCTCAAGCCGGCCTCCGCTCCCGCGGCGAGGCCCTCCCGCGCCCGGCGATGCGGTCAGCGCCTTCCCAACGGGCGCAGTCAAAGCCTGCAGAGACGGCGGCGCCCGATGCTTGAGGCCTTGGATAGGCTGGGTATGGACCAGAGGCCTGGGCGCAGGGGCCCCCGTAGGGACAGACGGGAGCGCTGCCCGCAGTAGAACGGCCCCGCACCGGCTCTGAGAGATCCTGGAGGTAAAGGCAGGTGGCAGAGGCTGCAGGGGCAGCGGCGGGGACAGTCGGGGATGCATCCCCTGCCTGCAAGCCCTTGTCAAGGTGAGAAGGTGCGCGAGGGGCCTGGGAGAGGGATTCTGCTTGAGAGGCCGTTGGTCCCAGAGGGAAAGATCCAGAAGGTGGAGCCAGGCCCGGAGGCCCAAGGATCCTAAATCCAGAGTGGGGCAGGGGCCGCAGAGAAAGGGTGTGTGTGGGGCCTGGGGACCTGGAGGAAGAGGGGAGCAGAGGGGTCAGACGCAGCTCCAGGCCCAAGGAGTGGGGAGGGCGGCAGGCCTAGGTAGGAGAGGGCAGGGGGGCGGCCAGCTCCCAGCAGAGCTGGGCTGGGCCTCTGGGGACCTCAGAGCTGGAGGCAGGGCCAGGGTAGGGGGTGGGCTATGTGCGGGCTCCCCAAGGAGGGCTCCTGCCTCAGTCATATGGGGGTCCATCAGGGAGGAGGGGGCCTGGTCAAAGGCCCCGACAGGCCCGAGGCTGTGGGCACTGCTGGGCTGGCAACAGACAGGGTGGGAGGGAGCCCCGGGGGTTTGGGGCCCCCTCCGTCAGCCCCGCTGGTGCAGGATGGGGGCAGCCGCGGGCAGGGTGGCAGGGAAGTCGCACTCGTGTGGTCACAAACGCAAACACTTCTCTGGGGCAAGTCAACAGGCCAACCACTTCCGGGCAGCCCTGCAGGCCACGGCCCGATCTCCCAGGGCCCCGGCCCCTCCCACGGAACCCCCGTTGGCCGCCCTACAGGGTGGCCAGCAGAGGTCCATGCGGCCGCTCTGTCGGCCCTGCTCCTGGCTCTAGAGGTGTCGCCCAGCTGGACTGGGTTCACGGACGGGAACCTCAGACGCCATCACCTCCCTGCCCCCTCCAGCCCCAGAGCTCCTTCAGGCCCCAGCTCTGTGACGGGCACCTCAGGACTGTCTGAATGCAACTCTCTACCCGCCCCTGGCCGTGTGCCACCTCTGTCTGCTGCCCGCAGGACAGGACCGTCCCCAGCCTTGTCTCAGGCCCACCTCGTGCCTGATGGTGAGTTTCCTGGCCCCACCCATGCCCCCGCCGGGAGCCTGGGTACAGGCGGAGTGGGGGACTGTCCATCTGCCTGGCCTGTGCCAGGTGGATACCAAAATGAGGACGCACCCATACGACTGGCCAGCACCCAGGCCAGGTGGAGGCCCAGAGCCTGGGCCTGGCGGGGGTGGCTCCCGGAGAAGGCCAACTCTGAAGGGAGAGGGTGCCGTGGAGGCTCGAGTGCAGCCGGAGAGCCTGCCCAGCTGGCAAGGGCTGCCTGGGCAGGCTGCTGGCTGTGGGCCAATGCTGCGCTGGTCCGCGGCAGGGCCCGGCTGCGGCCCATGTCTTAGGAACCCTTCCGGGGCTCATGTCTACCCTGCCCCATGCCCTGGGGGCCTCACAGACCCTCCTTCATCCCCTGCGGATCAGAGGCCTCTTGCAAAGCCAGGCCTTGGTGCCTGGCTGGGGAGACAGCTGCGGCAGGCCCGGACACTCTGGGGCGGGGCAGACGTCTTAACCCTTCTCCTTCACAGAAACCTCCAAGGTCTGTAGGGACTGTGACCCTGGCCTGCAGGGTGGTGGCAGAGACAGAAACGGGGGTCCCCATTCCGAGCTCATGGTCCCACACCTCAGCCTTGGGAGTCAGAGAATGGCCCTGGCAAAGTGGCCGTCCTGTCCCATGGGAAAGGACCACCAGCGTCAACGCCGGGCTCGCTGCCTGAAGTGTTAAGCACGTGATGTCATGTGGGGTGAGGCGCGGGGACAGAGCCAAAGACCCACAGCAGTGGGGTTCTGCAGGGGTGGGTAAGAGGACCCCATAGGAGCGGACGGTGTTCTGCTGCAGGCTAGACAGTGCGGAAAATGGCATTGGAACCCCCGCCTGCGGGTCCCACCCACTCAGGAGGGTCTTTGAAGCTTACCTGGAGGAAACGCAGAGGTCCCTCCGCATGACGCACTCAGATGTAGGAGACAGGCGCCCCCCGAAGCTCTCCCGCCCTCCCTCCCCAGGTGCTGGGCTTTCCTTGGCACCAAGACGGCCACTGGAATCTTGGTTCACAGGAGAGGTTCACAGCGGGAGATGCTCCAGCCAGGGTCAGCAGACAGGGACAGGTGTCCTGGTGACACCGTCCAGCCGGGGATGGGCTCCCCCCCAGAAGCCACGCCCCCGGAGCTGAGAGTGGAAGTGAGGCCCAGGCCAAAGGAGAGCAACGCGCCTCGTGGGAGGTGCTTTATTTCATTTATTAACAACACGGGGCGGGAAGGCCCGGCTGCAAGACCCTGTTATCACAACCAGCCTCGGGCCCCTGGCTGGCTCTCTGCTCCCACTCCCATCCCAGGAGCTGCTGGGCTGGTGATGGGCCCAGCCTGCACCATTCCTGCCCGCGGGAGGCGGGGTGTGCCCCGGGCCCCTTGCGGGGGCCCATCCCCAACTCCCTTGAGAGAAGGCGCCCTCTTAGCCCAACAGGGACTGGGACGGCGGGTGGTGCGCCGGTCCCCAGCCACGTCTGCTGAGGAGGAGAGGGCCTGGGGACTTTCAGGGGACCAAGCCCTTCCCAAAGGGTTCCTGCCACAGGTCTGCAAGCCCCCAAAACACCTGCCTACCTGCCGATGGGCAGGGTGGGTGACGCCTGGGATCTCCCACCCCCCCACACCCCTGGGACTCTAGTCCTCACTGGAGTTGTCGAACTCCTCCCAGTCAGACACACTCATCACCTCGGACGCGAAGTCTGGGTCGGCCTGGCTGCGGTCAGGGGTCCCCCGGGGGGGCTCGAGCAGCAGGGACCTCGGCAGGGTGAGCACGCAGGCGGCCAGGCCTGAGATGGAGTTGTCCAGCTGCGGCCCCTCCTCCCAGCGGTCCCTGCCTGCGTCGTAGATGTGCACATAGCCCGTGCGGCTGCCGCGGTTGTGTGAGCGGCCGCCCAGCACATAGATCCTGCTGTCGAGCACAGCGATGCCCGGCTCCCCATGCCCGGCCGGGAGTGGGCAGACGGAGGACCACTGCCCGGATCTGCAGCTGTAGCAGGCCACCTGCAAGGCAAGGTGCGGGCTCTCAGGGAGCTGGGGGACCCTCAGAGGGCAGGCTCCGACCGGCTGCCGCTCTGCACCACCTCCCCAGCCCCTCAGTCGGCCTGTGGCCCCAGGCCCGCGGGTGTCTCCCCTTTGGCCTGGGGGTGCTGGCTCACTCCCCTCCACCGCTGAAGCTGAAACTCAGAAGCCAAGCGCACAGAGCACTGGGGAAGATGCAGATAAAAAGAAAAGAAGAGACGGGCTTACTGAGTCATGATGACCACCAACACTCTCTTGGGAAGTACCCGGCGGTCCAGTGGTAAGGACTCGCACTTTCCCTGCCGGGGCCCCAGGTTCAATCCCTGGTCAGGGAGCTAAGATCCCACAGGACATGCGGTGTGGCCAAAAAAGAGAAAAAAAATCGTCTTCAAAGCTACCCTAAATAGTAAACGTGGGAACCGGGGGAAATGTCCAACCTACTAGTGATCCAAGAATTGCAAAACAACCTCAGGGACAAACTGTCAGCCGCTAATGAGCGGCCACTGGGGAAGAAAAGGCGCCGGCCGGGCACCCACCTGGCCAGTCAGGGCGGCAACGTGCACAGCTGCGCCGAGCCGCGCAGACGCCAGCTCTGCCCCTCCTGCCGCAAGGAGGCCTGGCCGCCGGGGCCCGAGCCGGCCTCTGCGGGCCGGTAAGCGCAGGGACACGGACACAGGCGGACGGGCGACCCTGGATCTTCGTGGGACCCCTAATTGCACAGCCCTTGGAAGCAGCAGGGGACGTGTGAAGGCCCAAAATGGGAGGAGCTGCCAGCTTGGAAGAGGAAGGGGCCCGAGCGGCCAGCCCAGAGGCTTCCAGAAGCCAATAAGGGCTTCAGCTCACAGCGGCGAGGAGCAGGACCTGGCCCTACCGCAGGGGCTGAGCTCTGCTGACACCCCGGGAGACAGGACGCTGACCCTCCCTGGGCTCTGCCGAGGAAACACCCCTGGACTGTCGAGCCACAGACTGTCAGCACACGCTCCTGCGGGTTTATGTCGCTGCGTTTGTGGCGGTCCGTCCCAGCTGCAATAGGAAATGAAACGCTGGAGCCTCGTGGCTCTCAGCGCTGGAGTGTCCCATCCAGGAACATCCAGCTAGGTGGGCTGAGAGCCAGGGAACCTGCATTCCTGCTGAGTTCTCTCCTGATGTGGGTACTGCTGGCCCGGGAGCCACATTTCGAGGACCACGGCTCTCACCTCAGGAGATGACCCAAGATACCCGAAGAGCTCCACAGAGCAAGCGCTGCTTCGACTGTTACCTGAAACGGCCACCACTTGGCCAACCCCAGCGTCAGCGGTCTGATGGACTCTGCACAGCCACTGGGTGGGGTGGGGCGGCCCTGAAACGAGAGGGCACACCCACAGGCGCCAGGAGCCGGCCGGGCGGGTGGATGTGCAGGAGGGCTAGCACTCTGGGCCGGGGGCCAGGTTTCAGGAATTCTTGTCCCCTTTCTCCATTTCCCCAGAGTTCTGCAATGTGGTTATACTAACTTTATAATTAAAGCTTTTAATAATAGTGGACACAGGTGACACTCTTCTCTGTGACACCCTAGTGGTAGACACGTGCCATTTGTCTCAACCCCGAGTGTGCACCCCCAGGAGTGACCCCAGGCCAGCGGGTTATCCGCTGTAAGGACGCCACCCTGTGGTGGGGGTGCCAAGTGCGGGGAGGCGGTGGGCGCGGGGGGCCATGGGAAACCTAGCTGCTCCGTTGGGCTCTAGGCAACTAGCAAACGGGCACGCGTCCCACGCCTCCCGCGCACCCCGCTTACCGCCATGGCCGGCCCCTCACTGACACCCGAGGGAGGCGGCCCACTCACCTGGTGCACGTCTCTCCGGTAGCCCGCGTCATTGTTGCTGCCCCCGATCACGTACAGCTTGTCCAGGAGGGTGGCCATGCCGTGCCAGGCCCGCCGCACCGGGCCGTCGGCCAGCGTGTGCCAGGTGTCGCTCCCCGGCTCGTAGCAGTGGGTCTCCTTCAGGTAGTCCTCCCCGCGGCGGCCGCAGGTGACGTACATCTTCCCGTCCAGCGCGGCGCCCGCGTGGGCGTACACCTGCGGCCGGAGCACCGGCGTGTGCGCGCGCGCCAGGAGGCCAGGGGCCCGCCGCGAGGACCCCCGACTCCTCCTCGCCGTCTGCCCGCATCCTCCCTGGACGCCCCCTCCGGTCCCCCACCTTCCCCACGGAAGATGACTCCAGGGCCCACAGGCGATGCTGCGCTTCCCCGAGGGGAGCCGCAACCCCTCTCTCCGCACCGCCGCCCCCCGCAAGCAGACATCTGCACGGGACCCAGAGGAAACCATCACAGCCCCATCTTCACAGAAGCCTCCAGACCCCCATGCCCGCCAACCCTCCAGGCCTGTTATCAGCTCCTTTTTCTGCTCCGATATGATCCTGCGATTTTAAACATGGTGAATCACACCCCTTAAATTTCGAGTATGGAACCAGTCTTTGTCATCGACTCTATTTGGTCATGAATTTCTTTTGGAAGGAGAGAGGGGCATTTGCTAGTATTTAGTTATGAATATTCACATGTGACTGTATGTATGACACACTCGCTCTTTTTTGGGGGGGGAGAGGCTGCTGTCTTGTATGGTTTTGGTATCAATTTAATAATAACTTCCTAAGGTGAAATGAGAAGTACTCTCCCTCTAACATTTTCTGGAAAAAAAGAATCGGTATTTTCTTTAAAAGTTCGGTAAAATTCTCCAGTTAAACTACTTGGGCCTGGACGTCATTTCCTTACCAGGCTCAGGGCCATTCAGATGGTCTGCTTAGTTCCGGGGGTTCTAGCGCTTGCGCTTCCGAGGAACTCCTGTTTTTCCCCTCCTTCTGACAGGGTTTTAGTAATGCACCCCCCTGCCCCCAGCGCTCTTGATACTTTTAACTGAATTGTTTCTGCTTTCTTCCTCAGGCTTCCTAGAGGTTTGTCCCTTTCATTCATCTTGTGAAGACCTGGTTGTTTGACTGATTTTTCTCTAAGTTTTTCCTTCAGCTTTGCTGATTTCTGCTCTGGTGTTGATTCTGTTGCTTCTTCTGCTTGCTTTGGGCTCACTCTGCTCTTACTTTTCTAGATTCCTGAGCGAAGGGTTTAGATTACTCATTTGAGTTTTTTTTTCCTCCCTAATGAATGCTTTCAGTGCTACAAATTTCCCTCTCAGCACAGCTTCAGCTGGCATGCCACAAAACTTGACATGTTGTCTTTTCATTTTCACTCGGATCAAGGTCCCCAGATCCCTTGCTGGGTTGTCATCTATCTCAACCTTTTGAGTTTTCCGAGTTTTACATACACATCCAGAGTTCCAGGTAGTACTGAGCAAGAGGAAGTGGGAAGGACCCTGAGACAGGTGGGAGTGTGGGCCCGCCCTGCCATGGGCCCTGCGGAAATCCTGAAGGCCCCTGCAGGGGCTGTACGACCACCTCTGCAGACCCGCGGGCCCCCTAGCCTGGCAATGTCCCCGAGCCGATCAGAGCTAACCCCGGCCAGCACGGCCCTGCACTCACACATCTCCATCTCCGGTCTGGCCTCCCAAAGCCTGGCTGCCAACCGGCTGTGCCCGGTGGCTCACATCTGTCATGTCCCTCCCACAGCCCACGCCTGGACCACCCACGGGACAGAGCCTGCTCCCTCTCTACACACGCACTCCCCTTGCTCCGCCTCCTCCTCCCAGCCTGGAAGGTTCTTTCTGTTTCTCTCAATGGCTGCCATCTTTCCTGGACGTGGTCTCACTGACACCTCCCCGCCCCCACACACAGTCCAGTGAGGCCCTCATCGAGCACCGCTGGGCTCGGCCCGAGTCCCTTTCCGCATCTGTGCAGTGACCGAGAGCGCTCTCTCCCGCTAGGCTCAGTCACTGCCACCACCGGATCCCCAGGGCTGCTGAAGGAATAGACCAAAGTGAGGAGCCTCGGCCGCCGGGGAGAAGCGCCGGCTGAAGGCCGAGGCTGCCCCTCCGTGGCCAGGCTGAGAAGCACAGCCTCCCGTCCAGACAAAGAACCCCTGGAGCCCCTCCTCCCTCCCCTCCGCAGGAGATGGAGTCCGCCAGCGTCCGCTGCCCCCTTCTCCTGAACAGGCAGGGAATGCTCTCCAGAAGGGCTTCCTCCCCAAAATGGCCAAGGAGCGGGGGGGGGGGGGGGGGGGGGGGGGGGGGGTGTGCTTCCCCGTCCTGGGAAGAGCCCTGGGGGGAAGTCCTGGCCTTCTGTGGGGTCACACAGGCTGTGGAGGGGAGCTGGGGGGCTGGGCAAGGTGGGGGCAGTAAAGAGGGGACGGGAGGGAGAAGGGGGAGGGGAGGGGGGAGGGGAGGAACAGGGTCAGGGAAGGGAGGGGCGGGGCGGGGTGGGACGCGGAGGGGAGGAAAGGGGAAGGGTCAGGGAGGCAGCGTGCCCATCTGGCCAAGGCCTCAGGCAGGACACAGCCATCCTTCCTCTGCTCTGCCCGGTGCCCAGAGGTGCTCACAGACGCTGCGACCCGGGGTGCAGCACAGACCAGCAAGGGCCCCTCTTGCCCTGAGGTCCTGTGTCTGGTTTGGGGGTCAGGGTCTCAGCACCCAAGTTCTTAAGCTCAGAGAGCCACCCCTTTCAAGCATCACCTCTGTAAGATGAACACGTTAACATGTTCAAGCTAGAAGAAAACAAGGCACTGTGCAGGACACACGATTTACAGAAACACAAACAGGAAAAATGGCACTTCCGAAATGCTGCTTTCTGGCTTCGTGAAGGGCCTGCCCTCTGGGAGGTCTGAGGCTGTGGGGTCCTGCCTCTCCCGTCCCTCCTGTGGCCCTCTGGACACAGCCCGGCTCACCTCAGGGGAGCCAAGGGGCAGGCAAGGGGAAGGCTTCCGTCCACTGAACTGCAGGGTTACAGCAGCTGCCGGGGGCCGAGGTGAGGAGACCCAGAAGGGGGTGGAACTCAGGAAGGGGCCTCTCCCAATGCCGCTGGGAGCCCCCACCCAAGCTCAGGGCACAGCTCGTGGAGACAAGAGGGCTCTTGTCCTGGGCCCGGCCCGGCCTCCACTCTGTGAACCTGGGAGGGGTCCCTCGGGGGGCTTCCTTACCTCCCTCTTGAGCGGGGCCACGTAGGCCCAGGAGTTGGTGGCGGGGTCGTAGCGCTCCACGGCGGTCAGATCGTTGTGGTAGTCGCGGCCCGCCACCGCGTAAATGTAGCCGCCCACGACGCACACGCACAGGTCCGCGTGCTCCTGCTGCAGCGGCTGGATCTGGAACCAGCGGTTGTGCCTCGGGTCGTACCTTGCGGGACAGGGAAGAGCACGTTAGCAGGCCCGTCCCCCAGCACGCCCCCACAGCCTGGAGGGCACAGCTTCCAGACCCTCGCTGACCACCCCGAGCTGCCCGATGGCTGTTCCTACAGCACCTCCATCTCACCGTCTCACTCCAAGGTCCCCACGGCTCTGTGCTCAGGGAGGCCCCCAATTATGGTCTCTTGACTGGACACCTGGGCACAACGGCCTCCAGCCAGACACCCCATTTTTAGCCTTTGCCCCAAACACAAGTGAAATGCACTCGGCAGTTGCTTCTTCCCTACGCGGCCCCTCCCTGCCAACCAGGAAGACCACAGAGCCAGGTTGAGTGAATCTGGGCCTCAGCTTTGTTCCCTCGGCTCCGTACCCAGTGGGGTGATGCTGCCTGCCAAGAGAAGCTACCACGAGGGGCCGCGGGGTCAACACGTGTGATGAGGCCCTTAAAGCACTGTGGCCCACGTCTGTGGTCCTGCGCCCCAGGGAACCTGGCTCGGGGCAGATCACACTCGGTGTGCTTAGGAAAGACCAGGCCGAGTGAGGCTGTCAGTGGTGGAGCCAGTCACTCACTGAGTGGACATCACGGCCCTTAGTCCTGGCACCCAGGGCCTCCTTCCACTGCAAGTCAGTAACAGGCCAAAGGGAGCAGAGCAGCTGTCAGCCTGTTTCCGGGGAGGAGGGCGGGGCCTCGGAGGGGAGGGTGGGGCCACGGAGGGCCCCTGGTGGCCGCCTTTAAGAACTGAGCTTGCATTGAGAACTGGCCCTGCCAGGTGGAGGCCCAGCCGGAGCGGGGGGCGGGGGGCGGCGCGAAGGCATGAGGCATGGTTTCCTCTTTTCTGAACTGAGTACCCACTTCCCATCTAACCACAGAGTGTGCCAAGCTCTGGATCTCCCCTGGGTCCTGGGGCAGGGACAGCAGGGGAGGCTGAGGGCCGCTGTGGCTGTCTCCTCCTGGCCCGGGGTCCATCCGCGGGGTGTGGCTGGCCAGACCTGCCCCTGAGCAAGGTTGGCACCAGCTCACAGCTGCCTGAGGCAGCCAGCAACCTGTATCTGCCGTGCCGCCTGTCCGCTTGTACGGGGGGAAGCTTCCCAGAGGCCCCAGATGTGGAAACCAGCCTGGAAGCCTCCAGGAGCGGAGGCCGGGGGGCCTGCCCCACTTCCCCTGCTCTGGCCCAAAGGAACAGGCTCGGAAGATCCCAGCCTCACAGACAGAAAGCACGGCCTGCTCTGGACCTCGCGCCCAGCACACGGCTGACAGCAGAGCTGGCGGGGAAGGGATATGGCCTGAGATGCGCTGGGGCTTGTGGGCCTGCCCTGCCCCTGGGCTGAGGACTGTGTGCTGGGGGAGCGGGCTGACAGGCAGCCACCTTCCAAGGAGGCTGTGCAGCTAGCAGAGTGGAGCTAAGGGCACAGGAGAGGGAAGCTGGGCCGGGCTGCAAGGGCAGAGGGTGCCAGGGTGGCTGTGCTCCCAGGCCCGGACCCTCCCTTCCTGCCACGGCACTCTCTGCAGCCCCGCACCCGCCAGAAGGTGGCGGTGCCTGGGGAGTGGGCGTGGGTTTCCCAGGAGAGGAGACATGAGTGGGAGGATCCAACGCCACAGGGAGCCCCCGGCCCGGGGCCCCTACCTCCAGCAGCGGGACTCAGCGCGGAAGCCCTGCACGTTGTTATCCCCTCCGATGAGGTACACGAAGTTGTTGAGCACCGCGATACCCTGGTTGGACATGCGGGGCGCCAGGGACGCGGTGAAGTGCTTCCACTCTCCCAGCAGCGGGTTCAGGTACTTGGCCTGGTCGCTGAGGACAGTGGACGGCGTGGAGTGGATGCCCCCGAAGCCCACGACGCACTGGAAGTCCGAGCGCAGCTCGGTCTGTGGGCCCTGCAGGCTGGGCTGCAGGCTCTCGTTCCGGTGGTACATGAGCGCTTCGGCCACGGTGTCCCTCAGCGGGCTGGGCTCCAGCTTGTCGTGCAGCCGCTGCAGGACCTCGGCCTCCATGAGGGGGAAGCGCACGGTCTCCAGGAGCTTGGGCGGCTCGTGCAGCGGGAGCCGGTCGGCCTGCACCTGCTCTGGCGGGTAGTGGTAGAGCAGGGCGCCCTCGTACACCTCCGTCTCGCAGGACACCTCCAGTCGGTTGCTGCTCAGGAGGGCGTAGACCTTCTCCAGGGGCAGCTGGCGGTACTTGTCAGTCCTCGAGAAGGCCACGAAGTTCTTGAGGATGTAAGCGTCTAGCTGCTCAGTCAGGCGGCTCAGGTCGAAGAGCTCGGCCAGCCGGTAGACATCGAGGATGTTGTCCTCGTCCACCCAGGGCGTGAGGAAGTCACAGCAGAAGTGGATGATCTCCGGGATCTGTGGACAGAGCGGGCCGTCAAGCCCAGGCCAGGTGTCCAGGCCTGGTACCCCCATCCCTGGGGCACCTCGGAGGGCCAGCACGCGGGGGACAAGCCCCCAACAGTCACTGGCAACACCACCAGGAGGCGGTGGGCCGCGCACTCGGAAGCATCACACCCGGCAAGACTCGCTTTAGAATCAACACTGCAGAGAAGCCCAGCGAGTTAAACCCAAAACAGAGCCGGGTGGCAGGGGTGAAGGGAGGGCTCCCCACCTCAGGCCGGAGCCTCACCTGAAGCTGGCAGGCGGCAACCAGTGTCTCCTGGACGTTGCTCAGGCTGAGCTCCAGCTCGGACGTGTAGATGAAGTGCAGGATCTGGCACATGGCGTTGTAGGACACGCCATGGATCAGGACCTCCTCCTGCTCCATCTCCTTCAGCCCCCCAGCGAACATGCCCCTGCGCAGGGAAGACGGGGCACGGCTGGGTGACGCCCACGGCGCTGCCGGAGGGGCAGGCCGAGGCTGGCTCGTACCCTGAGCCATCCCATGGAGGCACCCACAGCTCCTGACCAAGCCTGGGACCATTCTGGAAACCTCCATCTCACACAGCCTAGGACCTGCACGTGCGCCCCCGGGCGTGGGGCCAGCGGGCTTTCTGCTGCGTCCACCCGTGTGATTCCCGGGGCTCAGCGGGAGAGGTGAATGGGAAAAGTCAATGTCCTCCACTCAGCATCCCCCGCCCTGCGGCTACTCAGCACCGAGACCCGGTCACGGGGCGACTTCACAATGAAGCCAAGCGGAAGACCCCTGAGCACGGAGCTAAAGCCGGAGGACGACAGAGGACAGGGCGTTGCCGGGTGTGGAATTGCTGTCCAGGACTGAGACGGGGTGTCTGCCGGAGGAGCGGCCAGCCCGAGGGGCCCCTCCCTGAGGAGGCCGTGGAGGTGGCGGGCGCCCAGGACCAGGGCCAGGATGACCCTGCAGGCTGGCCGCTGTGGGGGAGGGAGCCTGGGCCACATGCTGCTAGGCAGGGTCGGGTCTGGACGGACACCAGGAAATGGAGGTGCTGTCGGGGAACTGATCCCAGGTTTGACCTAGGGACCTCAGACTCCAGGCTCCATGGGGCAGGGTGGAGAGGCTACAGCGGGGGCAGGAGGCCCGGCAGGCCTGGGGATCCGGAGGGGAGACCCGATCTGGGGCTGACCAAGGGTAGCTGGGACCCAGGGGCAAGAGGTCAGCAGGAGCCCGCCCCGGCCCCTACAGAGCAGGCACCTTTTAACGTCCCGGCTGCGGGGTCAGTCAGGGGCTAGAGGAAGCGGCGGTGGTCAGGGAAGCCTTGGGGCTGAAACGGGACAGCAGCACGCTGCCAGAGTGGCCATGTTCCATTTCGACACACGCACGCACACACGCAGACTCACAAGACTGAGAGGATATGAAAGGGTGAAACGCTCCGGCTGCCCTCAGCTCCGGCCCCCAGCTGCCCTCCCAGGGCGGCACCATGCCGAGGCAGGGCCCACGCCTGGATCCGCACCCAGCTTCGCCTTCACAGGGCATCTTGGAAACAGCCTGGATTATCCGCACCCACAGGGCTGCCCCTGGGCAAAGGTGCCAAAGGACGCAGCCGCGTGCTGGGCCCGGGCTCCTCTCGTCTCCTGTCGTTTACCCGATGGGCGGCTCTGCCCCAGGGGCTGCTGGGAACACCAGGACCAGTTCCAGGAGAGCCACTGCTGGGTCAAAGGGTGCCCCACGTGCTCGCGCCTGGATGCCTCTGCCACAGCCTGTCACGAAGCCCCACCGGGAGCGGGGGGCCTGCCCTGGACACCCCTAGAAGCAGAGGGAGAGGACGCTGGCTCCAGCCGCCAGGGGGCGAGGGAGAAACCTGGCAGCGGACAGCGGACAGAGGCTTGGGTCGCGGGTTCAGCAGCTGTTTTCACTTTCTCTTCCCAAGAGTGCAGGTGCTTCGCCCACTTCCTTTTAGACTCTTATTTCCTCAACTTAAAGAAGCTGGAGCCTCTGTGCATCGCTGGTGTGAATGTAAATTAGTGCAGCTGCAGAAGACAGTTTGGGGGTTCCTCAAGACATAACACACAGAATTACAGAGTGTTCCAGCAATTCCGCGTCTGAGTGCATACCCCACAGAACTGAAAGCAGGGCCTCCAAGAGACTTCTGCGCCCCATGCTCACAGCAGCTTGCCTCACGAGAACCAAGAGATGGGAACGACCGGTGTCCGTCGACGAAACGGGCAAACCGCAGTGCGACAAACCGCAGCGCGTGCTTCAGCAGAGGACGACCGACACCCGCCACAGCCCGGAGGAGCCTTGGGGACACGGCGTTCGGCGAAAGCAGCCAGTCTTCAAAGGACAAGTACTGCCTGATTCCATTCATGTGAGGTCCCGAGAGCAGTCGTGGAGACAGAAGCACAAGGTGGCCATACCAGGCGGCCGCCCGGGCTGGGAGGAGAGCCATGGGAACTGTTTCATGGCTACAGGATCCTTTTCACAACGTGGACCGGTTCCGGAGATTGCGCCAGAGTGGATGTAATGAGCACTACTGAGCTGCACGCTGAAAATGGTCACAATGGTCAAGCTTTAGGTTTTCTAGAAATCACAATTTAAAAAAAAGAGAGAGACACGTTCACCAAGTGTCCAGCAGGCGGGGAATGACCACGTAAGTGGAGGACACAGACAGCACGCTTGCGAGTCCCGCGGACCCAAGAGATCCAAGCAATCCATCCTCAAGGAGATCAGCCCTCAGTATTCACTCCAAGGACTGATGCTGAAGCTCCAATACTTTGGCCACCTGATGTGAAGAAGTGACTCATCGAAAAAGACCCTGATGCTGGGAAAGGTTGAAGGCGGGAGGACATGGGTACGACAGGGGATAATATGGCATCACTGACTCGATGCGCATGAGTTTGAGCAAGCCCCGGGAGTTGGTGATGGACAGGAGGCCTGGCGTGCTGCTGTCCACGGGGTCACCAAGAGTCGGACATGCCTGACAACCGGCAGCACAGACCACAAAGAGACTGCGGCCTGTGCCCGCCGCCGGGAGGCCCCAACCAGACAGCACCGGGCGCCACTGGCTGCCTCGGCCCTGAGGAGGCGGGGAGTTCCCTCCAACCCAGACACCTCCTCCATACCCTTGAGACCAGGTGTGTCCCGGAATCCAGACGTTTCAGCCGGAGAAAACACTTATCTGCCACACGTATGATGTCACAACCCTCCATGGGAGCCTAAAACCAACACCTCGAATCCAGCACCTCAGTATTTCCCAACCAAAAGAATAACAAAAATAAAGAAGTCTCATCTCAGTTCAGGACAGTCTGCATGGTTTAATGAATTTGTGCCAAACTTTAGATTTACAAACAAACTGGGGTAAAGCAGAAGAACCCAACTCTCCCCTTCCTCTCAGAGACCATCTGTCTAGACAGACGGGACAGCTCTCCAACAAAGCAGCTCTGGGGGACCTCCGGAGGGCAGGGCCGAGGGTTAGCGACACCCTGGAACCCAACAAAGCACAACAGAGCAGCTGCGAGGATCAGCGGTTTGGGGCTGAGAAGTCTGAGATGGGCTTCGCAGGAGCCACTGTGTGGAGGCTGAAGACTGGGTGAGCGTGGCGGGGGGCAGGGGCACAGCCGCGCGCGCCACGGTTTCCCATCCAGACAGTGATTCAGCGGCGGGCATGGGCGCTGGACACGACTCCGCGCCCCTCGCCTGTCTGGAGAGGCCCACGCGCCAGCTCAGGCTGGTAAGCGCCTTGCATCAGAGGAGAGGCTCCCTAACAGGGACCAGCTGCCCTTCTGCGAGCAAGGCCCAGGGACGGGGGTCTGTTGCCCCAGGAGCCCGGGCCTCACGGAGGGTTTCACACTCTGATTCATGAATAACTCAGCTTCCCGTGTTGGCTGACACCACAGAGCAGACCAGGGGGCTGTCAGCCCCAGCTGCACGTCGCCAAGAGCCTGGCAGACACCCCACAGATGTCCCCTGCGGGGCCCAGCTATGGGCCCACAGACTCCAAAGGCCTTCGCTTCACCCTCGCTCACGTCAGAGACCTTTCCCAGTCTCACTGCATCATTTCAACTTGAGTTAATAAGCAAAATGAATAATAAAGAAAAAAACCCGCTGAACCTTGGGAATCATCATTTCACACGTGTTTATCAGAGATAAGTCTGGGCTCTCCCTGGTCCCAGGGGGAGAGGGTGTCAGCCTGCACAGTGACCAGGCCAGAGAAGAGAACGCCTCCCAGCAGAAGCCCGCCCAGGGCCAGCTGTCAAGGGCCGAGAACGGCTCCTGGAGGACGCGGGAGACACAGGAGGCCTCCTGCAGGCAGGAGAGGCGGCGCCCGCCCCCTGCCTGCAGGAAAAGGGCCGTGACTGGGACAGACAGTCGATGTGGGGAGAGGAGTTCCACGTGGAGGGCTTTCGAGGGTGCGGCCAGGAGGCCCTGAGCCGGGGGGACCCCAGTGCCAGACCTTCTGGGCTCTGAGGCCTCCCTGAGGGGGCTCCTGGCCACCCTACCCCGCCCGCTGCCTGGGATCTCAAAGCTTGTGAAGAGTAAACGCCCATGAACCAAAGGGACGCTGCTGTCCCTGGACACGCCTGCCCTAAGGCGCCAGCCACCACTGGGTCGCCCTCTCCATATCCTCCTTCTGGAGAACAGGCTGCACTTACACCATAAAGAAACATTTTGCTCATTAGCTTCTAAAATCCAAAGACGAGAACTATAGCTGAGCCTTGAAAAGACAAGGACCCGACGGGATAGAGCCGGAGCAAAGGGTCTCAGGCCCAGAGCCCTGTTCACCGTGGCGGCAGGGGGGCCGCCCCTCGCTGGGTCAAGTCGGGGTGGAGGCATCCGCTCTGCCCAGTGTGCCCGGTGCTGGGCAAGCCTCACGCAGGAGACTGAGAAACTCAGGGGGTCACAGCACCCGCGGTATGAGGAGGTGTGAGCAGGAGGCAGCCGGCCGGGTAAGCGTATGAACGCGGCTATGTGGACAATGTGTGCGCAGTGCTGGCCGCCCTCCTCAGTCCTCACGGGAGTCCCCAGAGGAGCCGGGGCGCGAGTGGGCTTCCTGACAGTGTTACAAGAACAGTGCGTGCGGCTGAGATGAAGGCACAAAGCCTCATAAGGTCTTGAAAAAGGTGGTGGTTACAGAGGCAGCGAGAGCCAGCGTGGCCCAGTGGGAACAACAGGCGTCCAGCTCTTTGGAACATTCTTCTCAACGTTTCCAAGGGCCTGAATGTTCTTTAAAATGAAATGACAGGGAGCCAGAGTAAAGTAGAAAGAAAATCTGTACCACACTAAGATACTGTCACTTACTGCTAGAAAATTCATTCTGGAAAATACAGTATCGGACACCACCTTTCAAACAAGAACAGAGAACGCGCGCCTACTGACCGGAAGTAGTCGCAGGAGGCGGCCAGCAGGATGCGGTGGGCCTCGAGCTGCTTCCCCTCCACCACCAGGACCACATCGAAGAGGATGCCGCTGTCCCGCAGGGCCAGCAGCCCCCGGAGCAGCGCCTGGGAGTGCTGGGCGCTCCGGTAGGTGCTGCTGACGCAGTGCGGGTGGGAGGGCTGCGTGGGCAACTTGCAGAGACGGGCGAACTCCTGCTCTTCCGCCATCCTGACCACGGCTCCCAACCTCAGCTCCGCGGCTGTCAGCTGGCAAGACACGGGGCAAGCGTTGAACCCAGGGGCCACACAGGGCTGGCTGCGCTGCTCTGGGGCCTCCCTCGCGCTCACCGGTGCTTTCCCCGGAGGTTCAAGCCTCTAGCACCCTCTTCCCTACCACGGTCCAGACTTGGGGCCTCCTTCCTCCCGACCTGTGTTCCTTCACAACTAAGACCCTCCTTCCCATTTCATCTCCTTTAGCATGGCTGTGAGACAGAAGGTTCTAGAGATGGACCAACCCATGGGAACCCAGCCGGTGGACCCCCTGTGTGGTGAACCTCAGCGTGAGGCCCCTCAGCCAAGGAAAGGGGACTAAAGACAGCCAGTCCCTCGGGGCATTCTAAAATCCCCAGAGGACAAACACGAGGACCAGCGCAGACCAGTTCTCAAGGGCTCTTCCTCTCTCCTGTTGCGAAAGAACACTGGGTTCCCAACGCAGGAATGGACGCAAAAGAAAAAAAAAAAACACCAGGGGCCTCCTAGAAGATCCCGTGATTAGAACTCCATGCTTCCACTGGATGGAGGGTGGGACAGATCCCTGGTTGGGAAACTAAGATCCTGAATGCTGAGCCAACCAGAAGTGACTAGGGGCAGCTTGCTGCTTCGGTCAAGGGGCAGCCAATCCGTCCTGCACCAAGCTGGGGGATCAAGCTGTGCACCCTTCAGGCCACAGGACCGCCAGCCAGCGGGCCACCTGCTGCAGGCCACGAACATCTGCCTTCCCCACCTCTCGTTCCTCCATGATCCCCTCCCCTAATGTGCTGCTTCTTCAACCCCCTACTGGACCTTCGAAAGAAAAAATGAGAAAGAGATTCTACTATAAACAAAAAAGTATATGATGAAGCTTAAATTTCCTTCCCACTTAGGTCCCCAACCAGACTCTCTCTCAGAGGCAAGTATTCTACTTCCCCCACCCTTCCGGGCAGCATCGATGCATTTGCAGGCAAAGCTGTAAAACTGAATTCCCCCGTCTTAGTAGATGTTACACCTTCACCTTACATCCCTCCCACAGTCAACTGTATGGGTAATCCTACTTTATTTAACCAGTCCTTTTCAGAGGGATGTTTGGGTTTCTGCCAATTGTTTGCTGGTGCTAAGTTCTGCACTGAAAATCAGAGATTTGCAGTGTCTGTGGTCGCTAAGTGAGGAGCATTTACTGAATACAGAGCTGCTGGTTATCTTAGTTTGACTGAGTAGAGGACCTTTCAATAAATACTGCCAAAGTGCCTTCCATAGAGGGTGTACCAATTTATTCTCCCACCAGCAAAGTGAGAGAACCAGATTCCAATCAGTGTGTAAGACACCAATAGCGTGTCTTTAATCTTTGCTAACTTAACAGATTAAAAAGCAGCATTTCACAGGCTAACTTTGTTTTGGTAACTGACGAAATTTCAAAAAATAAGAAAGTGGAACGCGGCACATCCTTTAGGACTGCCTTCCCACGCCTGTTTTTCTGAAATAAAGTTTGTTTACCCTGGGAGCTCACTTTCTGGCACCTTCAGTGAAGCCCTCCCTTAGACTCAGCATACCCTCAACCCGTAACGATCCCAGTCATCACACAGCAAGGCCCTGTGTGCAGTCCTGCGAGGGAGGAGAAAGGAGGCTTCACGCCCCAAGCAGGTACAAACTCAAGGACGCTAACACGCATTTCCGTAAACTCATGGAGGACAGGGTCGGAACATCTCTGAAGAAATGTCCGACGACACCCTTTACTGAGGAGGCACCCCAGTCTTCTGCAGGGCCCCAGTCAGCGTCTGCACGAGGCAAGGTCTGCAACAAAGGGACAGGGGTCCCAGTCCCCGGGGCGGGGGGGGACCCGCGGCGCGGACGGGTGAAGCGCTCCGGGGCGTCGCGGCCGCGGGGCAGGGAGGCGCCCGGGAACAGGCGCTGGGCCCGCGGCGGGCAGAGAGGCGGCCGGCCCTCTGGGCCGAGGCGTCGCGCTGACAGCATGGCTTCCAGCGCCGTCCGGTTCCATCCGCGCTGCGCGTGCGGGCCGACGCGGGCGGGCCGGGGTCCAAGGTCGCGTCGGGGGAGACGGCGTCCAATAGGCCGCCTGTTGCAGGGCAGCCAGCGACGCGCCAGGAGGCGGCCCCGAAAGACGCGGGGGGCGACAGGCCCGCCCAGGGCCCGCTCGTCGGCGCCCCCAGGGCCCCCGCGCCCGGGGGTCCCGCCCGCCGCCCCCGCCACGTCAGGCTGCGGCTCGCCTCGGGCCGCCGCCCCCTCTCCGCCTCAGTGTGCTCCGGGCCGGCGCCCCCGCCTGCCCGCGACAGCGCCCGCGCGTCCGCTCCGTGCCCGGGGTCCGAACCCGGCCCCGCGCACCGAAACGCCCGCCGGCCCGCGACCGTCGCTCACCTGGCGCCGCCGCAAGCTGAGGCCGCACTCGCGGGGGCGGGGCAGGGAGGGGCGGGCCTCGGGCGTCACGTGGGCACGCCGCGCAGGCGCCGTGACGACGCGGGGCGGGGGGCGGGGCCAGGGCTGTGGAGGGGCGGGGCCACGGCGTGGTTGGGGGCCCGCACAGAGGCGGAGGACCCGGGCTGCAGAGTCTCCGCGCGGTTCTCGGTTCCCTACCTCCTCGCCCGGCGCGGCAGACCCAGCAAAGAATGAGGACGTGAAGGAATGCGTCTGGCAAGGGGTGGCGCCCTGTAAATCCGTTCCCTCCTTCTTCCTCTCTGTCCCTCCCTCGAGGTCCCCTGAGTCTCCCGCCGCCTGCTGGATGCTGGCGGGGACATAATCACCGCCAGTGTGAACAGGTGTTTTCCTGTTTACCAAGATTCTAGAGTCAATCTAGGAAGTCAAGAAATACCTGGCGTAACAGGCAAACTTGGCCTTGGAGTATAAAATGAAGCAGGGCAAAGGCTAGTACAGTTTTGCCAGGAGAACGCCCTGGTCATAGCAAACACCCTCTTCCACCAACACAAGAGAAGACTCTACACAGGGACATCACCAGATGGTCAACACTGAAATCAGGTTGATTATATTCTTTGCAGCCAAACATGGAGAAGCTCTATACAGTCAGCAAAAACAAGACCGGGAGCTGACTGTGGCTCAGATCATGTTGCCTTGTTGCCAAATTCTGACTTAAATTGAAGAAAGTAGGGAAACCACTAGATCATTCAGGTTTGACCTAAATCAAATCCCTTATGATTATACAGTGGAAGTTACAGATGGATATAAGGGAATAGATCGGACAGATAGAGTGCCTGATGAACTATGGATGGAGGTTCGTGACATTGTACAGGAGGCAGGGATCAAGACCATCCCCAAGAAAAAGAAATGCAAAAAGGCAAAATGGTTGTCTGAGGAGGCCTTACAAATACCTATGAAAAGAAGAGAAGTGAAAAGCAAAGGAGAAAAGAAAACATATACCCGTTTGAATGCAGAGTTTCAAAGACTATAAGGGAGAGATAAGAAAGCCTTCCTCAGTGATCAATGCAAAGAAATAGAGGAAAACAATAGAATGGGAAAGACTAGAGATCTCTTCAAGAAAATTAGAGATACCAAGGGAACATTCATGCAGAGATGGGCTCAATAAAGGACAAAAATGGTATGGACCTAACAGAAGCAGAAGATATTAAGAAGAGGTGGCAAGAATACACAGAGAAACTATACAAAAAAGATCTTCACAATCCAGATAATCACGATGGTGTGATCATTCACTTAGAGCCAAACATCCTGGAATGCGAAATCAACTGGGTCTTAGGAAGCATCATTACGAACAAAGCTAGTGGAGGTGATGGAATTCCAGTTGAGCTATTTCAAATCCTGAAAGATGATGCTGTGAAAGTGCTGCACTCAATATGCCAGCCAATTTGGAAAACTCAGCAGTGGCCACAGGACTGGAAAAGGTCAGTTTTCATTCCAATCCCAAAGAAGGGGAATGCAAAAGAATGCTCAAACTACCACACAATTGCACTCATCTCACACGCTAGCAAATTAATGCTCAAAATTCTTCAAGCCAGACTTCAACAGTACATGAACCGTGAATTTCCAGATGTTCAAGCTAGATTTAGAGAAGGCAGAGAAACCAGAGATCAAATTGCCAACATCCATTGCATCATTAAAAAAGCAAGAGAGTTCCAGAAAAACATCTACTTCTGCTTTATTGACTATGCCAAAGCCTTTAACTGTACGGATCACAATAAACTGTGGAAAATTCTTAAAGAGATGGGAATACCAGACTACCTGACCTGCCTCTTGAGAGGCATGTATGCAGGAGAGACCTGTATGCAGGTCAGGAAGCAACAGTTAGAACTGGACATGGAACAACAGACTGGTTCCAAATAGGAAAAGGAGTATGTCAAGGCTATATATTGTCACCCTGCTTATTTAACTTCTATGCAGAATACATCGTGAGAAATGCTGGGCTGGAAGAAACATAAGCTGAAATCAAGATTGCCGGGAGAAATATCAATAACCTCAGATATGCAGATGACACCACTTTTATGGCAGACAGTGAAGAGGAACTTAAGAACCTCTTGATGAAAGTGAAAGAGGAGAGTGAAAAAGTTGGCTTAAAACTCAACATTCAGAAAACAAAGATCATGGCATCGGGTCCCATCACTTCATGGCAAATAGATGGAGAAACAGTGGAAACAGTGTCAGACTTTATTTTTGGGGGCTCCAAAATCACTGCAGATGGTGACTGCAGCCATGAAATTGAAAGACGCTTGTTCTTTGGAAGAAAAGTTATGACCAACCTAGACAGCATATTAAAAAGCAGAGACGTTACTTTGCTAACAAAGGTCCTTCTAGTCAAAGCTATGGTTTTTCCAGTAGTCATGTATGGATGTGAGAGTTGGGAGTATAAAGAAAGCTGATTGCCAAAGAATTGATGCTTTTGAACAGTGGTGTTGGAGAAGACTCTTGAGAGTCCCTTGAACTGCAAGAAGATCAAACCAGTCAACCCTAAAGGAAATCAGTCCTGAATATTCATTGGAAGGACTGATGCTGAAGCTGAAGCTCCAATACTTTGGCCACCTGATACGAAGAAGTGACTCATTGGAAAAGAACCTGATGCTGGGAAAGATTGAAGGCAGGAAGAGAAGGGGGATGACAGAGGATAAGATGGTTGGATGGCATCATCAACTCAATGGACATGAGTTTGAGCAAGCTCTGGGATTTGGTGATGGACAGGGAGGCCTGGCGTGCTACAGTCCACAAGGTTGCAGAGAGTTGGACACGACTGAGCGACTGAAGTGAACTGAGAGTAAATCTGCTTGCCAGCCTGCAGCCGGGTCCCCGCACTCCAACAAGAGGCTCCTGTGTTCCTTTTTCTCCACCGCCCCGCAGAGGACCCTATCCTGGGAGGCTCAAGGGCAAAGGCCGTGTCTGGAGGATGGAGAGCTCTGAGGGGAGGACAGAGCTGGGATAGCTCAAGGTTGAAAAGATTGGGGTGGGGGGGCAGGCAACTGTGGATGAGGGAGAAAGTAAGCAGAGAAGCACTGTCCTGGCCACGCACCCCACTGCGTGACGCCTCAAACAAGATGAGTAGACAGGGCCCTCCCAGGAGCTGATGTTCTCAGTGGGAGAGGCCATCCAGGAGGACTTTTGGGAGGTGGTGGCCACACAGCTGTGTACCAGATGAGGACTTTGCGGGGAGCAGAGACAGCATTCCAGTTTGAAGACTGTGTCCGCAGATCCAGTCTAGCAAGTGGTCGGCCGGCCGCCAGGAATTTCTAACCATGAAAGGAAACTTGGAGACCAGACCTGGCCCTCCAGCCTGGGTCAGCCTGGGCAGGCAGATGCCAGCTCATGTTGCAGAGACTGGCCTGGAGGGGCAGCAGGGAAGCGGCCGGGACCTGGGGAGGAGGCAGGTTCCCCAGTACCTGTAGAGGGGAGTGATGCGTGAGGAAGGGTCAGCCCAAGTCATGGTGGGGGACAGCCAAGCTCCCCTCATCACAAAGAGACCAGAGCAGGAGTAGGTTTAGGGAAAGACAAAGCCCTCCAGGGGCCCAGGACGGTGAGGAGGCCGCAGATGTCCATCTGAGAGTCTTTCTGGGGGAGTCATGCCGTTCTGGAGGTGATACACCGAGCCAGGACAGGAATGGGGAAAGGAAGGTGAGCCAAGTGCAGAGCACACTGGTTTTCCAGGGCACCCAGAGGGGTAGGGAGGGGGTGACCGCAGAGGCCCAATGGGGCTGGAAGAGGGAGTCCTCTCCCGAGGGTAGCAGCAGTCAGCCTGCAGTGACTGAGCTGTGAAAGGAGAAGGCCTCTGATGGTTCTACAGAAGAAGAGAGAGGCTGGAGGAGGACACCTCCTGGGTAGGAGAGAGGAGCCGGCGGGTGGGGAGCGGTAGGGTGAGTGAGGACAGGAGGCCCGGAGCAAGGCGGGGGCCTTGCTCTTCTCTGAGCTGGAGGGACTGTTATCTCAAAATACAGCCGGCTCGAGTTAGTGGTCCCCGCCACAGAACATCCGCAGGAGAGGAGGGGCAGGGCAGGGGAGGCCTCAGGGAGGGGCGGGCAAGATAACCTGGTGCCCTCCCAGGGACGTGTCAGCTGCCGAGCGAACCCTCTGTTCCCCGAGGGTCCAAGCTCTGTCTGCTCCTCCATGGCTGCACTTCTGCAGAACAGGGCTGGCGCTCAGCAGAGAAAGAACAAGAAGGGGGAGCTGAAGGAGAGAGAGGCCAGGAGCAGAGACCCTAGGTAGCAGGCTAGTGTAGGCTGAAGTCTCCGCCCAGCGGAAAGGACCTTAAAGGAGAGCGCCACCGTGCTTGTCTGCAGAGCAGTTTGATCACAGCCATCCTAAACAAGCGAAAAACAGTTGAGACTGGCGAAGACATTGGCAGCAAGTGGCGAAGAGTCTATGAAAAAATTCATCCAGGGAATCCCCTGGAGGCCCAGAGGTTAGGACGTGGTGATTTCACTGGCCAGGAAATTCACGATCCCACAAGCTGCACGACACAGCCAAAAATAAAAAGTTTTAAGCACAAAACAATAAGAAATGATATTGAGTCCATTAAATAAGTGGAAACGAATGTGAGCAGTTAATACTCAAAAGAGGACAAAAACCAGAGAATTCCCTGGAGGTCCAGTGGTTAGGACGCCTGGCTTCCAATGCAGGGGGCGCGGTCTCCACCCCTGACTATTATCAGGGCAACAAAGTCCTGGCGCCCCGCAGTCAGGGAAGCCCATGCTCCAAGGGGGACAAGCCCATGTGCCACAAGTAAGACCTGACCAAATAAATAAATGGGTATTTTAAAATATATACATCAGAGAAAGTAAAAACAGACCTGCAAATGACGACGTACATCAGTGAATGCATTTGTAACGTAACTGAAAATAATTATTCAGAATGCATCAGGAAGTTTCTTTCCCAGCTATTTCTTTGCTCTCGGCTGACCTGGGTCTTGCTTGCTGCACAGGCTTTTCTCCAGTTGCGGCGAGCCGGGGCCGCTCTCCGGCTGTGCTGCGGGGCCTTCTCACTGTGCTGGCTTCTCCTGTTGCTGTCCTCTGGGGGACACAGGCTTTAGCAGTGGTGGCGCACGGGCTCAGTTGCCCCTCTGCACATGGGATCTTCCCGGATCCGAACTGGTGTCTCCTACGTCGGCAGGTGGACCTTTAAGCACTCCAGGGACTTTTTTTTTTAAATAAGAACTTTTAAAAGTTAATAATTAGAAAGTCAACCAACGTGAAAAATGATAAAGGGTCTTTACTGGAAGCTCACAGAAGAGGAAGTCCCAGCGGGTATAAACAAAGGAAGTCGAGTTCAATGACAGTAATACTCAGGAAATGCAAATGTTACACCTCGCTTTCCCACGCTGGTAAAGAAAATATTATTCTGACACCCGTCGAAACAGTAAGAAAGACTACTCAGGAAGACTACTGCCGTCCTTGGGGGCTCTCAGTGGGGGAGGGCTCCGGTTCACCTCTAAGTACAGCAAAGAGAGCTAGGGCCAGAGTGAGGGGTTGCTGGCTGGAAGGTTGCTACATGAGATGTCAAGGGGAAGGGCATTCTTGCTGCCCTGGCCTAACGGGATCATCCAGGGTGGGGAATGAGGAACTTTATCAGGTATCAGGGCTGGGTGTACCCCTGGAACCGGTCAGGCAAAGAGCTGCATCTAGGCTAGGCAGTTGGGAACAGGTGCGGTGCCAAATGTGGCACTCAGAGTGGCTTACAAACATGCCTGCAGGGACTTCCCCGGCGGTCCAGCGGTCAACAGCCCACTTCCCAGGGCAAGTGACGCCACTGAGTGGAGAACTGAGCTCTCACATGCGTCAGCGAGGACCCAGTGGCCCACAGCTAGGACCCGAGGCGGCCAGATACATAGATTTTAATTCGTTTCAAAAAAAAAAAATGCCTGGAAGATCTTGACTCTCCTCCCACCAAGGGGTGAATCCCAATCTTTCTTCCTGTCCTTGAACATGGCCTGGACTTCACGACTGGTTCTAAGGGACAGAATGAGACATAAGGGAAATGAGTGATGGTAAAAGGCCCCAAGCCTTGCGTCTGGCTCTGTCTGTGCTCCGTGAGCGCCCCCCCCCCCACCGCCACCAACCCTGCGGAGAGGCCTGCGTGGACCCCAGACCTCCGTCAAAACCGGCCCCCACTTGCCTGCCAGGAGCCAGTTGTCTGGCAATCAGACCCTCCAGCCCAGCCAGGCCGTCTGAGCACGGTGATCCTCGGCGTCCCACAGCTGTTTGGAACCTCACGAGACACTGAGCCAGGGGCTTCCCTCTGGTCCAGTGGCTAAGACTCTGTGCTCCCAACACAGGGAGCCCAGGTTCAACCCCTGGTCAGAGAACTAGATCTTGCATGCCGCAGCCAAGACCCAGCACAGCCAAATGTAAAAAACGAGAGAGAGAGAGAGAAAAGAGAAAAGAAAAAAGCCGGAGCCAGAACCCAGCTCAGCCTCTGCTGAATTCCTGGCCCATGGGGGGATGGAGACAACGGATGTTTATAATGGTCATTTTCAGCCACTTGGCTGTGCTGTAACTTGTTACACAGCGTCACATAACTGATACCTAGACCTGTTGGTATTGGCTATCGACGTTTAAATAAAGGCACAGCGGCTCTCTGCAAAGCAGCAATGCCAGTTCTGGGCATCAGAGGAACACCCCAGATGAAAGCAAGACAGCGTATGGAGGGTATTCACCGCTGCAGGCGTGTCTTCAGTTGTGAAAAAGCAGAACCAAAGTGGAAGCGAGACAGGAGGGAAGGGCACAGGGAAAAACCACGACAAGAATGATACAGCCGTCGAGGATACGACATTAACTGGTTAGAACCAAGTAGGTCCAAGCGGCAAAAGATCTGACTGCCAGTGATCTTTAGTCTCATTATCTGCTTGTTATAATATCTCATTATCTGCTTGTTATAACCCGTTAGCTAACTGACACAGCGCTGAGGCCAGGACAGTTCCCAGGTCAATCATAAAAGGCCAGAAAGCAGACAGTAGTCTAATTCCTGGAAATCCCTACCCTTTTACCTGGAGGCCGAGTGTGCTACAGTCCATGGGGTCGCAAAGAATTGGACACAACTGAGCGACTGAACTGAACTGAACTGAACCCCTTCCCCAGAGGAATTGAAATAACACTCCCACTTAGCCACTGAAATTTGTTGTTGTTCAGTCGCTAAATTGTGTCCAACTCTGCCACTCAGCATGCCAGGCTTCCCTGTCCTTCATCATTTCCTGGAGCTTGCTCAAACTCAAGTCCATTGAGTGGGTGATGCCACCCAACCATCTCATCCTCTGTTGTCCCCTCTCCTCCTGCCTTCAGTCTTTCCCAGCATCAGGGTCTTTTCCAGTGAGTCAGCTCTTTGCATCAGGTGGCCAAAGTATTGGAGCTTCAGCTTCAGCATCAGTCCTTCCAAGACTGTTCAGGGTTGATGTCCTTTAAGATGGACTGGTTTGATCTCCTTGCAGTCCAAGGGACTCTCAAGAGTCTTCTCCAATGCCGCAGTTCAAAAGCATCAATTCTTCTGGGCTCAGGCTTCTTTATGGTTCAACTCTCACATCCACGCATGACCACTGGAGACACCACAGCTTTGACTGGACAGACCAGCCAAGTGACGTCTCCGCTTTTCAATATGCTATTTAGCTTGTCACCCAACCTGTGAAAACGAAACACCCCGCAACCCAGGGCCGCCTCACTTTCTGAGAGGGACGCGTTCTGCCCACGGAACCTGTTTGTCTATACACAAACTGGCTTTCACTCTCCTGTGGCTCACTTCTGGATTTTTTCCTGTGTGAGGCCCAGGCTTCTCACTTGGCAGCTCGTCCCAGGGACTCACCTGATTTCTGGGACATGACCATCCACTCACACATGTCCCTTCTCTGGCAACATGTGTCCATAAATAAAGTGGTTTGGTACCTGACCTGAAGCAGGTAATTTAGAGGCTGTGATGTGGCAGTGACTCTTTTTTTTTTTAAACCGAGTGACCAGGGATACAACCCAGGCCCCAGCAGCAAAGGTACCAAGTCCCAACCAAGGGGCCACCAGGGAATTCCCAATAATAATGTCTTAACTTCACCAAATAGCCAAGTAATCCCACTTCCCAACTGTTCTCTACATGTCCTTCCTTACTGAATTTTGAAATTTGTTGGCATCAAGGTTCAAACAAGGTCCTGGCGTTGCAGACAAGTGGGGCGGCTCTGTCTGGTCTTCCCAGGTGGCGCTAGTGGTAAGGAATCCTCTTGCTGCTGCAGGAGACATAAGAGACGTGGGTCGGGAAGATCCCCTGGAGAAGGAAACGGCAACCCACTCCAGTCTTCTTGCCTGGAGAATCCCACGGACAGAGGAGCCTGGGGGGCTACAGTCCATGGGGACGCAGAGTCGGATACGCCTGAATCGACTTAGGATGGGCCCCCCTGAAATCTATCTTTGCTTATCTTTGGGTTCCCCTTCACTTGTATTTTTCTTCTTCTTCTTCCTTTTCTCTTTTTTTTAAGATAAGAAGTAGATTTATCCGGATTCAGAGAGAAGCACACTGCACAGACAAGTGCAGCCTGTCACTGAGGGAGACTGTGGCAGCCTGTGTTTTTCTTCTTGTTGAGGAAACTGGACCCTTTGGTTTGTAGCCTCACCCTACCTGGCTTTGCAATTCGTAATGTGACAATCACTGCTGGGTACACGACGTGCTTGGGAAAAAAGGTAAAAAAAACCTGTAAAGATTATGTGATATACTCTTAGGGAGAACTGTGCTCAACAGAGAGCTGGGCATCGTCTGGACCACACTTTTCTGGGCTATCAGATTTCCTGGCCATTGAACGAGTTTACAACGCTGTACATTACAGATAATCACAGTGCAGAATAATTCTTGTCCCTAGACGTGCAAATTCTGCCAGATGGGGGGAGATCCCATTGATTTCTCTCACTCGAGGTGGGAGAGGTCAGTCTTGTCTATATTTGCATATTCATTTTGAAACGGAGCAGGACCCTGGGGTCCTTGCTCCCCCCGACAACCACACACCATGTCGTACACCAGGCTTTTGTCTGTAGAGAACCTTAGTCAAAGAGTGAGTTTAATCAGATAAATGAGAAATGCAGAAACAAAGGAGAACAGTCAAAAGAGACCAAATGATAATACTGTAGTCATTAAGCATAGTCAAGGACCTATAGCTCTTTCTCAAGGACTGTAGATAATATTCTGAGCCATATCCTGTGAGCTGTCTTACAGATACTAAAACCCCAGGTGGAAGAAATTAACTCCACGATGACCACACTGTACCCACGACCCAAGCTGCCATAGTTCCGAGAACTGGCCTCAAGGAAATGGGAACAAACTGACCCTGGAACTGAAGATTAACTGGACCTAAAACAATCAAGATGATGCCGGTCAGACTGCCCGATGTCCAATTTGAAGATGACTGTCAGAGCTGACTGTGCTGCTTCCTGCATGTGGGCTCTGCGTGCACACCCCTACACTCGTGTCTATAAAATCTCTTGCCTCACTGGCCGGGGCTGGGATGGGGGCTGGGGAGTCTGCCTTTGGACAGATGTCTCCACCCTCCCCTGCCAGTTGCCAGCATTTAAAGTAAAGCACATTTTCCTTTCCATCAGCATGGCCTGCTTATTGGCTTTTGAGCAGTGAGCAGCTGGACCCACACACACCCCCACTAACAATTTCAATACTCCTGAATATTAAACAGCTGCTAAGAAGTTACCAGCTTTCTCATCAACGAGTTAATGAGAGTTGTGGTTTTACTTTTTCCAAAAAATGTTTTAAATTAATTTAAAAAATTTTTTTAAAGTAATTAACGTATTTTTGGCTGGATCTTCATTGCTGAGCGCGGGCTTTCTCCAGCTGTGGCACATGGCCTCCAGATTACGTGGGCTCAGTAGCTGTGGCGCCTGGGTTTAATTGCCCTGTGGCATAGGGGGGATCTTAGTTCCCCGACCAGGGATCGAACCCACGTCCCCCGCGTTGAAAGGTGGCCCCTTAACCACTGGACCACCAGGGAAGCCCCTGAAACCACCTTCTTTTCATCAAGATCACACACCTGCTCTCAGGATGTAATGAAGCTCAAGTTACTTACGTGTCATCACAGAAAGAATTCAGTGAGAGACAAAGCGATAGGTGAGAAGCAGGTTTATTTAGAAACACTCCATGGAAAGAGTGCAGGCCATCTCAGAAGGCGAGCGTCTCCTGCGTTGGTGGGTGGACTCTTTACCACTGAGCCAGCAAGGAAGCCAAAAAAAAAAGCGACTGTACTCCAATAAAAAATAAAGTTTCTACTGTGTTGCTTTTAGAAGCAACAACTGCCCCCCACCTCCACACTCATAAATGATTGCAGGCACAGAAGAGGGGTTACATCTGGCAAGTGCTGGCATGGACATGAGACAGGAGAGAAGGGCGCAGGGCGCAACCTTTAAAAGAACAACATAGCCCTTGAGGACAGGACAAAAACTAGTTAGAATTGCCAACGTCCAAGAAGGTGGAAGATTTGACTTCCAGTGGACCTGGGCCTCATTACGCACCCATTGTAATATAATAGCATCTAAATGATGTGCTCACAGGAGCTGAGATTGTTCTGAGGCTGACAGTTCAGTTCAGTTAAGTCGCTCAGTCGTGTCCGACTCTTTGTGACCCTATGAACTGCAGCACGCCAGGCTTCCCTGTCCATCACCAACTCCTGGAAGTTACTCGAATTCATGTCCATTGAGTCTGTGATGCCATTCAACCATCCCATCCTCTGTCGTCCCCTTCTCCTCCTCTCCCTGAGGCTGACATCTAAGGCCAAAAAGTGGGTGGTGGCTTGGTTCCCAGAAATCCCCACCCAATCTCCAAAATAGTTGGAATAACCCTCCCATTCATTAGTCTATGGAATTACCCAGCCCTTAAGAAACCACCACATATTTTGGGACTGCTGTATTTTATCTATGGAAAGTGTTTCTTTCTAAATAAATCCACTTCTTACCTGTCACTTTATCTCTCGCTGAATTCCTCCTGCCTGGAGACATAAAGAACCTTAGCTTCATTAAATCCTGAGACCAGGTGTGCAATTCCAATTAAAAGACAGTGGGTTCGAGTCTCTCTAAGAGCTTCCCTAATGCGGGAGACCTGGGTTCGATCCCTGGATCGGGGAGATCCCCTGGAGAAGGAAATGGCAATCCACTCCAGCACTCTTGCCTGGAAAATCCCATGGACAGAGGAGCCTGATAGGCTACAGTCCATGGGGTTGCAAAGAGTCCGACACGACTGAGCGACCTCACTTTCACTTTCACTTCAGGTCTCAGTCTGGATTTTGGCCAGGTCCAGTCCCCTATCCGAGGTGTACAGTTTCAGGAGGGGCAGAGTGAGGGCAGCACCAGAGTGAGGAGGGGGACTAGAGGGGTCCCCGTACAAGGCTGGAAGGAGAGGGCCAGAGCCCCCAGGAGGGTGTGCAAGGCTTTGTAGAGGGAAGCTTCCAGCTCCTGCCTCTGCAGGGCCCAGCATGGTACCCACCAAATGCGTGGCCAGTGACAGGGTCCAGCTATGGCGAGGTGGTCTCGGGAACCAGTAGAGTAGAGGTTTGGCCCAGCACCTCGGGTAGCTTGGGAAGGGATCCTGCCTCTGGTCAGTTTTGCCATTTCCCCGCTGCAGTCCATTCAGGACCTACCTTCCTGTCTCTCCCCCTCTCCCTGAGGCCAGTAGGTCTGTGGCCGTCTCTGCCTCTCTTTCCCTGGTCACCATCCAGACTCTAACCCAGCTGTCATCGCCTCTGGACCCAGATAAACGGATAAGTAGAAATAAAAGTCTGGAGCAAACACCAAAGGGGACAGCACTTAAGTTTATCTTGATAAATTCTTGACAATGTTCTGAGCCTCTTCGTCACAGGGAGCGACAGTAAGGACAGGAAAAAAAGTCATTGAATTGGAGATATACAATATACATAACCAGTATTTAGTTCATGAATCACTTGGTTTATTGAACACAATTAGCACACAACACAAGTTAGTTGAAGCACACTTTAAGAGTGAGCTATATGATACGTGTATTAGATCTCAGTTTTATTAAATGTGCAAGAGGGACAGAGACAGGACAATGAACCATTCCAGTCAGCCTGAGGGTGGCCAAGACATGGGCTTTGGGAGCTAAAACTGGGAAGTCCTAGGCAAACCAGCACAAGTTGATCACCGCAAGGACAGAATTTTTTTGTTGACCTGGACACTTGTGGGATCCTAGATCCCCACCAGCAGTCAAACCTGCGCTCTGTCAAGTGAAAGCTTAGAGTCCCAACAGCTGGCCTGGCAGCGAATTCCCAGGACAGAATTTTTAAAAATTACTTTTGAAAGAATGAGAGCAAAAAAGTTTGAAGATGTGACCAGCTGTCCATCACTGCAAGACGTGAAACCTGAGGACAAGAGGGGCCCCTCTGGGGAAACTGCTCACTGCCTCCTCTCCCAGTCCTGTCCCCTACTCCTGCCTGGGGCTCAGGGACACAGAGTGGACACAGCCCCTCCTGGGCCGGCGCTTCGTAGGCGTCGGTAGGTGTCAGTTCCTGCTCCACGAAGCCCATCTTGGTGACTGTACGTTCATTCAATAGCCTCTGTGGAGCACTTGGGCTCAGGATTTTTGTCACCTGCCTTCCCTCCCCAGGGGCACAGCCAAAGCCCCATAGGATCAATCTGGCAGAGATTTCATCCTCCTAAGAGTATCCTCAGGCTTCACCCCCGGGGCCATTCCCGCCCGCCTCCAGCTCCCCCTGCCTCCTCCACTGGGCACATTCGTGTGCCTTTCGTGAGCATCTGGACTGTGTTCTCCACGGACAGTGCTGTTGGGCCAGACGGGAAAGCCTGTGCTGAAAAATGAGCAGTGTGGTTTGGGTTCCTCACATTCCCAAGCTCTAGAAAACAGAGCCATTGGTGGGATATGAAATTCCAAAAGTCTCACGGAGAGAACCAGGGTCTGGTCCGTCTTGGGATGCGACCGCAGGAAGGGCCGAGCAGATGCTGAAAAATCTTTGATAAACAGTGTTTCCAAAGCATCCGCTCAGATAGCGTGCGGCTTCGCGCCGCCTCCCTGATTGGTGCGGACGCCCTGGGCTCACGGGACCTGCACGCAGTAGGGCCACAGGCCAAGCGGGTGAGCCGGAGCGCGGCGCGCTGTGGGGCGCCCGCGGACTCCATTTCCCACAAGCCTGTGCGCGCGCGCGCGCGCCCCCCCATTTCCCACAAGCCCCTCTCCTCTTCCGGCGCGGCCGAGGCGCCGCCGACGGCTTCCGGGTTTGGGCCTGGCTCCGCGACTGAGGCGGCGGCGGCGGAGTGGGGCACGGGAGGTGGGAGCTGGGCACCGGCATGGACGTTTCGGGGCAGGAGACCGACTGGCGGAGCCCCACCTTCCGGCAGAAGCTGGTCAGCCAAATGTGAGTAGGGGCCGGGGCGGCGGCGCGACCCCCGCCCTCCTCCTCAGCCCCCTCCCCTGCTCTCCTCGCGGCGGGGGGCGGCGCGGCCGGACGGCGGGGTCCAGGGCGCCGGGCCGCGGAGGGGACCGGGCCGTGGCCCTCGCCGTCCCCCCTCCCTCCCCTCCGGGCCGCGGGCTCTCCTTCCTGGGCTGAACTCCTGGAGCGGGCGAGCCCCGGCTTCTGAGTCATCGTCCTGAGCTTTCGCGTTCGCCCTTCGTGTGCTCCGGAGGCGGCGGCCTTCCCCGCTCCGCGCCCCACTGCGGCCGGAGGAGCCCGGGGCCGCCCGTGGCGGCGTCCGCAGCGCTGGGCGCCTCGCGCTTCCTCCTCGGAGAAGCGCCTGAGGACGGGAGGCGCGGTGGGGGCGGGAGTCTGCGGGCGACCCCCTCCCCGCCGCGGGCTTCGCCGGAGGGCGACAGGAAGAGGCCGTCAGGAAGCGACCTTCGGTCGGCAGTGGGCGTGAAGAGCTGGGGTTGTTTGCCTCCTGCTTGGTCTCAGCTGCTGACCCCTCGAGGCTAGGGGCTGCCTGGCGCCCGGGGACTTGGCGCGCCGAGCTCCCGCTTCTCCGCAGTGGCCGCTCGCGGGTTTACTGCCTTCTGCTAGGGCTTGCGGGGCCGGCGGGGATCAGCCCCCGCCCCCGGGGGCCGCGCCGCCGCCTCGGGGCGCAGTTACAGCGCCGGCTTTCTCGTTCCGGAATTGACAGTTCGCTTCAGCAGGCCAGGAGCAGCGTTGGGGAGTAGGCGACGCAGAAATCGAGCCCCAGAAAGACGAGTCGGAGTGGGAAGGGCCGTCACCGCCAGCTGAGGCTTGGAGAGAGTGAGCCCCCGCCGCGCAGCGGGGTGGTACTCGTGCTAGGCTGAGTCGTGGGGTTTCAGGAGACGATCGTGCAGCGAGGGCGAACGGGGGCGGCCAGTTAGTGGTGGAAGTGCAGCGCTGGGGAGGTGAGCCTCTGTTTGGCACGGGGCCTGCCTGGAGGTGCTGAGATGCCAGAGTTGGGAAGATCCCTCGATTTCCCCACCCTCTCACCCCAGGCGGATCAAGAACAGAGAGAGGCCAGGAAGGCCATTCCGAGAGTTCTGAGCTCTTGGGGGTCTGGGGACCTGTCGTTTTTCATGCTTGAATTCCCCCCTGCTAGAGCCCTGTCTTTCTCATCGCTCCATAAAATCGTTGAGGAGTGACCTAATCAGGGAAGTGCTTATAAAGGCCTGCAGGAGACAGTGCTGGAAAGTGAAAGAGGAAGACGATCCCAGGGAAAGAGGAGAGTGAGTGCGGTGGATGGCCCTTGCTGACTAACTGGTTGGAGGGGGTGGGGTGCAGCCCTGTGGAAGGAAGGAAGTGGGGGAAGGCAGGGAAGCCGGCAGGCAGTGGGGACTGCCGTGGAATGGTCTGGGACGGTTCTGCCCATGTTGCAGACTCAGTGCAATCTTGAGGCTTGGTCCATTTCTGGGCTCCTGTAAGAAAGGTCCCCAGGTCAGAGATTTCTCTTGGAGGAAGCCTGGAGTTTGAAGACGGGAGGAATGAATTGTCCCCGAAGGAAGTGGGGCAGGTAGGGGCGTGTCTGAGGGCTGGGGGCCACTAAAGAGGACAGACTGAGTGCTCCTCGATTCAGCCCTCTGCTTCCAGAGAACCTGCGTCCTTTTTGTTTTATTTTTGCCAGATTGGTGCTTAGATACTACTTTTCTGTTGCTGCCTACAATTTGTTTTGTTTAAAAACAACCGAGGTGTATTATTACCCAGCAGATTCTGTAGCTCAGAGGTCTCAGTGGGCTCAGCTGAGTCTTCTCCCCAGGGTCTCCCAGGGCTGAAATCAAGATGTTGGCAGGTGCCTTTCCTCCTGGAGGCTCTGGGGGTAGAATTTGCTTTCAGGCTCCTTCAGGTTGTTGACAGTTCAGTTCCCACACAGCTGGAGGCCTGAGGCGAAATCGGGCCTCCCTGGCTGTTAGCCTTGCCAGGGTCAGTCTGTCTTTGTTCCTGGGGGCTGGCTCCATTCCCTCCCACACCCACATGCCCAGCTCCAGCAAGGGTGGGCTCTTCTTCCTCATCCAGAAAAAAATAATTCTCTGCTAGTGGCTCAGAGTAGATTGAGCTTGCCAGGGTAATCCAGGATGTTGTCCCCGCTTTGAAGTCAATGCCTTGATTAGATCTGCAGAGGCCCTTCTGCCTCTCCTGTGGGTGTGTTCAGGGTTAGGGCCTGGGCACGGTGGGGAGCCCAGGATGAGCGGTTTCGGAAGCTGTCTGCCTCACTCGTGTTGGTGTTCTCAGTTCTCAGATTTTCTGTTTTCTCTCCAGGTTTCACTTTGAAAGCTGTGATTCTTGGTGTCTTGGTTTATGGTGTTCAGAGTTACAAAAGAAAGGTCAGGACACCTGGCATATTGTTACTTCTGACTCTCTACAGTGCTTATGCTGGCACTGAAAGTTGGCTGTCTTGGGAAATGGTTTGTTAGTTTGTTGGGTTATTTTTTGGCCCCTGCCACAGGGCATGCAGGATCTTAGTTCCCCAACCAGGGATTGAACCTGTGCTTCCTGCAGTGGAAACCTGGAGTCTTGGCACCTGGACCTCTGGGGTGGTCCCTTGGGAAATGTTTTGAGCCAAAGTAATTTATAGTTGAATGAGGAAAACCAAGTGGAGAACTGGGACGTTGCAGAGGGAGGGGAGCATGTGAGCACAGCGCCCTGCCCTCACCCAGCTCTGAGTCGCTCTGGAGAAAACATGCTCGGAGCATGGGCTGAAGAAGCAGCTCCCGACTCCACTGCGGAAAGCAGCGTTAGTGGGGCTTGTCCGGAGGCCTTGCAGGGACGCCGGAGCAGCCTCTCCTTAGCTCCCACTCCCCGACTTCTGCCTCCCCTCGCTCCCTCCTGCCCTGCTGACAACTCCTCAGTGACTGTCCTCAGCGTCAGGACAGAGTTCGGATGGCCCGGCCTGGCCTCACCACCTCTCTTGAACCCCCACTCTTGTCCAGCCTCTCTGGTCTTTCAGCTTCTTGCACATTCCCAATTCTTTCTTTGTGCTTTCCCTTAAACAGTGTTTCACGGAGTATTTAAAGAACTCCACAACGGGTACACTCCCCCGCTGCATTCCTGACCAGCTCCTTCTCTTTATTGATAGGTCTGCTTCAATATCGAATTCTCCAGGTCCTGCCCACCCTGCCTAGAGTGGGTCACCGCTGTAATGTATCTCTGGCCCTTTGAGTCTCCCGCAAGACTCTGATCCTGTGACAATGACGCCTGTCGTGTGAAGCACTTGCTGAAGCGTGCAGGGGCAGCGTCGTCCTGGGGGCTGTGTGAGCCGCTGTCTCAACCACTGGCCTGGGCGACCGGCTCCAGCACGCACTCTGAAGCTTGGGAGCCCATACTTTCTCCACGTGTTAGCTGAGTGACCTTGGGCACGTCACCTTTCTGGTCATCTCCTCTCGAAGGCAGGAGTCCAGTCTGTCTCACAGGGCTGGCGGGAGGGGAACGGAGGGCTGGGGACTCTCAGTGATATGTCGCCTGATGCCCCCACCCCGGGCCCTGGCAGGAGGAGGGGCCAGTGAAGGTGGGGAGGGGGCCGATGGCACTTACCAGAGCCTCTGGGGAGCGTAGCTGTGAAACTCTTGTGGCTCAGATGCGCTGCTTGTGGAACATCTGCTTTCCCTGCAGGACCGCGAGAGCAGCCCCCCTGAGGGCTCCCCAGCTGGCCCTTGTGGGCCTTAGACCTGCCTTCTGGGGTCGTGGGGTGAGTGTTGCGCACGCATGTTCGGTCTGTTGGCTTCTGGAGAACAAGCATGTGTGAGAAGTGAGCAGCGCTGTGAATGTGAGAAAGGGCTGCCTTAAGCATCTCCAGAGACTCGTCTTGAGTTTTGTTTTGATACCTCCCACCCTTGAGTACAGCAGGTTGCACCTTCAGGCGTGGAGTGAATGAACGTCCGCTGGGCTGACAGATCCCAAGGGGAGGAGACAGGGCTCAGGGAGGGCAGCCCTGGTCAGGGCTCCAGTGGGGGTCCAGGGTCAGGGAGGGAGTGCGGAGGGGAGTCACGGGTCGGGGGGCAGCAACAGGTCAGCCACCTCTTCTGCCACAGCCCCCAAGGGACGTGGGGGATCCAGGTCTGCAACCTAGGAGGTGCAGAGATTTCAGCCTGGGCCGGAAGGAGCATGCCTTCCGGAAGGAGCTGTTACCCAGAAACAAAGCAAGCACAGAAGCTGAAGAGAACAACCAGACAGCGATTGGAAGGGTCTGGAGAGGCCTTCAGAAGGGAGGGAGCGTCCTGAAGCTTGCGCGTCTGGAGCCTGCCTGTGGCTTGTGGTCCCTCCCTTGGGCAGAAACCGCTGAGTCTTGGCTGATGCTTTTCCTGGCTTGGCCCACAGGCCGCAGCAGCCCTGGGCCTCCGTGGTGTGACTCTGGCCTTATTCTCCAGCGCGGAGGCTGCTGAGACCATCACTTTCTTCCTGGCCAGGTGTCATCCACGTGGCTGGGCTGGTGTCTGGGTACAGCCCACTACAGAATGTCTGCGCCCTGAGGCCAGGGGCCCTGTCTGGTCACCATAAGTCCCAGTGAAACAGCCAGAACGTGCTTGGTGAGATGCTGACTTCAGGGTCCTGAGCCTTGGCTCTGCTCCCCTAGACCAGGAATGAGAGTGGCTGAGGGGACAGGAGCCGTCCGTCACCCAGGGTTTTCTCAAGGCAGCTGAAACGGGGGGCATGCTCTGCGCCCTGCTGCAGTAGTTGGCCTGTTGGCTCACCCACTGCCTCGAGGCAAACTGCCTTTTCGTCTGAAAGAGTGGTCACGTCTCTGGGGAAACTGGGGGCGTGGCAGTTAACCCAAGCCAGATGCGCCGAGAGCGCTTCGGTGGAGCCGCTGCCAGTGGGCAGCCTGCTGGCAGTTTTAGCCACTCCCCTTGGGTCACTGGGTCCCACAGGGTGGCTGACACAGCACCACAAGCCCCGCTGACCTTTGGCCTCACGGGCTGTAGCTCTCATATCACTTCCTGGCTGGAAATCGTCCAGCTGTTGGTGCCATTCCTGACCTGGTGGCTGTGGCTGGTCCAGGACCCTACGTGGGCATTCTAGGGTGGGAAGGACGGTGACCTTCCCACCTCTAGGGTGGGAAGTTCTCGTGAAGGGCAAGGGATACTTGCCCCAGAAGAGTATCCCTGAGGGCAGTGATGTCAGTTATGAACCCTAAAGGTCAATTTTTAAAGGAATTCTGATGGCTTTTTAAAAATTCAAAAAGGATCATAGAACCGAGTAGTACAAAGACCCCGCCACACCTGTGTGTTCAGCACTGGGCTTCAAGTTGTCAGCTCTCGCCTCACGGACTCCACCCTCTGTCCCCAGTCACTCTGACACCCAGAATGTTTGGGTGGCAGCCGGTGGACTCATCTCCATGCCGGGATTCCTCCTCCAGAGTCTGTGCCTGCCTGCCTGCCGCCCCTACCGTGCCAGGCTGCCGCAGACCCTCACGGGCGCCCAGCTGTGGACCTGGCTGACCCGCCTCCTGCTCGCTTCCCTGGCTCAGCACCAGGCCCCGTGCCCCTCGCCCGCCCAGTCGGCCCTCCACCCCGCCCCGGCGCTCTGTGACTGCCTCACCCAGAGTTTGCATCGGGGTTGTTGAATGCTTGGCAGCCCTGGTCTGAGCCCCTCCAGGCAGGAGCATCGCGAGCATTCTCGAGTCACAGTTGCTTCCTGCCTCTCCAGGGGTGACCGTGGGTCACCCGGATAGGTTTCATCTCAGAGTCTGAGAAAGTCACAGCACCACGCATGCGGGATGCAGGCAGGCTGGCGTCTGCACGAGCCGTGGACATCGGGTGCCAGCTGAGTTTAAGTCATTACCTCCGGCTGGTTGTCTGAGTGATTTTAATTTTGTTTGTAATTTGTACACGTGGGTACTGTGTAGTTTAATAGTCAACATGTATTTGTTTGCAATCAGAAATCTTTTGAAGGAGAGGTAGACCCCGTGTGCAGGGAGGAGAAGGAGGGCCGCAGTCTCCTCCAGCTGCTGTGAGGTGGCGAGTTGCCCCGTGCTCTCAGTCAGAGTGGGCAGCCTCCTTCGCCTGGCCCGTTGCCAGCACAGTCGTCTGAAGGTGGTTCTGCCCTCCCCACCGCTGCTGAGAGGCTTCTGCTTTCCATCTGAAGCTGCCGGTCCAGGTTCCCTCCCCGCCTCTGCCCCATGCAGCGGGAGAGCCCCCACCAGACTCCCCGCTCCGTGCCTCCGGCCGCAGTCGCTTCTCCTCTTCACTCCTGAGCCCTGGTGGCTCCGCCCGCAGTGGTCCTGCTCCCTCCTGTGCTTGTTGGGCTCTGATTGGATGCGTCCTGGCACGAACAGAACAGGTGAACTCTCTTGCGGTTTGACACTCGTGGGTACTTGCTTTGCCTTGCCGGCTGTGTTAGAAGTCTGTGGGGAGCAGGACCTGGTCACCCCTCTGCGTCGTGCGCACCCGCGGTGCCTGGTCCCAGGTGAGGGGCGTCAGCGGCTGCAGGAGGCGTGTGGAAAGCAGTGTGGAGCCGTGTGGACGGGCGTCCAGGCTGTTCCTGGGTGCTTCTGCTTAGCAGATGAGCAAAGGAGTACCTGGTCCAGGAGACAGGGGAGGGTAGTTAGCAGCCCAGGCGTGGTTCCCTCAAAACCACAATCCAGAGGGCGGGGGGCGCGTCCTCCACTTTCATAAGAAGCTCTGCCCGTGAGGACGCCTGGTGGTCTCTTGCTTGGCCCTGTCACTGCCGGGGTGCGAGTCCGCCCCTGGTCGGGGGTCCCTCAAGCTGTGGGGTGTCGCCAAAGGCAAACAAGAAGGCGCCTCGCTGGCCCAGCGGGGCCGGTGGGTTATGGAGCCGCCTGAAGGAGTTGTGTGGGCCTGTCGGTAACGGGGTCTCCAGGCGCGGTAATGCACTTGGCACAGCGTGTGCCTGGGGAGACATTTGAACTTGTTGTTTTTGAGGCTGTTTGTGACGGCAGAGCGCTCGGGCGTGTCCTCTCTCTGCTCGCCAGTCCTCGCTGGGCTCTGCTCTGACTTGGTGATGAGCAGCGGGTGCTCCTCCTGACCTGGGGACCAGAGTAAGGGCCAGGGCGGGGTGTGACCCAGTGGCCTCTGCTCAGCCCCTTAGCATCCAGGCCGGGCAGGGCAGACAGGGGCAGAAGGCGCTGCCCAGGGCGCCTGCTCTCCGAAGCCTGTCCAGACTCCGGGGCTGGGGCAGTGCTCGCCTCATCCCTGCTGACCTGTCCTCCCCTCTTTCCAGCTTCCTCTCCGTCCTCATCAGAGGTGCGATGCGAGGAAGTGTTCTGGCCGCCCCTGTTGTCAAGTGGAGAGAAGGCCCTGTGGGCCGCCGGGGGCCCTTCACAGCCATCGGGTACTGAGAGTCACCCCAGGGAGGACTCGCAGACCCCTGCCCAGGGCTGAGGTCCATTTGGGCACTAAAGCTGAGGGTGGGGCTGGGCCCCAGGGCCCTCCCCAGACTCCCATCGTGTGTCTTGTGTTGAAGTAAGGCCCACCCGCCGCCCAGGCTGCGTCCTGGACGGGCGGCACCCTGTGCTTCAGCTGGTGCAGAGCTGGCCCCGCTTTCCTGACTTCCCGGCCACGAACCCCACGCTGTGCACCCCTGGGTCTGGGCTCCACTGAGTGTCACGTGAGCGATACTCGTCCTCGTGGGTGGCAGACTCTTCTTTCTGCCATTGCTCCGTGGCGCGGCACCATCCCGTGTAACGTGACCCTGCCCCCGGGCGGCTTGGCCCTGGCTCCTTGGGTGCAGCGCTGGCTCTCTGGACTCTGCCTCCAGTTCTGGCCTTCAGATTCTTAGCGCCAGCTGGGGCTTTTCCCAGGTGGCACCAGTGGCGGTTTCCGAGGAGCGGAGGGAGAGGATATGGGAGCGGGAAGCCCGTCCCAGCAGCGGTGGCCCATCTCCAGCTCCTGTTTCAGTCAGTGGGGGCTGGTGGGCACAGCCCTTCATTCTGTTCAGATAACATTGCAGATGATTTCAGAGCAGCAGAGTGTTTTTCATGCTTACTCTGCCCAGAGGTGGCTGTTGCTGACATTTTGATCTCTTTCCTTCAGTACTGTTTCTTTGGGCATATGACTTGATGTGTATGCATTTTAAATATGCCAGTACACACACAGCCCCGTGTTTTTGAAGTGGAATGATACTCTGAGTTCATTTGAGTGGTGGCTTTCTCACGACCACAGTCCCTGCCCTGGGACTCTGGCTGGGACTTGTGTGTCCGTGGTTCCAGTTCTCACGAGGCTAGACACAGTGGTTCCAAATGGGAAAAGGAGCACGTCAGGGCTGTGTGTTGTCACCGTGCTTGGTTAACTTCTGTGCAGAGTACATCATGCAAAGTGCTGAACTAGACGAAGCACAAGCTGGCATCAGGATTGCCGGGAGAAACGTCAATCACCTCAGATATGCAGAGGACACCGCCCTTATGGCAGAAAGTGAAGAGGAACTTAAGAGCCTCTTGATGAAAGTGAGAGTGGAAAGGCTGGTTTAAAACTCAATATTCAAAAAACTAAGATCATGGCATCCGGTCCCATCACTTAATGGCAAATAGATGGGGAAACAATGGAAACATTGACAGACTTTATTTTCTTGGGCTCCAAAATCACTGCAGATGGTGACTGCAGCCATGAAATTAAAACATGCTTCCTCCTTGGAAGAAAAGCTATGACCAACCTAGACAGCATATTCAAAAGCAGAGACATTGCCGACAGAGGTCCGTCTAGTCAAGGCTGTGGTTTTTCCAGTGGTCATGTATGGATGTGAGGGTTGGACCATAAAGAAAGCTGAACGCTGAAGAATTGATGCTTTTGAACTGTGGTGTTGGAGCAGACTCTTGAGAGTCCCTTGGACTGCAGGGAGATCCAACCAGTTCATCCTAAAGGAGATCAGTCCTGAATGTTCATTGGAAGGATTGATGCTGAAACTCCAGTACTTTGGCCACCTGATGGGAAGAACTGACTCATTGGAAAACATCCTGATGCTGGGAAAGATTGAAGGTGGGAGGAGAAGGGGACGACAGAGGATGAGATGGTTGAAGGGCATCACCAACTTGGTGGACATGAGTTTAAGTCGACTCCGGGAGTTGGTGATGGACAGGTATGCCTGGTGTGCTGCCGTCCAGGGGGTCACAAAGAATCGGAGATGACTGAGCCACTGAACTGAACTGAGACACGGCGAGCCTTCTGGTCTGTCTGGGTGGGCAGGGACTGGACCGACTTCCGGTCACTAGGGCAGGTTTCTGAGGCTTCGTGCTGCCCCCGTCCCAGAGGCCCAGGCTCTCTAGGCCACATGGTCGCTCCCCGTGAGGGCCCGGAGGACCCCACTGCAGGACGCTCTTGGATGTGAGCCTCCTTCACTCATCTCTGCAGTGTCTTCCTGTGTGCTTGAAATGACCCTATTTGTCTGTCTGGGTGAAGTAGAAACGGATACTTTATTACTTTGCCAGGCAGAGGGGGACAGAGTGTGCTCCTGCCTTAAAAACTGCGTGTCCCCGCCTCCCCGCTGGGAGAGTCTGGTGAGGTTAGCACGGTGGCTCCAAGGGCGAGGAGGCCCAGCCAGTCCGTCCCAGAGGAGACCGGCCCCGGGTGTGCTGCGGAGGGAGTGACGCTGAAGCTGAAACTCCAGCACTTGGGCCACCTCATGCGAAGAGCTGACTCACTGGAAAAGACTCTGATGCTGGGAGGGATTGGGGGCAGGAGGAGAGGGGACGCCAGAGGATGAGATGGCTGGATGGCATCACCGACTCGATGGATGTGAGTTTGGGTGAACTCTAGGAGTTGGTGATGGACAGGGAGGCCTGGCGTGCTGCGGTTCATGGTTCTCGAGGAGTCGGACAGACTGAGCGACTGAACTGAAGGGCGGAGTCTCTGACAGGATGAGGGTGTGAGCAGGCTTGCACCAGATGAGACGACCCTTTAATTTCCTATCTTGTTCAAAGTCCCATTAGGGCTTCTCCAGCCCTTCACAGGAGTAGGGATCATGGGAGTGTGGTCTCCCCACTACTTGGAGAGCTCACATCTTGGGACCAGCGTTTCCCCTCCCTCTCCCTGACCCCCCTCCCCTGGACCGTTTTCAGTCACATCCCAGATACTGTGTGATTCTCACTGCCCGAATCAAGTGTGGATCTCTGGAAGACATGGCTTTGCTCCTCCCGAACACTTCACAAGTCCTGCGAGATAAGCACTTTCGTAAGCTCTTGGCTTGACACAGACCATCCTTACCGGGTGGTTGCCCCGGGGTGGCTGGGACGCACTCAGGGCTGGAACCTGGGGAGCCACCGTGGTCCCAGGCCTGGAGCCCGGGGTCAGTGCATGGATGAGTCAGACGTGCAGAGTGAGAGGGTGACGAAGCTTTGTGTGGCTTCTCGAGCTCAAATAAGACACACCCTCCCAAGAGCAGCAGTAGCTTCTTTAGGTCTGGTTCTTTCCCTGAGCCTCATCCGCCGTTGAGAAATCTTTCTAGCAGAAACTGGAGAGCTCCGTCAGACCAACAGGGACGTGAGGAGAAAACAGGGAGTCGAGGTTTGGGATGTAGCTTGAGACAGGCTCCCAGCTGCTGTGAGGGCGGGCAGGCGTCCTCCAGGCCGGGAGCGTCTGCTCGCAGCTGGTGACTAAGCCAGCTGCGTCTCGTTGTTTCCTGCTGCCAGCGCAGCCCCCTGGGTGCTGTGCCCCGGGCCCTCTCTGGTTGGCTGACCGCGCTGGCCGAGGGCTGCGGCCTCAGTGGCCTCTCGGTGCCACAGGACCGCCTGTCCTTCCCCACCTCGCTCTGGCGGCCTGGGGGCGAGGCCCTCTCAGGGCTGGGGTCCCGCAGGGCCCTGCTGTCGGGGTTCTTGCTCCCTGGAGGCTTCCTCCTCTTGGGCTCAGTGTCTCGGTCCAGCAGCCTCCAGGAAGGGCTCTGGGGAGGCACGTCCGTCCCGGTGCACTCGGCCTCCTCGGTGGAGGGGCTCCCCGGGGACTGAGCCGCCCATCCCGCTGCTGCTTGGGCCCAGGTTGGGAGCCTCTCCTCTCAGAGAGCTTCAAGGCAGCTCGCCTCGGGCGGCACTGCAAGGAATGCTCCTCTGCTTGCTCCCCGGGGCTCTGTTCCGCCACTCCGGGTGCGCCCTTCCCCAGGCCCCTACAGCTTTGACCCTCTTCTTGTCTCTATCTCCTGTTTCCTGGCTCTGGCTCTGCCCTGTGGGAGACATCTTCAGTTTTATCTCTGACCTTTCCCTGCTAACATCTAATAAACTTTGATTTGTAAGAACTTTGTTTTTTTCTTGGCAGTGTGACTTTTCTGGTTTTACAGTGTCCTGTTCTTGTTAAATGGATGTGATGTCTTATCTGTTACACTTGGATAATAAAGGTAGTTTCTTGGTGTTTTCTTCTTCCTGCTGAGTTTCTCCAGGGGGTCTTGGTCTGCCGTGTTAGATGTGTGGGAGCCCGTGGTCAGCTGCTCACCTGACAGGGCTCTGTGAGGCAAGTGGAAATTAAACCTGCAGGTTCCGTCCCTCTTTCCAGCCTGGGTTTTCAGCTCTTACTTAATTTTACTTTTATTTAAGTGAGGATATTACAGGGAGTGTGTGTGTTTGGATCATGACTTGGGCTAGCGCCTCCCCCTGCGCGTGGCTCCGCTCCTCTGCAGGCGGGCTCCTCTCCCGAGAGTCGCAGTGCACACTGGCACCTGCGAACATGTGTGCTTACTCACTTTTCATTCTGGCTGATCCCTTATCCTCCTCCTCTCCACAAAGGTTCACGATTTTTAAAGAAGTCTCTGCCTAAGAGAGTATAGCACTCGAAGAGACGAACCAAAGAAAGTTTAGGTCTTTTCTGACTTGACAGTGTGAACCCTGTAGATGTGTGAGTCGGACACAGCGTGTTCCCTCTCGGGGCCAGTGCGGTGACTTGTCTCCTCTCTGGAAGCAGGCTCCCGGGCTTCCTTGGTGCCCGATGGCATTTAGGGAGGATGGACAGTTCTCTGCTGTGCTGGCCCGAGCCATGCTTCACCAGTCGGCTCCCTGGGCTGTGCTGCAGGTGTGGGGAGCGCGCCCCCGGCCCTCGGGCCCTGGCACCCCTCCTTGGACCTCAGGGCAGGGCTTGAACTTCTCTCTCTGATGGGTGGCTGATAAAAATGTGGGAGGAATCTCTTCCGTTGAGGCAGTCCGAGTGCAGGTTGGAATAGAATTTCCAGACACAGAGCCCCATATGGGGCACCAAATGCTGGGGCAGTCCAAGCGCAGGTAGGAAAAGGATTTCCAGACCTCGAGCATTTCAGACGGCAGAACAAAGAGCAGAAGTAACACGGGCACCGTGAGTGCAGTGGGCCGAGAACTCCTGACGGGAGTTTTCCTCTCAAGGGAGAGTCGACAGTTTTCCTGAGTTAACGCCAACTTTTATAGCCTCAGGACAAAGAAGATTCCTGCTGGGAGGCTGGTGTTATGTGATGAGCTGTGGGGCTATAGGGTGTTCACTGGAGCGGGCCTCTTTGCCTACTGGGGAGTCAGGAAGCTTGCTAGCGATGATCAGGGAGGAGGGGGCTTTTGGCGATGGGTACGAAGGGGCTCAGTCAGCGTCAGAGTGACCTGGGCTCCAGGCTCTGCTCCTGTGACCTTGGTGCAAGGCCTCGCCCCTAGGGTCTTGGGGGCAGGCCTCAGCATCCTCCACCTGGCGAGTGCTGCCCGTCTGTACCGTGTGCGCTGGTGCTGTGCTTCAGAGGGCCTGCCCCTTCCCCTGCGGGCGTGCCACGTCCCCTGTCGTCCTCTGCGCTGCTGCGATTCGGATCTTACGCTGGGTGCAGGGTCAGCCACCAGCCGCAGGCTTCTGTCCTGCAGTGGCTGAAAAAAAGCCTGCACACACAGGCAGCACTTGGCCAGGTCGCCTGGGAGTGGGGCAGGGCTGCAGAGACCTCCACCCCTGGGAGGCCCGTTGGCTGATGGTGTCATGGTTCCCAAGTCGGGCAAGTTTCCTTTGGTGGCATGAAAGCCTTTGGGTGGGCGGAGGGCATCCGGTCCCCCTGAGGCCAGGAGCTTCGCCACGGGCCCCAGAGGGAGGGTGGGGTGCTGGGGACTCGGCCCCCGTCACACCTGGGGAGGCCCCCTTGAGGAGGGGGTGTCAGGAGAGACAGGAGCGTGGGTGGGAGGCTCCGGCTCCTGCACACCCTGTGCTTCCTGGGCCTGTGTGCCTGACGGCGTTCCTCCTGTAACCTCAGCGTGACCCCGGGAGCTGGCATGGTCCCATCCGCCCTCTGCAGGAGGGACGCACAGGGACCTGGAGGTGGTGCTCTGCACAGGGGCACTGGCGGGGGTCTGGGTGGCCAGGCCCGTGGCCTGAGCGCACATCCGGCTCACGTGCAGGCACAGCCGCCCCGGGGCACACAGCGGGCGTCCACCTTCTGCTGCAGATGCCAGCGTCGGGGGCGAGGGCTGGATACTGACTGAGTGGAGTTCCCCACTGTGGAGGTCTGGAGGCGGAAGCCACCGCAGAACGGCCCGGGCGTGCTGAGACGTGGGGTGAGGACTGGGCTGAGAAGAGGAGGCCCCCGGGTGTCTCTTCTGGGCGGCAGGCTGCAGGGGGTTCCTGGTGTGTCCCTGCAGGTGGGTTCTGGGCTCCGGCTGGGGGACTCGGGGGCCCGGGTGGTGGGTCAGGTCTGGACCAGAGACGAGTGGAGCTCTGCCTGGGCAGAGGGGCAGCCCCCCAGTCCCCCGAGGATGGGTCCGCTCAGTCACCTCTGTCTGAGGTGCTTGGGGTCTCCGAGCCCACTGGTGTGTGGAGGCCCTGCCCGCGTGCTCTCCCGGCCTGCCCGGGTCTGGCCTTGTGCTCCCGCTGCCTTCCTGTCGCCTCTCCTGAGCCTGGTTGCGTGTCTTCTGGTGCGTGGGTCTCCCCCACCCTGGCTGCCTCTCCAGCAGGAACCTGTTGCTGCCTCTGGGCCCGGCGCAGGCGCAGGCTCGGGGAAGCAGGCAGGAGGTGGGCACGCTGGCCTCAGGTGGAGTGAGTGGCCTGGCAGTGGGCGGCTCCGTGGTAGTTTACTTGTCTTCACACGTTAGTGCAGATCTGTGTCTCAGCGTTCGGCACCCTTCCTGGGATGTCTTTCGGGACGACGGCTGTGGCCCTGCAGCCCTCTGCACGCTCGCGGTGCCCAGGGTGTGGGTGTGTTTGGAGCTGTCAGAAGCCCACGGTACCTGCTGGACCAGGCTTGTTGGATTCCATTTTGGGGGTGAGGGGTTCTTTATCAGCGAGCCCAGCTCTGGGGAGAAGGGCGGGGAGACCCATCCTGCAGGGAAGAAGGTGGCCTGTGAGCAGGGGGCCCGGCTGGGGGCCCGAGCCTGGCGCCCCCTCCTTTCTAACAGGTGCGCACCTGTCCTTACCTGTGTGGGGCTGCGGGGTGTGTCCTGCCACCCAGAGAGGCTCCAGCGTAGCCGTGTGCACAGCTGTCGCCTTGCAGGGTGTCGCGTGATGGAGACCTGGCTCCGATTCGGTCTCTTGCTGTGCGTGCATTGGCATCTGTGAGGTCGGCATCTGCCTTGAGCTGGAGGTTGATGAGGTCGGGCTCATCTCCTTGGTCCCGCTGGGAGGACCTGCATGTGGGAACTTCGCCTTGGGGGGACTAAGGTGACTGGCATGGCCCCTCAGTTCTGCACGGGTCCCCTTGCTCTTGGTGCCGGAATTGGGAGGGGACACGGGTGTCTGCAGGGCAGGAATTGGAGACAGTTGCCACTCTGCCATCAACTGTGCTGGTGGTGAGCAGCCCTAGGCTGGCCCCACTGCCGGCCTGAGCCAGGCGGCTGCTTCCTTGCCAGGGTGACCGCCGTTCACGGCCCTGCCGCCTTCTCCTGCGTTCGGCCACCTTTCCTCACTGTACTGAGGGCCCCTCCCTCCATGGCTGCCCTGGGCCTCGGCCAGGCTGGTGGGCGGGCCGCCCGTGGGCCCCGGACAGCTGCTGTGAGGGCGCTGGCCAGGGAGCCTGTGTCAACGTCTCTCCTCCTTTGTATTCCAGCGAAGATGCCATGAGGAAGGCTGGCGTGGCCCACAGCAAATCCAGCAAGGACATGGAGAGCCACGTGTTCCTGAAGGCCAAGACCCGGGTAAGCCCTGGGGGACGGCGCGTGGGGCAGGTGCCAGGCCGCGGGGACGGGGTGGCCGCTCACTGCTGGGTGCTGTCTGTGGGACCGCTGTGGGAGGGCAGTGCATGGGTGCCCAGGCTGGCCTGTTGGCACCCTGTCCGCGCCCAGCTCCCGTGAGTCCTGTAGGGTGCTGTTGGGCCTTGACGGCTCCTGTGGACAGTGCCCCGAGGCAGAAACACTCTGTCCTCAGGCTCAGGCCTCCCCAGGGGTCGGGCCCCGGCAGGTGGGTCCAGAAGGGCTCGCGCCCCTTCTCAGTGATGCAGGAGCTGCTCACGGAGGGCGTAGCCCTGGCACGGACGGGCTGGGCAGGTCCTCTGTGAGCTCTCACGAGAACGGGGCTGGCTGGGCGCCACGCAACCCCTCCTGTCATCGTGCGCCCTCCCGGGGGCAGAGCTGCTGGTCACAGTGAAGCGGGACAGACACGCAGAAGGCGCTCGTCTGGCCGCCTGGCTCCGCCGGGCGCCTGGCGCCTGAGCGCGGGGCTGCAGCTCTGGGAGCCTCTGTGTCGAGAGTCCAAAGCAGACGGTACTTACGGCCGGGTACTGGTGTGGGTGAGCCGGCTGTCGAGACGCACAGAGCTCCGTCGGGCAGCCACCTTGAGCCTGTCTGAGTGTTTAGATAAGGTAAATACTTTCTGAAACGGGAAGACAGAGCTGACTGGCCTGGGCTTGATCAGCACACACATGTGTGTGTTAGTGAGCACGTGTAGGTGGAGGCTGAGCCGCCCGTGCTCAGAGGATGGTAAGCATTTCTTCTTTTATAGCAGCCATATCGAGCTCTGATTCACACATTGTACAATTCACCCAGTAGAGTCTGCGGTGCAGCCGTCTTTAGGGCTTCTCAGAGTTGTGCAACCATCACCGTGATGTGTTTCAGAGGAGTTTCTTTTCTTTCTTTTCCTTGTTTGGTGGCTCCGCTTGGCCTGTGGGATGTCACTTCCCTGACCAGGGATTGAACCCGGGCCCTGGCAGTGAAAGCCCGGAACCCTGACCACTGGGCCCCAGGGTCTCCTAGGGCATTTCCTCAGGAAACTGCGCCCATGAGCCGCATTCCCCGTCCTCCTCAGCCCTGCGCAGCCACCTGCCTGCTTCCTGTTGCTATCGATTTGCCTGTCCTGTACTTTTCATAAGAATGCGATCGTGAAATACAATGCTTCTGTGGCGTCTTAGTAACACATTCTCAGTGTTCATCCACGAGCTGTGTTGTGGCATGCATTCCACTCCTTTTTATTTTCGAATAATGTTCCCCTGCACGGATGCGCCACATTTCCTTTATCCATCCCTCATTGTCAAAGCTATGGTTTTTCCAGTGGTTATGTATGGATGTGAGAGTTGGACCATAAAGAAGGCTGAGCGCCGAAGAATTGATGCTTTTAAACTGTGGTTTTGGAGAAGGCTCTTGAGAGTCCCTTGGACTGCAAGGAGACCCAACCAGTCAGTTGTAAAGGAAGTCAGTCCTGAGTATTCATTGGAAGGACTGATGCTGAAGCTCCAATACTCTGGCTATCTGATGCGAAGAGCTGACTCATTAGAAAAGACCTTGATGCTGGGAAAGATTGAAGGTGGGCGGAGAAGGGGACAACAGGAGGAGATGGTTGGATGGCATCACTGACTCAGTGCACGTGAGTTTGAGTAAACCCCGGGAGATGGTGAAGGACAGGGGAGCCTGGCGTGCTGCAGTCCATGGGGTCGCAAAGAGTCGGACACAGCTGAGCAACAGTAAACCCATCAGTTGATGTACATCTGGACTGTTTCTGCTTTCTGGCTGTTACAGTAATGCTAGTCTGAACATTTATGTGCCAGCTCGCCTGGGAACATGCGTTTTCCTTTCTCTTTGGTATATACCTGGGTAAGAAGTTGCTGGATCAGGTGGTAGTTCTGTTTAACCTTTTGAGGAATTGCCAAATTGTTTTCAAAGCAGCCGAACCATTTTACATTCTCACTGGGGGTGTATTTTGTTCCAGTTTCTCCACTCCTCCTCAGCACTTGTTACTGTGTTATTGTAGCCTTCACGGTGAGTGTGGAGTGGTGCCTCGCTGTGGCTTTTAAACATGAATTAATTCCTGGCCATGCTGGGCCTTCACTGCTGCTGCCGCCTCTCCTTCGGTGCAGCGAGTCGGGGCGCTCTCTGGCTGTCGTGTGCAGGCCTCTCATCGCGGTGGCCCCGGTCGTGGAGCCTGGGCTTGCCAGCGCGTGGGCTTCCGTGCATGTGGCTCACGGGTTCCAGAGCTCAGGCCCAGTGGTTGCGGCGGCAGGCTTCGTTGCCCTGGAACACCTAGGATCTTAGACCAGGGATGGAACCCATGTCGCCTGCCCTGGCAGGCATGTTCTTAACCACTGAACCACGAGGTAGCCCCCTCATTGTGGTTTTGATTTGCATTCCCAGGTGGTTTACTATGTTTATTAGTCATTTGTATATTTTCTTTAGAGAAATGTTTGTTCAGACCCTTTGTCCGTTTTAAAGTTGAGTCATTAGTGTTTCTATTGAAGAGCTCTCCAAGTTTTGGAGGCGCATCTCATGTTGAGTGTGTAATGTGCTGGTGTTTGGGGGATGAGATGAGAGCCTTGGGGGGCTTCCTGAACTGTCTCCTTTGGAAATGCTCCCCTTGCTGCCCAGCACTGGTGGCTGTCTATTGCTATCTGAGCAGCTGCCCCAGAGAGCCGTGACCTGGAGCGGCGATGGTGTGTGTCCTGACTCTGGGTCGGGCGGGGGTGGAGTAAACGCCCCTTGCAAGGCCGGGAAGTAGGCACAGCTGCGCGCCCCAGGATGCAGCTGGGGTGGCTCGGGCACACAGCGCCCAGGGGGCTTGCCCAGGCAGTCTCCCACCCGGGGGCCTGTGGTCAGAGCCTGCCATCTTTCCTTCACTTCCTCCCATCTCGCAAAGCAAAAGACATCCAAACACCCAGTTTAACTCTTAACACCTGAATTCCAGCAGGTGGGTCTGCTCTCTGCCTCAGAGAGACTGAGGGAAGCAGAAACCACAGGGCCTGGGGGTATGTGATGACAGCTGGCGCACTCTGAAGACGGGGGGGTGCCAGGGCGCCGACCTCTGTGCTGCGTGTGTGAAGCGGCTCATCACGGCCGCGTGCGTGGCTGATGTTTGCTTATCGTCGGGTTGGTTGTTTTGTTTTTCTTGAAGTTCAGTAACTTAATTGGACCATCAGCAGTTCTCATCCACCACAGATTTTTGAAAGTGGTGACAGGCACGTAGGTAACCAGCCTGGAGAACTTGTTCGGTGGGTCTCCACCACGTTTTCTGGACAGCCGCACACGGATCGGTGTGGGGCGCTCCGCTCCCCTCTGGCCCACAGCTCTGCTGGGCCTGGTGCTGATACACACGTCAGGGGATCCCCCCTTCATGGTGAATTTCCCGGTTTCTTGGCGTGCCCCAGGGGCATGCTTCTTGAAACCCACTCCATGGGTGCACTTGTGAATGTTAATAGTGTTTTCTCTGGCCGCCACCTCGTTGATGGCGGACCACCCTTCTTTGTGAGAGTTTTTAGATGAGGCTTGTATGTTAAGCACGGCCCAGCTCTCATGCATGGTGTATAGTCCTGGGCACAAGTAGCGTGTCTCTGGTGTGAAGTGTGAGCTCCCCTGGCGGGGGCCAAGGTGAACCCAGGTACCAGGGAGGCCAAGAGTGTTGGGCTTGGGAGGCAGCCTGGAGGCTGCTCAGAGGCGGGCCAGGGCGCGCAGACGTCCCTCTGAGGGGGACGTGCAGGGCGCGGCCTGGGAGAGGGGTGGTGAGCGCATGGCTGACCGGGAGGCCCCGCCTTCTCCAGCCCTGCTTGTGGACCCACAAGCCCACAGTCAGCCTTTGACTGAACCCGAAGATGTCTTCTGCTGTCCTTGTTTGATCAGGGACAGTTATCGGAGGAGAAAAGGACAACTGTATACATTGAAAACTGCAAACGGCGTGAAAAGATCAGCATTTTCCTCGCAGCAGCTGCTGAGACCTGCTAGAAAGGCCTGGGTGTGGCCAGTGGGTGGCAGGGCCAGAGCCTGCCTCCTGCCCTCTGCCGTCTGGGGTGCTGGCCGGGCCTCCTGCTGCACCCCCCACGTCAGCAGGCTTGCTAGGTGCTTGCCGCGGTTTTCGGTGGCTCTGTTTCCATGCTGAGAGAGTGCTTTACGAACACCCCGTGCGGTCCGTGGGACTGTCTCCACTTCAGCCGTGAAGAATTGGGTGTGGGCCAGGCGGCGTGGGGGCTGGCTTGCTGACTTTCTCCATCTGAACTTAGTGCTCAGTTTAAACTGGGTAAGGGGCCGCTGCCGTTCGTTACGCTGATCGTTTTTTGTATGTCTGAAATATTTTACGCTGTCTAAAGGTAAGATGTAAAATTATGTGAGCGGCAACACGACACTTGGCAAAGGCCTGGCTGGGCGCACTGGCTCTGGCACCTGCGCTGCGCACTGACACGGTTGCAGCACAGGAGCGCTCGCACACAGACTTGGTAGCAGCTGACGGACTGCCCCGCGGAGCTCCAGGGCCTACCCTAGCCGTGTCTGGGACGAGAGCAGCTGCGTTACCGCGTGGTAACACTGAAGTGGGAACCCAGCCGCGCACCGTACACAGACCTTAACTCGAAGGGATGGAAGATCTAAGAGTTAAACTGCGAGACTCCTAGATACAGGCATGAGTCTTTGTGACCTCAGGTTAGGCAGTGGCTTCTCAGGACCCCAAAAGCACAGGCAGCACAGCCTTCACCAGAGCTGAAGCTGTGAGCGGATGTGCACGGGCACGCGTGCCTGAGTGTGAGCGGATGTGCACGGGCACGCGTGCCTGAGTGCCTCTGAAAACACCACAACATTGTTCGTTGTCTGTACTCTAGTGCAAAATAAAAGAGTTTAAAGTCAAAAAAACGTAAAAGCTGTTGTGTATCAAAGGACACCGAAGAGGGTAAAGAGGCCCGTGAAGTGGGAGGAAGCACCTGGGAACCATGTATCCGAAGAGGGACTGGAGCCCGCAGTGCATAAAGAACCACAGCTCCACGACAAGAGGCCAAACACCCAACTCAGACGCGGGTGAGGAACGTGGATAGACGCTTCTCTAGAGAAGACAGTCTGATGGCCAAGAAGCCGTGAAAAGATGGCCAGTGTCCCTCGTTGTTAGGGAAAAGCAAATCCAAACCACCGTGAACTGCGGCTTCACGTTCGTGGCGGCGGCAGTAAAAATGGGTGCACACTGCTTCCTCACCTGAGGAGTGCCGTGAGAAGTGGGAACCGTCAGACGCTGCTGGAAGGAGGTCCAGTGGAGCGGCCGCCGTGGGCGCACTGGCGACCCCAGAAGCCAAGCAGGCGCCCCGCGCGCCAGAGTGTGCGCGCAGGTACCGGCAGCACCACTCACTGCAGCCAGAAAGCGGGGCCCCACGCGCGCACCACCTGACCCGTGGGGGCCAGGATGCGGGCTGGCCACAGGGTGGGCCGTGCGGCGGGGGGAGCACGGACGGGCGGCCCAGCTCGGCTGGACCTTGGAAGCATCACGCTGAGCGCAGGGTCGCAGCCGCCAGAGGGCACGCGTTGTGCGAGGCGTCTGCATAAAGTGCCCGGAGCAGGCTGGTCTAGAGAGACAGGGTGTTTGCTTCCTGTAGCTGCTGGACGGGTTCCCACAGACGGCGGACCTTAGGCTCGTGACTTTGGCCTCGGGGCCCAGGGCTCTCCCCCAGGGGTCATGTTTGCAGCCAGGAGTTGATCAGTCTTACCCGTTTGACCTGTTTGCTGCATGGAGACTTTGGGAGCCTGACGCCCTTTTAAAATGTTGCCCTGTCTCTCTTTTGGCCCAAGTTGACAGGGGCTCTGCTGTATGACACTAACCCTTATGGGCCTCGTGTGTGTGACAGAGCCCCCATCAGACAGGGGGTCCCCACAGACCTTTCATCCCCCGTCCCGGCGTCTGTGAGGTGGCCCAGAGGATTCCTCGCGTGCCTCGTCTCCTCAGCCCTGGCAGTCTGTCCAGCCACACCCTCAGCCTTCTCTCCAGAGCACGCACAGTGAACCTCCTGGTTTGCATGCTGGTTTTTGGTGTCTCGGACAGCCTGGGAATTTTCCAGACCAGGCCCAGGTTCCTTTCCGCTCGGCCTTTCTCCCCTGGGTTTTTTTCTTCCCTCTCGCATCTCTCTGTAGGCCAGCCAGCCCTCCCCAACTCTGTTCAATGCCTCTCGGGTCCGCCTTCCCCACAGCCCGCGGCCCGCGGCCCGTGCAGCCATATGTTTGCCCAGGGGGGTCCGCCTTCCCTGCGGCCCGCGCAGCTAGACGTTTGCCCGGGGTGGCAGGGCTTCTCCCTGCTTTCGTTTCCGGTCACGCATTCTGCTTTCCCCCGAGCCCTCCCCAGAAGTACCTGTAACATTTGCCTCTCTCCCAGCGTCCTGTTTCTGATGCCATCTGTCTTCTCGAAGACGACGTGAGCTTTCTCAGCAGCTCCTTCAGTTCCTCTGCGTCTTCAGTGACAGACTGCTTACCACCGTGTTCCCACCAACAACCTTCCGTGGCCTGGCTCGGTCCTGCCTGCCCCGTGTTTCTTGTGGCCTGGGTGTTGGGCCAGGGGAGCACAGTATGCAGGGGTCTTGTTAGCAAGAGTACGTGGGAGGTGGTGCCTCATCGTTGTGTATGTTGTGTGTATTTCTGGGTGTCTTGGTATTCCCACAAGGCCACAGTTGGTCAGGAGTTGGGACAGGGACAGCCTGACTTTTTATGAAGTATCCCGTCCATTTACTAGCTAACGATTCCATCATTTAACTGGGCGCTGCAAACTGGTAATCGTCCTGAATCCTGGCTTTTCTTCTACATTTATTAGGTGGAGTTTTCTTGCTAAGAAAGGCTTTCTTTCATCCACTAGGGCGTCTTGGTTGCCTGAAACACAGCCTCTGGGGACCCTCAGGAACCCCTTCCTGTGGAATGGTGGCCCGGGGGTGGAGCGCGGCCGCTCCTCTGCTGCGGTCATGTCATGGGCCCCACTGCCGGCCGCAGGCACGCCCCTGCTCCTGGGGCCCCTGTCACGACCCCCCGTCTTTGGTGGCTTGCTTGCCTCTTAGTTCAGGGTCAGCTGTTGCTCTGAGGAGCCCTTGTTCCTGTGGAGGGTAAAATGGTCCTGGCGGCTTGAGTGTGGGCCTGAGGCTGCTCACGGCTTCTGCGCCTGTTGTGGGAGTCCTGAGGAGGCCTATGGTTTTGAAACGCAGCAATCTCAAAACCCCGTGATTTCACATTGATATTTCCAGCTACAGGGTTTTGCTTTCATTTTAAGCGTGTATCTATTCTCCAGTGTGAATCTCTCGCCTTCTGATGTCGTTGGCATAATTACTTCTTTAAAGGACTTTCAGAATGAACAGACCAGTATCACCGCCAGTATTGGTAGCAAATGACAAAATGTGGGATGATGTTTAGGATTTCTTTACAGCTGTATGTGTCCTTAACATGAACCCCTTTCTCTGAGGAAATTTTTGCTTTTTGTTTTTTAAGATGATTGGTCCGAAAAACCTTTTCCATGTGATTCGACACCAACTTGTGTCAACTCATGTGTTGGGTTGATTTTGCATTTTTAAAACTTGAACTTGTTCTTTTGTTGTGGTTTTATCTTCAGTTTGGTAAAAGATTTATATACTTCCAGTGTGAAAGCTGTGTAACAAGGGAGTAGGTCTCCTTTCCAGCCCACTTCCTGGTATCTCTGGGGTTTAATTGTTGATCTGCAGCCTTTCCTGTGCAGATATAAAGCAAACGCGTGTGTTCGGATTCCCGGAGTCTTACACGGAAGTTCTGACAGAGTGGAGCATCTCGTGTGTAGCCTGGGGCGTTGCACCTCAGCCTGAGTGTCCTGCTTCTGCCTCCACTTGGTGAGGGGAGGCGTCCTCCTCCTCGGCCGAGATGTGGACGGGCTACATGCCGCGTGGGAGCTGCAGGAAGCCACGCCGTGCATCCCTGTACTCTGTGCCCTGTGGCCCCGCCCCCAGCCCGCTGGCAGCCCGCCCCCCAGGCGTGGGGGACGTGGGTGGGTCTGCGGGTGCGGCTGCGCTGTGCCCGGTCACACCCAGAGCGAGAACGGGGCAGGGGCCGGTGTGGGGGGGTGGGGGGTGCGCCTTCTCGCCTTTTCGAGGCTGCCCTAGGAAGGGCGCCTTGGAGCAGAAGTGGGCCCATAACCCGTGTGTCTGCTTGGGGGCCCGGAAGTCCCCCCGCTGGGGAGGCCAGTCTGCACGGGGGGTCAGGCAGCCGCCCTGGGGGCTGGAGGGGCGGCCTGTTGGCCCGCGAGGGCTTGACCCACAGGAGCGCTCCATGCCGGCCGCGCCCTGTGCCCCCTTCTCCCGTCGGGCGGTCGCTCTCCTCTCTGTCCCCTCCGGTCCCCAGAGCCTCCGTGGCCCTAGCCGTGGGCAGCCTCAGTGGGCGCGGACTGCGGTGCCCTCTGCCCACCTGGCTCCAGGCACTCGTCCTGGTTCTGTGCCAGGGGATACACGCCTGGGCCTCCTACTGGTGGCTTTACTTTTACCTGAAGTATGGTTGATTGACACGTGGTTTCTGTCTCTAAGCAAAGTGACTCAGTTACGCACACGCCGTTCTTCCCGCGTCCGTCTCCGTTACCGTGGCCACAGAGCGTTTTGCGGGGCTGCGTGCCTCGTTTACACCGTAACAGTGCGCGCCTGCTGAGCCCCGGCTCCTGGTCCATCCCTTCCCCACCCCCACCCCCACCCCTTGGCAACCACAGGTCTGTCTGTGGTATGTCTGTGAGTCTGTTTCTACTTCATAGATTAGTTCCTCTGTCATATTTTGCATTCTAGATATAAACGATAGCATGTGGGATTTGTTCTCTCTGTCTGACTTAACTCGGCTCAGTGTGGTCGCCTCTGGGTCCATCCGTGTTGGTCTAGACGGTGCGGTTTCCCCCTCTTCTGGACTGGCGGTCTGTTGTGCGTGCACCATGTCCCCTTTGCCGCTCCTCTGCTGATGGGCACTCGGCTGCTCCCCTGTCCTGGCTGCCGTGCAGGGTGCTGGTGTGAGTGCCGGGTCGTGCATCTGTTCGAGTCCTGCTCTCCTCTGGCTGTCCGGGGCGGGACTCCTGGGGCTAATCGTAGTCCTGTTTTTAGTTTTTTTGAGGACCCTCCACACTGTTCTCCGTGGTAGCTGCACCAGTGTGGGTTCCCATCAGCAGGGTAGGAGGGCTCCCTTTTCTCCACGCCCTCTCCAGCATTTGTTGTTTGTGGATTTTTTAATGAACTGGTTGCTTTGTAACCGGCTTGCTCTTGATTTGGAAGTAGAAAAAGCTCAGCAGATCCTTTTGAGGTTCCTCTGACCCAGAAGTTGGCCTTACAGAGTCAGCTCTCGACCTGGCCGGCTCCCCGTCCCTGGCTCCTCGCCTTGGCCACCTCGTTTCTGAGCTTCCTTTAGCCCGCACTTCCCTTGCTCCCCACTTGCCACCCTGCTGCCCTTCGGGGGCCAGCCTGCTCAGGTGATTTGGGGACTTCTTTCCTCCCAGAAATTGAGGGGCATCAGGAGGGGGCGTGTTGAGCACCCCTTCCTCGCATCCCACCCCTCACTACCTGCCCTGTGGCCTCCTGGGCCTTTCCCCCGTTTTCCTCTGATTCCCCAGCTGAGGACACGCTGGTGGCGGTTTGAGATGGATGAGGGCTGACGTGGTTAGAAGGTGAGTTATGTGTCGAGTCTCAGAGACCCCCTTGGTGTGTCGCCTGAGAGCCGTTCTCTGTGCCCTGCGGTGGGTCCCTGTGACTTAGGAGGGGCTTGAGAGAGCAGGCGGGCCAAAGCTCTGCCCTCTGTCTGCCTCGCAGGGTGGTTCAGCTTCTCTGAAAGAAGAGTTTCCTTACAAACATCCCTTCGTTGCCCCCAGGACAAGCTCACAGTAGTGATTTCCCGGAACGCCCAGGAGTGAGTGTCCTTGGTTACAAAGAGGACAGTCCGTGAAAGGCAGGCCCTGCTGGGCGGAACGCCGGAACCAGGAGGGCCGTGGGCAGGGGCCTTCACCTGCCTCCCTGAGTGACGCTGCACCCTCTCCCGGACCTCGCAGTGAATTCTCGGGGGTGGGGGGTGGCCACCCAGATTTGCATGTAAATACCATGTCAGTAGCGTAACAGCAGCAGGCGTGGGAAAAGCGGAAGTGCTTCTCCAAACAGAGGCGAGACTAGAGCGGCCCTGCCCTCCCGGGCCTGCTTCCGAGGTGCCCTGTGACGCTGGGCAGGCCCTGCTGTGGAAGGGGGGGTGTTTGAGGCGCCCCCACCCTTGCAGGGTTGACAGCAGGCTGGAGGAGCAGCGGCTTCTGTTGTCTGGATACCTTCCTGGTTTCTCTTTCTGTCTGCCTTTCTCTGGCCTGGGGGAGCCAAGCTCTGCTGGCCTCTCCCGAGGGATGGATTCCAGAGGAGGCTGAGCTGGATGGATGGACAGACGGCTCAGTTGCCTTCTCTGCCCCCAGGAGGACCTCAGAGGGGCTGGGGTGGGAAGGGGCGTCACTTGCCTCACTTCTGCTCTGAGCTTCAACTGCTTCCTGTTTTTACTTTCAGGACGAATACCTTTCTCTGGTGGCCAGGCTCATTATTCATTTTCGAGATATCCGTAAGTAAAACGTCACATCTGTGGGTGGTGTGATCACCGTGGGAGGGCTGTTTGGACAATGCCAGCTTTCTGGGAGCTTCTTCACGGCTTCGCACCTCGTCCCGTGTTTCCCAGCCTCCCAGAGCTTCAGCCTGGACCCTGCTGGTGTGGCCCGAGGGAGGTGTTAGCGTCCGGGGGTCTGTGCTGGACTGCTCTCATTGCCTGTCTGTTTGACCTCCCCTCTTCAAGGACTGCTGCTTTGATCTCTAGGCAGTTCCTAAATGCGCAGAGTCCACCCTGGAACACACACTTCCTTCCCTGATATCTGGGTTTTTTTTCTTTGACCCACGGAGGCTGGACCTAACCGTGTTCCCGTCAGGCTGGACGCTTCTGGGGCCAGCTTCCTCAGTACCGCCCGCGTCCTGCCCTGGTGAGGCCTGGCCTGCATCCTGGCTTCTCTCGGGGCCGCTCCAGGCTTCCAGCCACAGCGCCTCCTGCCAGCCTGCCGTGTGCGCCCGCAGGAGGCGGCACCTCCCACACAGCCCTGTGGGGCGGCTGCGGCTCCACCGTCCCTCACCTCAGATGCAGGGAGACGCCGGGGCCCCGGAGTCCCTGCAGGGCCACTGCGCCCTCCCACACTGACTTCTTAGACTGACTTCACTTTCTTTGCCATGTTTGGGGCTGTCCCGTGGTGTTTGGAACAAGAGGAGCCACCACCAGAAGACTGGGGCCTGAGCTGTCTGTCCTGACAAGGGCTCAGCCTGACGGGCTGCGGGGCCCACGTGGGAGCTGGCCCTGGCACTTGCCTTTTCGGGGGTGCCCACGGCGGCCTCGCCCCGGGGGAGGGTGGAACTGCTGTAGCCGCTCCCCGCCAGCGCCAGGGCAGGCTGGATCCAGCTTCTAAGCAGTCTTGGACAGACTCAGTGTCCTCATCCAGAAGACGCGACGCCGCCCCGAGCGGGCTGGAAACAGGGCTCTCAGCCCCCGGCCGCCCTCAGCCTCTCGTGTGCCAGCACTGCCGGCGGCGGGGCACACACGTGCACGTGTTCACACTCAGACGCTGAAGCCCCGAAGTGCGTTTTGTCTAGTTTCTAGGCAGAGTCGAGTCAGTGTTAGAAAATGACCTCTGGGCAAATGCTTACTGCACTGACTTAGCGTGGAAATATGTGATTATATAAAACTGTTTACTCTGGTTTCTTTTCTTTTTTCTTCTTTTTAACATAGATAACAAGAAATCTCAAGCATCTGTCAGTGGTAAGAGTTTCTCTTTTCTGAAGTTTTTCCCCACCTCAGCGTGGGCGGCAGGGCCGGGATGCTGGGAGCCGTGGGCGGGGTTGCTCTGTGCTGGGAGGAGCAGGTTCCCAGAGGGACGCCAACCCCCACCCGGCCTCCCCTAGCCTCAACGCCAAGCGGCAGCGCCCCCGTCCCATTCCTCGCGGCAGACTCACGTGGCGGCTGGGGCTTGTCTAGACCCTGGAGCTCTCCGGGTGGTAACTCGTGTGCAAAGAGGTGCTTTCAGTGCAGTCCTCTCTGGGAACGTTTCCTAGAGAATAGCTGTGAATTCACCTTAAGTTACAAAGTTTCTTTGCAAGCTGAGTTGTCATTATTAATTCCATTTTTTAATTGCAAGGTTTTATCACATGGGAGAGCCCTGTTGATTTAGCCCAGGTCTCCCTGAGCAAGCTGCCAGTGAAGGGGTTTGGCTGACCCCAGCGCCCCAGGCGGGAGTAGCCGGGGGGGTGCTGGGGGGTGGCAGGGGGCAGGCCGGGGTCGGTGCGCCCGACCAGAGGGCGTCTGGGTTCTGGTGTTGGACGAGCACCCTGGGGCGCTGGGTTCTGTGGCAGGGTGCTGGCCGGGCCACTCCACCTGTGGGTGGCCATGGGCTGCTGTGACAGAGCCTCGGCTCCTCCCCAGGTACTGGCTGCTGGCCCAGCATCTCAGGCCTTCCCACACTTGTTCTCGGGGCTCTTTCCCGAGAGCTGCTCCTCCGTGGGGTCCTGCCCAGACTTAGCAGAGGTGGGCTTCTGGTGCGCATGGGACTTGTCCCCTCTCTGGGGGGAGACCAGCCCCCAGGCTCTGCTGACTGCAGAAGGGCCCTTGACCCCGTTTTCTCTGGGTGTGCCGCTGTGTCTCACCCCTGGGAGGGGCCTCCATCCAAGAGTGGCGGAGCCCCACGGGCTGGCTCGCCCCAGTTCCAGGCCTGCTGTGGGCTGGGCTCCTGCCTGGAGGGGCCCCGGCCACTCAGCGTTTGGGGCACTGAGGGCATCAAGCCTGAGGTGGGAGGAAGTGTGGACTCAGGAAGGCTTCCTGGCCCACAAGCCTGGACCAGGTCGGAGGGCACTGGCCTGAGACACACGCCCTGTGCCCCGCAGACCCCATGAATGCGCTGCAGAGCCTGACGGGCGGGCCCACCGCAGGAGCCGCCGGCCTCGGCCTTCCTACTCGGGGCCCGGGCCAGGCCCTGGGCGGGATGGGCGGCTTGGGGGCCATGGGCCAGCCAATGCCGCTGTCGGGGCAGCCGCCTCCGGGCACCTCTGGGATGGCCCCCCACAACATGGCTGTTGTGTCCACGGCCGCTCCGCAGAGTGAGTACATGGGTGGAGCAGGGGACACCCAGCCTCTGCCTCCGGGGGGGGGGGGGGACCCCAGCCCTGGGGCTGTGCTCTGTCTCAGGGCTCCTGCCCCACCCGCTCCGGGGGCAGCAGTGCGCTCCAGGACTGGCCTGGCCCCAGGCCTCGGAGGGTGGGGAGAGAGGCTGCACTGTGCTCCTGGCCCCTCTGGGAGTTGCAGAGGAACCGAGCCCCTGTGCCTCCCCCAGCTCCCACCGTAACACCCTGGCCGTGTCCCCAGAGCCTCCGCAGGGCCGTGCGCTCAGGCCGACTGCACTCTGACGCACTCTGGGCGTGCACGTGTGTGGCTCGGGGAGGTCTCATCAGGTGTGGAAGGGAGTCAGCACACGGAGCCTCCCCGCCAGCCGGCCGTCCTGGCTTCGCCCTTTAGCCCTGAGCCGGGCAGCCGCTCGTCTGTTCTCGGCCTCAGTAATCTCTGGCAAGTGTTGCATCAATGGAATCGTGCGATATTTATGTTTTTGAGACTGTCTTTTTCACTTGGCATAACGCCCTTAGGGCCTCCAGCTTGTGCCTGTCGTTCCTGCCTTCTCACTGCTGAGGAAGGTTCTGGGGCTGCGGTCCATTCATTGACTCAGCCTTGGAGGACAGGCGGGTTGTTTCTCTTTGGGCTGTTAAACTAAAGCCAGTGTGAGCGCTCGCGTTCCGGGCGCTCTGTGCCCACGTGTTTGGCCTCGTGGCCCTCCCGGGAACCCCGGGAACAGGGCCGCCGTGGCCCCGGTGCGCGGTTCTCTGCCCGTGTGCTCCGTAAGGTCCCCTCACTTCTCCGAGGCCGGCCACACCCTCACGCCCCTAGCCACCCCCACCCCCAGAGCTTCATTTTTTCTCCTTACTGAGTCCTGCCTTGTGACACCTGGCTCCCTGCTTGGCTCTTCATCTTGAGCTCCACGTCCCCTCTCGTCAGCACAGGCGCACACGTGCACAGGCGCACACAGGGCGGCCTTCAGAAGGCTGCTCTGCCTCCTTTTCATGTACTACTCTGGTATACCATTGAATTTCTCTTTTTCACAAACTTAGATTTTATAATAAAACACAGTTTTGAATTGGATGAGCTTAGTGTGAGTTGCAGTCTCACTCCCGAGACTGTCGGCCCAGCGGGGAAGTGCTGGTGCCAGCCTGCACCCTCCCTGGCCCGACCTTGGCCACGTCCTGCGTCGGCCCCTGAGGGGCCCGGAGGGCGTTCTGTGGCCTCTGCCCTCGTGTCTCACTGCTGCCCCCGCAGAACCCCCTGTGACCTCTGGGGCCTGGTCTGCCTGAGGCAGGTGTGTGCCTGAGGGCACTTGCCACCCTTTTTCACACCTCCGAACGCTGCCATGGAATTCAGGCTGCTCAGGCCCTAGTGCCATGCCCCAGAGTGTAGGCCCTGGGTCCAGGGTTTGACCAGGGCACCCAAAGGCAGTCCAGAGCCCACTAGGCACCTCCTGGTGGCCTGGGTTAGTGACAGGGAACACCCTGCAACTGGGTGAGGCTGGGCTTTTAGACTCAGCATATTTTTGTTCCTCGAAGAGTTTTATGTCGTGTGTTTGAGACCAACTTTAAAAATCAGCCTTGTTTCCGGATTTCTGGAATCTGGGTGCCCAGGAGCCCTGGCCCCGGCTGACTGGGTCCTGGGTGGCCTGTGTTTGGGCTGCGGGTCTGTCCCTGCAGGGTGGGTATGGCACCCGTGGCATCCCCAGCTGCGCTGCAGACAGGGCTGGGCTGGAGGGGAGTCTCCAGGGCAGGCGGTGTGCGCGGTCAGCAGGCTTGGAGGGAAGCAGGCTCGCCTCCCGGAGGAGCAGAGACGGTAACGAGCTGTGGAGATCTCCAGGGCTGTAGCTTTGTTAGGTGTCAGCGCAGGTGCGGAAGGAGGTGGGGTCTGGACTTCAAGGGAATGAGTGCTGTGACACTGTGTCGGGAGTGGCCGAGCAGAGGTGGCCCGTAACCGCGGAGAGCCTGTAGGTGTGAGAGTGACTGGGAGAGGAAAGCGGGTGAATAAAAGGCTAGTTACAGCCGGAGAAAGAGCTTGTGGACTGGAAGCTGCATTTGAAGGCGTTACCCAGAATGGAGCCTAGAGCAGAGGCCTTGGGAGCAGGAGGCTGAGAAGCGGAGGCTGAAGTCAGAAGTGCGGCTGGCATCACAGGGCGGCCCAGAGCAGAGGGGGCGAGGGGGTGGCGGCCAGGGAGCCCAGGGCTCCATGCAGGTTCCACGGGCACCACACCCCAGCCAGCCCGTGCGCCACAGGACACCAGAGGCCAGAAGGCAGTCTCGACAGCTGTCTGTCAAGGCAGGAGCGCGCGGCAGACTCAGGGATGGAGTCACAAGCCCCTTGGGGTTGTTAGCGCCCCAGGTGCAGAGCCGCCAGCAGAGCCAAGGAGGCTTCCCTGGAAGGGAAGTGAACACACAGGCATGCTTGCTTTCCCTCACCACCGTCTCTGACCTCTCAGACCATCCTTCCCAAGACACCAGGTCTAAATGGGAGAAGCAGCAACTTCCACACAAGGGTATCCACAGGCGTACGTCTAAGCCAGTGACTCTCGGCAGCTCTGCACCCTGAGGGCTGTCTGCAGTGTGGGACGGGTGGGCTGTCGCAGCTTGTACGGGCAGGCTCCTGGTGTCCGACGGGCAGAGACCAGAGGTGGTGCTGGGTGTCTTCCGTGTCCGGGGCGGCCCCCGGCACAGCGTGCTCTGGCCTTGTGTCAGGAGGGGCACAGCGGGGCATCCTTTCTGTAAACAGAGATTGCCTCCGTGCCACGGTCCTCGGAGCTGCCCTCCACAGGTCCCCGGTCTGTGATAGATCGCTGCATCTGGAGCCAGCATGGGTGCCTCCTGTAGCCGGGGAGACAGATGCAGAGCAGCAGAGCCGGGGCCCCGTCGAGCTCCCGAGGCTGCGCCCTGGCCGCTTTTCTGCCCTGTCTCTTCCCGCAGGCCCGCTCTGTGAGCGTCAGACAGATAGGCACCGAGCCAAGCTGAGTCAGCAGCGGGGGCAGCACGGGCCCAGGTCTGTCGTGTGCGTGGAAAAACCTCCTTTAAAAATATTTAGAGAGGAGTCCAAGGTCCTTATATTTAGGCAAGAGGTTTAAGTATGGATAAACTTTATACTTTTTAAAATTAACTATAGTAATTGTAAGAGTCGTTGCTAAAACAATAGAAGTAGTTTGTCAATTCCATATCAATAGGAAAAGCTGGAATGAGATTGACACTACAAAAACCCAGACAACATTTAAAAATCAACGCAAGCATCCGACAAAATAGAATTCAGAAGAGGAAGAGACTGTATATGTCAGTTATATGTCAGTAAAGCTGAGAGACTTAGAAGGGGAAAGGCAGACGTAGGTAAGTTGAAAACTATAGGTAATCGCTGTGAATGTGAAGAGAGAGGCTTTCCTGCTGAGGCTGGATGGAAACGAGAGGGGAGGGTACAGCTCCTTAATCCCGACAGGAGAGCCCTGAGATACATGCCGCAGAAGACTTCAGACAAAGATGCGGTGGGCCAGTCTCCTCCCAGAGAGTTAACCAGACAAAAGTGATCAACTGGGAGAACCGAAGGGTGTGGTGGGAAGCGTGCTCAGGAAGGGGTCTGCGTGGCCGTGCTCCACACGCCGACGCTTTCAGCCGTGCCTGCTGTGTGCTTCATCCAGCATTCACAGTGGCCGTGTCACTAGAGACGGGGTCATCTTGGCAGCTGCTGAGGGCTGGCATGAGCGCCTGTGGTGTCCGAGCTGCGCCAGGTCGTGACCACAGGGCTGGCCAAACCTCGCCTGGGGAGAAAACGGTGTAGAGCTTAAACCGGATGCTCAGACGGGCACACGTCTTCCTGCGTTAGGACGTTCTAGTTCTCCACGGTGCCACTGTTGCAGGAGATTGGACAAAGGGACAGAGTGCCCGTGCCCCGCCTCTTCATCTTTACTGGGTCGCTCAGTGGTAAAGAATCTGCCTGTCAAGCAGGAGACACAGCTTCCACCCCCTGGAGCAGTAAGTGGCGACCCACTCCAGTGTTCTTCCCTGGAGAATTCCATAGACAGAGGAGCCTGGAGGGCTATAGTCCATGGGGTCACAAGAGAGTCAGGTGGGACTTTGTGACTAGAGAACAACAAAGTTCACGCACCCTTTTTTGCGCTCTGGGAGTACAGTGTTCAGGAGATTCATGAAGGTTCGTGGCTTCAAACTTGAAACATTTTCATCACCTGAAAAGAGACTGCGTCACTGAAAATCTTGTGAATGATTATTCCTTTTTACTTTTTTGGCTGTGCCACGCATCGCGTGGGATCTTACTTCCCCAACCAGAGATCAGACCCACATCCCTTGCAGGGGAAGTGCAGAGTCTTAACCACTGGACCACCAGGGATGTGTCTGACTGGTGGCTTTTATCAGCATTATTTTTAACCACCATAAAGTGGACACAACCCAGATGTCCATCAGCTGATGGACAGGTAACACAAAATGTGGGGAACCCATATAGTGGAGTACTGTCTGGCCCTGAAGAGAAAGGGAATACGGATCTGAGGTACAGCATGGGTGAGCCTCATAAATGCAGCGCTGAGGGGAAGGAGCCGGTCACAAAAGGCCCCAGTGTGTCCAGAGCCGGGGGCTCCATCGAGGCAGGAAGCAGATAGATGGTGCCGTACTGGGCCTCCTGGTTGGCGTGTTCCCTCCTGCCCCTTCATTACAGTAGAGTGGATCCAGTTACTACAGAGTAGATTGGGTTCCTGTGGAGTGGATCAGGTTTCTGTCGACTGGATCACAGTTCCTGTGGAGTGGATCAGGTTCCTGTAGAGTGGATCACAGTTACTGAGGAGTGGATTGGGTCCTTGTAGAGTAGATCATAGTTACTGAGGAGTGGATTGGGTCCCTGTAGAGTGGATCACTAGCTTTGTTCGTAGTGATGCTTTCTGAGGCCCACTTGACTTCACATTCCAAGATGTCTGGCTCTAGGTCACTACGAACAAAGCTAGGGGAGGTGATGGAATTCCAGTTGAGCTGTTCCAAGTCCTGAAAGATGATGCTGTGAAAGTGCTGCACTCAATATGCCAGCAAATTTGGAAAACTCAGCAGTGGCCACAGGACTGGAAAAAGTCAGTTTTCATTCCAATCCTAAAGAAAGGCAATGTCAGAGAGTGCTCAAACTACCGCACAATAGCACTCATCTCACATGCTAGTAAAGTAATATTCAAAATTCTCCAAGCCAGGCTTCAGCAATATGTGAACCGTGAACTTCCTGATGTTCAAGTTGGTTTTAGAAAAGGCAGAGGAACCAGAGATCAAATTGCCAACATCCGCTGTATCATGGAAAAAGCAAGAGAGTTCCAGAAAAACATCTACTTCTGCTTTATTGACTATGCCAAAGCCTTTGACTGTGTGGATCACAATAAACTGTGGAAAATTCTGAAAGAGATGGGAATACCAGACCACCTGATCTGCCTCTTGAGAAATCTGTATGCAGGTCAGGAAGCAACAATTAGAACTGGACATGGAACAACAGACTGGTTCCAAATAGGAAAAGGAGTACGTCAAGGCTGTATATTGTCACCCTGCTTATTTAACTTATATGCAGAGTACATCATGAGAAACGCTGGGCTGGAAGAAGCACAAGCTGGAATCAAGATTGCCGGGAGAAATATCAGTAACCTCAGATATGCAGATGACACCACCGTTATGGTAGAAAGTGAAGAGGAACTCAAAAGCCTCTTGATGAAAGTGAAAGTGGAGAGTGAAAAAGTTGGCTTAAAGCTCAACATTCAGAAAACGAAGATCATGGCATCCAGTCCCATCACTTCATGGGAAATAGATGGGGAAACAGTGGAAACAGTGTCAGACTTTATTTTTTTGGGCTCCAAAATCACTACAGATGGTGACTGCAGCCATGAAATTAAAAGACGCTTACTCCTTGGACGGAAAGTTATGTCCAACCTAGATGGCATATTCAAAAGCAGAGATATTACTTTGCCAACAAAGTTTCGTCTAGTCAAGGCTATGGTTTTTCCTGTGGTCATGTATGGATGTGAGAGTTGGACTGTGAAGAAGGCTGAGCGCCGAAGAATTGATGCTTTTGAACTGTGGTGTTGGAGAAGACTCTTGAGAGTCCCTTGGACTGCAAGGAGATCCAACCAGTCCATTCTGAAGGAGATCAGCCCTGGGATTTCTTTGGAAGGAATGATGCTAAAGCTGAAACTCCAGTACTTTGGCCACCTCATGCGGAAGAGTTGACTCATTGGAAAAGTCTCTGATGCTGGGAGGCACTGGGGGCAGGAGAAGAAGGGGACGATGGAGGATGAGATGGCTGGATGGCATCACTGACTTGATGGACATGAATCTGGGTGAACTCCAGGAGTTGGTGATGGACAGGGAGGCCAGGAGTTGGTGATGGACAGGGAGGCCTGGCGTGCTGCTGTTCATGCGGTCACAGAGTCGGACACGACTGAGCGACTGAACTGAACTCAGAGTGGATCACAGTTACTGAGGAGTGGATCGGGTCCCTGTAGAGTGGATCACAGTTACTGAGGAGTGGATCGGGTCCCTGTAGAGTGGATCACAGTTACTGAGGAGTGGATCGGGTCCCTGTAGAGTGGATCACAGTTTCTGAGGAGTGGATCGGGTCCCTGTAGAGTGGATCACAGTTACTGAGGAGTGGATCGGGTCCCTGTAGAGTGGATCACAGTTTCTGAGGAGTGGATCGGGTCCCTGTAGAGTGGATCACAGTTACTGAGGAGTGGATCGGGTCCCTGTAGAGTGGATCACAGTTTCTGAGGAGTGGATCGGGTCCCTGTAGAGTGGATCACAGTTTCTGAGGAGTGGATCGGGTCCCTGTAGAGTGGATCACAGTTTCTGAGGAGTGGATCGGGTCCCTGTAGAGTGGATCACAGTTTCTGAGGAGTGGATCGGGTCCCTGTAGAGTGGATCACAGTTTCTGAGGAGTGGATCGGGTCCCTGTAGAGTGGATCACAGTTACTGAGGAGTGGATCGGGTCCCTGTAGAGTGGATCACAGTTACTGAGGAGTGGATCGGGTCCCTGTAGAGTGGATCACAGTTACTGAGGAGTGGATCGGGTCCCTGTAGAGTGGATCACAGTTACTGAGGAGTGGATCGGGTCCCTGTAGAGTGGATCACAGTTACTGAGGAGTGGATCGGGTCCCTGTAGAGTGGATCACAGTTTCTGAGGAGTGGATCGGGTCCCTGTAGAGTGGATCACAGTTACTGAGGAGTGGATCGGGTCCCTGTAGAGTGGATCACAGTTTCTGAGGAGTGGATCGGGTCCCTGTAGAGTGGATCACAGTTACTGAGGAGTGGATCGGGTCCCTGTAGAGTGGATCACAGTTTCTGAGGAGTGGATCGGGTCCCTGTAGAGTGGATCACAGTTTCTGAGGAGTGGATCGGGTCCCTGTAGAGTGGATCACAGTTACTGAGGAGTGGATCGGGTCCCTGTAGAGTGGATCACAGTTTCTGAGGAGTGGATCGGGTCCCTGTAGAGTGGATCACAGTTACTGAGGAGTGGATCGGGTCCCTGTAGAGTGGATCACAGTTTCTGAGGAGTGGATCGGGTCCCTGTAGAGTGGATCACAGTTACTGAGGAGTGGATCGGGTCCCTGTAGAGTGGATCACAGTTTCTGAGGAGTGGATCGGGTCCCTGTAGAGTGGATCACAGTTACTGAGGAGTGGATCGGGTCCCTGTAGAGTGGATCACAGTTTCTGAGGAGTGGATCGGGTCCCTGTAGAGTGGATCACAGTTACTGAGGAGTGGATCGGGTCCCTGTAGAGTGGATCACAGTTTCTGAGGAGTGGATCGGGTCCCTGTAGAGTGGATCACAGTTTCTGAGGAGTGGATCGGGTCCTTGTAGAGTGGATCACAGTTACTGAGGAGTGGATCGGGTCCCTGTAGAGTGGATCACAGTTTCTGAGGAGTGGATCGGGTCCCTGTAGAGTGGATCACAGTTTCTGAGGAGTGGATCGGGTCCCTGTAGAGTGAATCACAGTTTCTGAGGAGTGGATCAGGTCCCTGTAGAGTGGATCACAGTTACTGAGGAGTGGATCGGGTCCCTGTAGAGTGAATCACAGTTTCTGAGGAGTGGATCGGGTCCCTGTAGAGTGGATCACAGTTACTGTAGAGTGGATGTTGGTGCTAAGTGCTGGCCTTGGCACCCGTCCCTCCCGTGCTGGCGGGGGTGCACCTCTCCCAGCTGCACCCGGGACAAGCGCCCCACCCGTCTGTCTCCAGCCCAGCTGCAGCTCCAGCAGGTGGCGCTGCAGCAGCAGCAGCAGCAGTTCCAGGCGCAGCAGCAGGTGGCGCTGCAGCAGCAGCAGCAGCAGCAGCAGTTCCAGGCGCAGCAGAGCGCCATGCAGCAGCAGTTCCAGGCGGCCGTGCAGCAGCAGCAGCAGCTCCAGCAGCAGCAGCACCTGATCAAGCTGCACCAGCAGAACCAGCAGCAGGTACCGGCCTCGAGCCCCCGAGCCCGGGCGGGGGGCTCCTGGATGCAGGCAGCCACGGCGAGGCAACCCTCGACGGGAAGGCTGGCCAGGGCCGCGGGTCCTCTGAGCACGTCCAGGCCTCCTGTCCGCCCTGTCCCTGAGAGTTCTGGTGTCTGGACGCCGCACTCGTCGTCCCATGCGGGTGGCTGTGTCACAGGAAAAGCTCTTCTCTCGCACGTGGTCTCAGTCAGTGTGCTGACGGGCTAAGCGTGTCCCGCTCCAGCCTGTTGTAGGTGGGGGAGGGAAGCCCCAAAGGACCCACCCTTGGCCACCTGCTCCCGGCCTGGGCTTGCGCCTCCTTTCCCACAGCCCCTCTCCCGGGCTGACGGGGTCTTCAGACCCATCTCTCCCCCTCATCCTGAAGCTGGCCCTGTGCCCACTTTCGGGGCCACACAGGCAGCCCTGGAAGGGGCTCCCGAAGTCTGTGGTCAGCCGAGCGTTGCCCAGCTTCTCTGGGGCTGTACCTACACCTGACCCCTTACCACGCCCTCTGGACCCCTCCCTGGACCCTGCCTTTGTCCCCTCAGGCTTCAGACGGGCCAGTGTCCGTGGCCAGGGCCCTGTGACGCTGGGAGTCCCTCTGCCCCCGGGAGCGCTGCTGGGCCAGGCCACAAGCTGATGGGATTGCTTATTCTGCCCCAGATGCAGCAGCAGCAACTACAGCGCATGGCACAGCTGCAACTGCAGCAGCAGCAGCAGCAGCAGGCTCTCCAGGCCCAGCCGCCCATCCAGCAGCCGCCGCTGCAGCAGCCCCCGCCCCCGCCCTCGCAGGCCCTGCCTCAGCAGCTGCAGCCCCCGCAGCACCACCAGGCCCCGCCGCAACCCCCGCCACAGTCACAGCCACAGCCTTTGGTGTCACAGGCTCCGGCCCTCCCGGGGCAGATGCTGTACACCCAGCCGCAGCTGAAACTGGTGAGTAGCCGGTGTCACGCAGCCGGGGCCCTCCTCCCGGTGTCCCCAGGGCTGTGGATGGCAGGCCCTCTTCCGGCACCAGGACTCACCCTGGCACCCCCGCCCTGGCCCCCACGTGCCGCTCAGCAAAGGAGCGTGCGTCCCACCAGCTGCCGCACCCCATGGCAATGCCCTTCCTGCCAGGAGGCACCTTGTCTTCCAAGCATCCTGGCTGATTTGGTGGAGGCCAAGGGCATCGTAAGGTTGTGGGTGAGAAGGTGGATGGCCGCACCTGCATTCTCACTGTGGCGGAGGGCATGCCACCTGCCCGGCCCACGACCACTCGGGGTTCTGTCCTGAGCAGAGGTCGTGACAGTGTTTTTGAGGAAGGCGTAAGATATTATCTTGTCATGCACCTGTGCAAAAACAGATCCGTGTCTGTAAATGGGGACATCACAGGGAAGACAGCATCGTACCCAGTCGGGGATGTTCGCTGTGCCAGGAGCCATCTTAACGTGTTTTTCGGCTTGCTTCTTGCTTTTTGCCTTTTCTCTTCGCCCTTCGCTGGGTGAGGTGGTGCAAAGCTGCACCTGAACCATGAGGTGGGCGACTCGGAGGCCCCCAGGCACAGGCTGCAGGGCTGGGGGTCCTGAGCAGGGTCCCGTCAGCAGGAGCCCTCTGGCCTAGGTTCTTCCGAGGAGTCGGGGCTGCGAGCAGGGCTCTCGGGGCCGTCAGCGCCCTGGGCTCGCCGCAGCAGCTGCTGGTGGTGTGGTGTGGTGGCCCGTTGGGGCAGACTTCTCATTGGAGTCGGGGAGGCAGGGCTCCACTCTACCGACTCAGAGCCAGGCTGCGTGGGCGCTGCCAGTGAGCCCCAGGTGAGGGTTGACTGGTAGCGGACGTCAGCCGGGGAAGCGGCAGGAGCCCCTCCTCGGCCCTGGCCTGGTGGCTGCAGGTCGCTGCTCCTCCCTCCGCAGGTCCGGGCTCCAATGGTCGTCCAGCAGCCGCAGGTGCAGCCCCAGGTCCCGCCGCAGACAGCAGTGCCCACGGCCCAGGCCTCGCAGATAGTGGGTCCCGGAGTCCAGGTGAGGGCCCTGCGCCCAGGCTCTGGGGGCATCAGCCAGTGCCCATCACCCGTGGACAGCGGGCTTCTGGCTGGATCGGGCCGGTCCCGGGGTCCTCAGGGCAGCTCCGCCGGCGTGTCTGGGTTTGAGCTGCACAGGGCACGTGCCATGCCCACCCCACACCGCCCCAGGTCTTCCCTCTTGCCTCCTTCCCCAGCGTGTGATGGGGTGGGGGGCGGGGGCCACATGCTCTCTTCCCGCCTCAGCTCTGAGCATGGAGCTGGGGGCCGTTGCTCCAGAGACCAGGAGGCGTCCTCCAGCAGTCAGCCCTGACTTCCGGGACTCACCCCTGGGTGCCCACCCCCTGCACATCGATGTCTATGGACGGAAGGGCCTCCCGGCCTTGCCCAGGAGCGGCCACAGTCTCTTTGGTGTCTGGGGTGGGGGCCAGGCCTTGTGACTTCTCCACAGGCCCCCTCGCCCCCCAGCCTGTGTCCAGACATGGTCTTGCTTCTTCTTGTCTCCCACCCACAGCAGCTCAGGAGGGCGTTGACTCAGCAGGTGTGCCGTGGTGAGACCCGTGCGCCCACGGGCTTCTGCCCACCACCCCCCCCCCACCCGTGGCCGTGTCAGCCGAGCGCCGTGTTTGGGCCGGGATGCCGCGTGTCCCTTAGCGTCCAGCCTGGCCCTGTGGCTCGAGTCTGGGGGAGCGTGCTGATGGGGTTCCCACAGCCTTTGGAGGGGCTCTGTGACCTCCCCGTCCTCCTCGGCTCACCCACACGTGACCTCGTGTGAAGCAGACTGCCAGCATCACCTCTGCAGCCAGGGCAGGACTGCGGGCCCCGTGTGCCCACATCAGCCACTTCCTCTGCCACCACTCTGTCCAGGCCTCGTCCGCAGGCCTCCTGGGGCTCCCTGCTCTCAGGGTGCGCTCCGTTCCCCTTCCCAGCGGTCACGCCGCCTTTGCTTCTGCTGGAGTTTGGTGCGGCCTGCGTGGCACTTGGTCGTTTCGAGGGGGGCTTGGATTTGTGACCTGTCCCAGCAGAGTGCAGAGAGCTGACGGCAGAGCTCAGGTGGGGGCAGAGCTCAGGTGGGGACGTGGGGTGCAGCAGTGGGGAGGGGCGGGGTCACCCCTCCTCCCGCAGGGTTTGGAGTTCTGAGGATTGGCCTTCGGGATAGGGGGCGTGCCCATGGCCTGCCTGCGATGGAGGCCAGCCTGGGTGTCTACGCCCAGGGCTCCCAGGTCTGCCCCCCGGGTGGGGCACTCGTGGGGCCTGGTGGGCTGGCCTCGCTGCACGCTCGTCTAGCAGCGGTGGGTGTGAGAAGAGCCCTGGGGGAATCTCTGCTTCCTCAGCCCTTCTTTGCAGCCTCGGTGGTAGCAGTGCACAAGACGGAGACACGTCTGACCCAACACTAGGAAGTCAGCGTGGGTGGGGGAGGAGGGGCTGAGGGGCAGGCAGGAAGCACGGGTGGGAGCCCGCTTGGTGGCTTTTCTTTCCTCCTCACGTTTCCGCAAAAGTCAGGCTCTCCTGGACGCCGTCCCCAGGGCCACGTCGCCGCTCGTGGCCGTGGACATTTCCTCTGGAGCGGGTCCTGCCACCCCCGTCCCCATCTGGTTCTTGGGTCTGGAGGATTTTACCGTTAGCAGTAGTGGGTGGCGCTTCTCGGAGTGACTCCGGGGCACTTGGGGCTTCGGTCGTACCAGCCCCGGCTGGAGCCTGGGACCCGGGTGTCTGAGGACGACCGGGCACCCATCTGGATGCCTGGCTTTGGCGGTAACTCCAGAGAGGAGAGCATCCTGGGGGCCACAGACTAGGACCCAGGAGCACTCCCCTCCCGCACAGGCCGCCCCGCCCCTCCTCCAGCCCCGCCCCGCCCCTCCTCCAGCCCCGCCCCGCCCCTCCAGCCCCGCCTGCGGGGCGGGTGTTTTGATTCCCAGGCATCAGGCTGCCTCCTGGAGCCTGCCTGGGCGGGCTTCGTTTCGCTTCATCCTAACGGTTTTGAGCGCAGGCAGGCCCAGCTCTCCAGGAACCAGCCTAGGGCCTCAGACCCCAGACTGAGAGCTCTCATCAGGGCAAGCCAGGCCAGCCTTGATGCCTCCAGAGGTGCAGTTGACGAGGAGGGGGCTGTCAGCTTGTGCTGGGACGCGGGGGGCAGTGGGAGGCTGCAGTCGTCCAGGGAAAGGTGGGCAGAGGTGGAGGGGCCTGGGCCAGGCCGTGCTGGGGGAGCGGGCGGGGAGGGTGGCCTCGGGCAGTCTGGTGGGGTCTGGGCTCCTGTGAGTGCTCCTCCGTCTTCCCTGACTCAACAGCCACCAGGCAGAGTGGCCCTCAGCCGGCATTCGCGGCGCCAGGTGAAGAGTGCAGGCCAGGCCTGCAGAGTGCGGCGGGTGGGCTGGAGGGCGGCTGGGAGCTGCCTCCAGGGAGACGCTCGGCACACAGGAGGTGGCCGCAGTGTTGCGGACGCCCTGAGCGAAGCCAGCAGGGCCTGCGGAAGCGTCCCGTGTGGTGAGGGGCCAGGCTCTGTGCACTCTGCAGGCTCTGCTCGAGGCCGCTCTGGGGGCCCATTCCAGGGCCTGGTGGGCCGCTGTCTGCCCGGCCGGGACTAGCACGTGTCTGGGCAGAAAGCGGTCTGCACATGCTCGCGTTCCTAGTCCTGGGCGTGTGACCGCCTCCCTTGGTGTTCACAGACAGACGTGGTGGCGTCCTAGTGGGAGAGTGGGGCGGGAACCCGCCGCCTCCGCGCGACGAGGGCTGCAGGGAGAGGGTGACCCTGAGCGCTCTGCGCTCTCTGCTTGTGGCAGGGGTTGCTCGGCTGCCAGACTGCAGCTCTGGCCTGGGCGCTGGCAAGGGAGACACGGGGCGACGGCATGGCACAGCCTCCGCACTGCCCTGCTGCCCGGCTTGTCCTTGCGGCCCAAGGGGTCACGGAGGCTTTGGGAGGTCAGCCCACCCATCACTGTCCGTGGCCCTCGCTGGCCTCCCCTGCCCACAGGCTCCCGCACGCACAAGGCGGGGGCCTGGCACACCGTGTCCCCACTCAAGCCTCAGGCTCTGCCAGTCCAGGGCCAGCCCTGCTGCCAGCGCGCGGGCCACGTGTGTGGCGGGGCGCACTGCGTGGGTGTTTGAGAGGCGGTGGCAGAGGGGCCGCGGGGGTGCGCAGGGCGGCTCAGCAGGCGCGCCCTCCCCGCAGGTCAGCCAGAGCAGCCTCACCGTGCTGTCGTCGCCGTCGCCGGGCCAGCAGGTGCACACCCCGCAGTCGATGCCGCCTCCCCCGCAGCCATCCCCGCAGCCTGGCCCGCCCAGCTCGCAGCCCAACTCCAACGTCAGGTAGGCCCGGCCCCACCCCTCCAGTCCGCCCTGGCCCCGCCCCGCCCCCTGCCCGGCTCACCTGTCTCCTCTCTGCCAGCTCCGGCCCCGCCCCGTCCCCCAGCAGCTTCCTGCCCAGCCCCTCTCCACAGCCTTCCCAGAGCCCAGTGACGGCGCGCACCCCGCAGAACTTCAGCGTCCCCTCCCCAGGACCACTGAACACCCCCGGTAAGTGGGGCTCGGGTCGGGCCCAGCCACGCCCTCCACGGGCCGGGCCACGCTCACCAGGCCGTGTCCTGTAGTGAACCCCAGCTCCGTCATGAGCCCCGCGGGCTCCAGCCAGGCCGAGGAGCAGCAGTACCTGGACAAGCTGAAGCAGCTGTCCAAGTACATCGAGCCGCTGCGCCGCATGATCAACAAGATCGACAAGAACGAAGGTGGGCCTGTGGGCCAGCGGGCTAGGCAGGGTGGGGCAGGGCAGGGACCCCGGCCCGTCTGAGGATCCGCTTCTTCCCCAGACAGGAAAAAGGACCTGAGTAAGATGAAGAGCCTGCTGGACATCCTGACGGACCCCTCCAAACGGTGAGCCTTGGCGCCCAGCCTGTGGGGACAGGGCTGCTCCCACCACTCAAAGAGGGTCCTGCCCCGTGGCCCTCACGGCCCTCTTGCTGGCCTGGCCCCCAACGTGCGGGTGGCCTTGGGCTGGAGACGCTGCTAGTGCCCACGTGTGCAGAAAGGGCGCTGACCTCACAGGCGCTGGCTGTGGGAGGGACCGGACCATCTGAGAGGGGCTCGAAGGCAGGGCCACGCCCTCACATCCCTTGCTTCTCCCACGGGCCACGGAGCTGCTGAGGCCAGAGCTCGGCCAGCACCCCCTGCAGGTGGCCTGGCCTGGGACCCTGTCCTCTCCTGGAGCCTTTGGCTCAGGCGAGGCCCCCTTCTGGAACATCCTCCCTGTTCTGCTCACGTGGGCAGAACGCTGGGCACTGAGGGGCCCTGTGGGAGGTGGACGGCCCTCTGGCCTCTCAAAGTAGTCGGGTGGGGCCAGGGGCCTGGCCTGCATCCTCCCTTGGCCCATCACGGTGTGCCTTGTCCTGGGCGTGGGGCTGCCCTGCCTCAGACTTCGGGCCTGGGAACAGCGCGTGGGCTGGCGGGCTCCTGGGAGTGGTGCCGGTGGCCCAGGCCCCAGCCCGCTCCGTCCAGAGAAGGCCAGACTGTCCGTGGCTGGGCAGAGACCTGGGAGCTCTCGGCTCCCCGTCCCCCGCACAGAGGGCCAGCCCCGTCGTCCTCCCTCAGGTGCCCGCTGAAGACGCTGCAGAAATGTGAGATCGCCCTGGAGAAGCTTAAGAACGACATGGCGGTGGTGAGTGGGCTGCCGTGCCTGGCGCTGTTCGTAGGGTCGTGGGCATCCCTGGTGGTCAGGGCTCACCACGGTCTAACCATGAGCTGGAGCCTGCAGCCTGAGGGGGCGGGGGCCGTACCCGGTGCAGTGGGCTGAGGTGAGGACGTGATGGGAAGCTCTGGCTGCGGCTCGCAGTGCACGGCTCTCGTGGCCCACGGGCCTGGCCGGGCTGCCGTGGAGCGTCCGGGCCCGCCCGCCCCGTCTGTGGTGTGGAGCTTGTGCGGAAGCCAGGAAGGTCGGCTGGGCGAGGACGAGGGCCGGGGTCCACGAGTGGGCTGCTGACCCCACCGTCCTGCTGCAGCCCACGCCCCCGCCGCCCCCAGTGCCCCCCACCAAGCAGCAGTACCTGTGCCAGCCGCTTCTGGATGCTGTTCTGGCCAACATCCGCTCACCCGTCTTCAACCACTCCCTGTACCGCACGTTCGTGCCGGCCATGACGGCCATCCACGGCCCGCCCATCACGTGCGTACCCGCGGGGCTTGGTGGGCGGCCAGGCCAGGCCAGGCCGTGGCCCAGCCAGGGGCTCAGCATGGCTGCCTCCTCCAGGGCCCCGGTGGTGTCCACCCGAAAGCGGAAGTTTGAAGAGGATGAGCGGCAGACCATCCCCAACGTGCTCCAGGGGGAGGTGGCGCGGCTGGACCCCAAGTTCCTGGTGAACTTAGATCCTTCGCACTGCAGCAGCAACGGCGCCGTCCACCTGATATGCAAGCTGGGTGAGCGCGGGGCCGGGCTGGCGGGACGCCTGCTCGCCCAGCCCCGCCCTCCTGGAATCTGCCCGCTGTCTTCTGGGCCCACGCGTGAGAGCAGGCGCACTTGCCTGGGGGCGGGCCCTGAGCCTGCCTGCTCTCATCCCTGCCCCCACCCCGGGCACGGAAGCCCCTTCCCTCCCGTCCAGCTGCAGCTCCGGGTCTCTGAGGAGACGGGAAGCGCGGGAGTCAGTGCCTGGGCTCCGCACTGGCCTCTGCAGGGCCTCCAGGCCTGGTGGGCGCTGCCGGGTCACAGGTGCCCCCGTGTGTTGCAGATGACAAGGATCTCCCCAGCGTGCCACCGCTGGAGCTCAGCGTGCCTGCCGACTACCCCGCCCAGAGCCCGCTGTGGATCAATCGGCAGTGGCAGTACGGTGGGTGACTGGGGGGCAGGCACCCGGCGTTCCTCCACGAGCCCCTGCCCTCCTGCCCTCTTCCTCGGTGGACGGAGCAGGTGGCCGCGCAGGCCCACGGGGAGGGGAGGCTCCCTGCCCACCACACCCCTGCAGTGCTGAACAGCCGGCTCAGGGCTGAGGCTGTCCCAGCAGCCCCGTGGGTCTCTGTGAGGCTCCTGAGGACCCATCTGCAGGACAGGCCCCGGGAACACCCCATTGGTGGAGACGTTCCTCCCCGGGCTCAGGGCTGGCCTGTAGAGGACCAGGCCCTGAGGGCAGTCCCCGGTCCAGCTGTCCGCTGGCGTATGGGAGCTGGCACCCAGGCCCCGGGCTGGGGAGGGCAGCGGGGGTCCTGGCAGAGGCTCACGGCCGCCCTTCTCTGCAGACGCCAACCCCTTCCTGCAGTCCGTGCACCAGTGCATGACCTCGCGGCTGCTGCAGCTCCCTGACAAGCACTCGGTCACGGCCCTGCTCAACACCTGGGCCCAGAGTGTCCACCAGGCCTGCCTCTCAGCCGCGTAGCCGCACCGCCGCTGCATGTCCGGCTTCCGCCCTCCAGGGGCCACGGGGCAGCTGGCAGCCTCCTCGGCCCCATGTCAGACGTTCACAATGCTGGCTTCCTTAGAGAGCCTGGACCTCGGTTAGCTCTTCTGCTTTCCCTCCGCCTCGGGACCAGCTACAGGCTTCCATGTGTGGAGAGGCCCCGGCCACACCCCGGCCCTGCGCTCGTGGGCTGCTGTCCCCTGCAGGGCCCATGTCTACTTGGTGTGAGCCTTGTGTGTGTGCCGGAAAGCCTTCTGCTGTTTCCCAGGGGGCGTGCAGGACATAGGAGACCCTGAAGATGCACGCAGAGCTCCCTGACCGCAATTCGGGTTCAGGGTGGCCACGGGGAGCCCCGGGGTCGGGCGCTGGCTGCAGGGCCCTGCCACCACCGGGGCCTCACACCTCGCCACCCCCTCCCGCCAGGCCTGGAGCCCGCTTGGGTCAGGATGCTGTTCTTGGACCCAGCGTTCTGAGAGACTGAGGGCCCCTGCCAGGGCGTTGGGCAGCTGGCCCTCGCTGATGAGAGGTTCCCTCTTTTTGTATGTGCATTACCGTGTCTTCTGTGGTTCTTATAATAAATTTATCATTCCTGTGTTTGTCATGAATTTGTCACTGTGTCTCCCCACCCCCCCCACCCCCCGTGAGCCCGGGGCCCTCTGTCCAGTGAGGGGCGCTGTCGGGGCGGAGCGAGGTCCCCCACTGTGGAGGGGGGACGCCCAGACTCCGTGGGGCTGGGAGGACTGTCCTGCCAGGCAGGGGTCCGAGCCGAAGCTGTCAGTCTGGCAGACAAGGGTGTCCTGCGGCCATTGCCGGGCAGGCCAGCATCCTGGGGGGGACCTTGCCCCGCAGCCATGGCCCCAGCCCTTGGTGGAGGAAGGTGGGCCGGGCAGGGCCGCTCACCAGCTGTCTGTGCCTGTGCACACAGGACGGGGTCTCGCTCGGGTGCCTGGAAGGCAGCCCCCTGCGCCCTGGGAGGAGCGTGTGGGCGGTGTCTGAGCTTGTCTTCTTCCAGGGCAGCGCTGACTCCTGGCAGGCCCCGCCCACCGCCAGGCGCAGAGCCGGGTGAGGGATGAGGCTCGCGACTGGGAGAAACAAGCTTTATTTCCAGGCTTCAACAGGTAGGCTCACGCTTATCTCGTAACATGTGCATGAGAACGCAGAATAGCGAGATACTGAGGAAGAAAATAAACAGTTCCAGCCCCGAGACCTCGTGCGGTATGCACCGTGGGCCTGGCTGGCTTGGCGTGTGAGTGCCGGGGGTCCGTGGGGCGCAGTCCCGCAGGGTGGTGGCCAGCACGGCACTCAGAGCACCGAGCGGTGCAGCCGCCGGCCCTGCACGGCCTGCAGCCGCCGCTGCCGCTCCGCAAAGCTGGTCTTGAGGCTCTGCTTCAGTGCCGGCAGGATGGCATGCTCCGCCACGGGCGCCCGGCTCAGGATCAGGCTGGGGGACAGCGGGGGTCACCGCAGGCACCTTGCCTGCCCCGCAGTCCCCGGGCGCAGAGGCGGCCCACCTCCCATCCCGGCAGGACTCACCATTTCTTAGAGATGCCCTTGGAGGTGACCTTGGGGAGCTGCGTGGCCCCCAAGTGCAGGGCCTCCTGGTCTCTGGAGAAGGGAGTTGGCCGTGAGCCCCAGATAAGCGGGCCCAACCGCGCCCCTGCAGCCTCCTGGCACACCTACCTGGGAGAGCTGGGCCCAGCCTCCTCGGGGCCGGCCCTGGGCCTCTGGCTCCCTTCCAGGAGTGACTTAAGGTGCTGCAGCTGAAGGCAGGCAGGAGAGGCGCACTGGGTGGGCCGGTGGGGCCCTGGGGCACCCCTCCCCTCCCCTTCTCCCTCCCCTCCCCTCCCCTTCTCCCTCCCCTCCCCTTCTCCCTCCCCTCCCCTCCCCTTCTCCCCACCTTCTCCCCTCCCCTCCCCTCCCCTTCTCCCTCCCCTCCCCCCTCCCCCCCTCCCCTTCTCCCTCCCCTCCCCCCCTCCCCCCCCACCTCCTGTGCCTGCAGGAGGTTGGCATTCCACAGCTGCCGGATGACGACCTCACACTGCTGCAGCGTGGCGGGCTTGCGCAGGTGCAGGGGCAGGCCCACCGAAGGAGGCGCCTCTGGCACCTGCCTGCCCTTGTGCTGGCTGCCCACCGCCCAAGGGGGCACTGCGTTAGCGCTGTCTGCTTCTTCGTCCCTGAAACAGTCATGAGAGCTGCCAGGGTGGGGGTGGGGGCAGTCTGCCGTGGGCGGTCTCACCAGCTCTCAGGGTGGCACTTGCTCCAGCATGGGAAGGGGGCGTCTCCGCAGCCTGGCTCCCTCCCTTCTGTGCCCCGCAGCAGGTGGGGGTCCCAGCCCACCCCTTCCTCCCCTTGCAGCACACACTGAGAGGCGGGTGTGCTCTGAGCTGCCTGGCTGCCCTCAGTGCTGACCGCAAGCCTGGGGTCCAGCATGGGGTGCCCACAGGCTGCAGAGAAGCAGGGGCGGGCCCACTGGCTCAGTGGACAGCAGGCGAGCCCCAGGGTGGCCCTGCCCTGGTGTGCCGACCCCGTGCCCTCCAGAGCGCAGCACGGTTCCTGGGGGAGACCCAACCAGACTCAGGGTTCTCTGGGTGAAAAGCAAGCTAATCTGGAGGCCTGGACACTTTGCTTCTGTGTTTTAAAGCATGCTGTAGGGGCTGCTGCCAGCCCCTCCTGCAGATTCAGGTCAGTTCGGGGGGCCCACTGGATCCCGGGGAGGGGAAAAGGCAGTGCCCACCGCGTGGGCGAGCCCAGCCTTCAGGAGCTTGCTTCCCACTGGAGACTGTTTGAAAGGATGACGCCGTGGCCGGGTTCCAGGCTGTGAACCTGCCAAGTGCACCCGTCCCGCAGGCACAGGGAGCCTTACTTGACAAGCCCCTGCACCCCGAGGGCCTTGTCCACCCTGCCACCATGAAGCAGGGTGGCGACTGAGGTCTCCTCCTCCAGGTCCGGCTTCTGGGGGACTTCAGCTTTCCAGTCTTGCTTCTTAGAGGACCCGGGCTGGGGCCTTGCCTTGCCCTGAGAGCCGGCTGCAGGTCAGACCCAGATGGGGCCTTGTCACTGGGCGTCAGTGGGCCACGTGTGCCCACGGGGCCCCGCCCGTCCCTCGGTAAAGGGGACAGGGGAACGGCCTCCTGGGCGGCGTGCTGGGAGACACAGAGGCAAGGCGAAGCCCGTGGGGGCCTGAATGTCCTGAAGGGGCCGCAGTGCTGAAGGTCAGCTGCCCCAGCAGCTGAAGCAGGGACAGAGCCCTACACGCCCTGCAGAGTGGTCCTGTGGGCCTCAGCAGAGCTCAGGGCTGGGGGGGGGGAGGGGTTGGCCAGCAGCCGTTCCCTGACTCTGAACCCATTTTGGGCAAAATGAAAGTGAAGGCGAGATCTGGGCCCAGCCCGTACAAAGCCTGGAGCGTCAGAGGCACTATCAGGCAGGGCGGCTCTCAAGGCCCTCACTCGGCTCTGCGTCCAGCCCCCCACTGCGTCCTGCCTGCTCCAAGGGCTGAGGGGAGCAGGTGGAGGACCCCCGGGCTCCTGGGTCACACGTTCTACTGCCTCGCATCCCACACCAACGATCTTTCCGCCAGCCAGCCTTCTGACCTGTCCCCTGGCCTCAGCTCCCTCCTACGGTTTCAGCTCACAGGACCCTGGGGACCCTCCTGGGTCCCTTCAGCGTCTCCTTAACCCCCGAGTCCACGGGGCCTGGCTGAGGTGCCCCGCTGAGGACCACCGTGGGCGCTCGGTGTGCTGCTCAGCACCCCACGCCCGCATCATGCCCACGGCGCCTGAGGCGCCCTGCTCTACCCCGACCCCGAGCACAGAGGCGCTGGCGCACTCACCCGACACTGTCGTGTTCGAGACGGACTTGTTGGACTGAAGGCTGGAGCTCGACGTGCTGCCTGTGGGGCACGCGGGGTCAGCCCACGGTGGCAGGGCCACGCTCCCGTCCCGCCCGTTCCTATGCCCTCTCCACATTTGAGCGATGCCACCCCAGACCCTGCCAGTCCCGGAGGGAGCCATGGAAGGGGGCTGCGGGTGGAAGCGGGGCCCTGAGTGGGAGCACGGCCTCTCCCCAGGTCCCCTCGGGGTCTCCAGCACTGCATGCCCACATCAACACTTGGCGGCTATGGGGCCCTGCCAGAGAAGGGTCCCTGCCACCCCACCCTCTGCGTGCCTCCCAGGAAGAGCACCCTGGGGGCCTTCGAGGCTGGCGCCGCTCACCACTCAGACCACCTCCTGATGTAGACCTGGCCTCAGCAATAGGAGGGGAGGGGAGCCCTGGGTGAGGCTGGGGGACAGGCAAGGTGAGTGGGCTGCAGATGAGGCCGTGGGTGGTTGCCGTGGAGACGGTGGGGTGGCCCGAGGCCTCAGGGACCAGAGCTGGGGCTGTGCTGGGCCGGCCCGTGTTTCAGGGGACGAACGTCTGGGGCGGCAGCGCAAGTAGACAAGCCTCTGGGAGAGTGAGGCTGGGGTCCGTGGGGGCGCGAGGGTGGAGACTGCCTCTCACTCTTCTGTCCACGGCCCCTGCTGTGTTCTGGGGCACAGTCACCCAGCCCGTAGCTGGGAGCCGTCCGTGTGTCTGGGCCCCGTCTCCCTGGGCTAATCTGGGGGCTGCTCTTGAGGGCAGGTGCTTTGCACGAGGTACCTGTGGGCCTCAGCCTTACCTTTCTTATGTGATTTCTGGTTCATGATGAGCTTGTAGTGGAGATCTGAAAGCAAGCACAGGCTCTGCTCAGGGCCACTCTGAGAGACAGCTTGGCTGCCCCTGGCCCAGGCCTCCCTGCTGAGCCCCTGAGGAGCCCTGCCCCGTGGACCCGGCCATGGCACCCTCGGGTAGACTCGGGGTGCCCCTGGCTGCTCCCTGAGCCCCTCCCTGTATCCGTGATGTCTGCGGGGCACCCTCTGCTGGGTGGGCCCAGACTCCAGGGGGGACAGAGTGAGTCAGGAGGACCCAGGTGGCAGGGATCCCTCTGGGTGCTTGGCTTGGGAAAATCCATCGACCTGCCTGTGCGGACTCGGGGCGGGGTGGGGTGGGGGTAGTGGGGGCGATGTTTTACTTCGACAAAAGTTTTTCAAAGGAGGCGGCCGGGTTTCCGTTGGGGGTGGTGCAGCGGGCTTGGGGCCTGGCGGGGGAGTCCCGCGAGGCCGCCTCCTGAGGTGGGCCCGCCGCCCGCCTCACCCTTGTTCTCCCGCTTCAGGTGCTCGATCTCCTCGTGGAGCTTGACCAGCGTCTCCGAGTGCTGCTGCTGCAGGAACTGCACGCTCTTCTCCAAGTCCAGCACCCGCTTCTGAGCCTCGTTGAGCCCGAGCGACGCGCCGTGCTGCCCGGGCTGGGGGACCGCCGGCAGGCGCTGGCGCAGGCGCGACGTGCCCCGGGAGCTCAGGATCCCCGAGCTGCGGGGCCGCTGCCTGGCCGCCACCCCCGTCGCGCTCATGTAGCCGCTGCCGCTGCACGCCCACTCGGTGGCCCGGCTGCCGCGGGCTGGCGTGGCGTTGCCATGGAAACGGGAGGGCCCGCTGGGGGCGCACGCGCGGCGGGGCGGGCCTTGCTTGGGGGCGGGGCGCCTGGGGGCGGGGCTTCGGCGTGGCTGGCTGGGGGCGGGGCCTGGGTGAGACGCTTGACCTCCGTGCGGGTGTCCTGGCCCCGCCCCAGTGGGGTAGCTCGCTTGGTCACAGGCCGTCCCTCATTTCAGAAAGTTGAAGAGGAACTAAAGAGCCTCTTGAAGGAGAAAGTGGAGAATGAAAAAGTTGGCTTAAAATTCAAAAGGCTAAGATCATGGCATCCAGTCCCGTCACTTCCATGGCAAATAGATGAGGAAAAAGTGGAAACAGTGGCAGACTTTGTTTTCTGGGGCTCCAAAATCACTGCGGACTGTGACTCCAGCCATGAAATTAAAGGACTGCTGCTCCTGCAATCAAAGCTATGACAAACCCAGTCAGCATACTAAACAGCAGAGACGTTATTTTGCTGACAGAGGTGCATGAAATTAAAGGACTGCTGCTCCTGCAATCAAAGCTATGACAAACCCAGACAGCATACTAAACAGCAGAGACGTTATTTTGCTGACAGAGGTGCATAGGGTCAAAGCTATGGTTTTTCCCTAGTCATGTATGGATATGAGAGTTGGACCATGAAGAAATCTGAGCACCAATGTAAAGATGCTTTTGAACAGTTGTGCTGAAAAAGATTCTTGAGAGTCCCTTGGACTGCAAGGAGATCCAACCAGTCAATCCTAAAGGAAATCAACCTTGAATCTTTACTGGAAGTACTGAAGCTGAAGCTGCAACACTCTGGCCACCTGATTCAAAGAGCCAACTCATTGGAAAAGACCCTGATGCTGGGAAAGATTGAAGGCAGGAGGAGAAGGGGGCAACAGAGGATGAAATGGTTGGAGGGCATCACCGACTCGTTAGACATGAGTTTGAGCGAGCTCTGGGAGTTGGTGATAGACAGGGAGGCCTGGTGTGCTGCAGTCCATGCAGTCGCAATGAGTCGGACACAACTGAACGACTGAACAGCAACATTCCTCTGACAAACCATGGAGACTCATCCTCCTTTCCAGGTCTTAATTCGTTTTGTTCACTGGTTGTGTTGTAATAGTTCATGTTTTAAATAGCTGACACGTTACAGAGTGATACTTCAGATGACACGGTTTTGTCCCAAAAATCGAAGGTAGAATCTCCATGTCCGGTCATCGCAGATCCCTGTGCTTTATGAAGTGTGAGCAAAACACACGGAACAGCTGTCCGCAGGCTCCAGGGAAGAACAAAAGGAAACGGAATCTGCAAGGAGGCAGTGCTTGAAGAGCTGTTTTCTCCTGAGGGCTCCTGATCAGCGAGGCCAGAGCAGAAGGCCGCCAGCTTATTGGCTGGAGAGGGTGATGGGTGAAAACTGAGGGGTGCTGGAGAGTTTGGAGCTACGAACTCTCTTCAAGTGCGTGGCTGGCCTGAAGTGCAGAAGGTCCCAGGGCAGGACAGAGCCGGAGGCCAAAATGGCCAACTCCAGGGGAGACCACGTTTGGAAACAGAGATGCTTTCAGAGAAGACAGAGAAGTTTTTCCTTTAAACTCCAAAAGAGTCCCAGCTTGGGAATAAAGGCAGTACTTCAGAAATAAGAGATTCGCATGAAGAGTAAGGACAAAGTCAAACTTCATCTGCCCCTGTACAATGTAAGCCCAGCCTCCACAAGTCCGTGTAGTCTTCCAGTAACTCAACTGCCCAGAGAACAAAAGTCAGAACCCCTCAGAGGACGAGAGCAGAACCCAGAGTCCCACTGCCACATGACCTGTGATGTCAGAATTACACTAGTAAAGCCCAGACGTGGTGGGGTCAAGGGGGAGAATTCAGATTCAGTCGACAGAAGCAGATCACAAGGAATCCTAGACAACAGAATTTACGGCAGCGTGGTGGTGGTGCTGGCTTACTTGGTCAGTCGTGTCCGACTCTTTGGGGCCCATAGGCTGTAGCCCACCAGGCTCCTCTGTCCATGGGATTTTCCAGGCAAGAATACTGGAGCGGGTTGCCGTTTCTTTCTGCAGGAGATCTTCCCAACCCAGAGATCAAACCTGGGTCTCCTGTATTGCAGGCAGATTCTTTACTGAGTGAGCCACCAGGGACGCCCAACAGAAAAGTACTGTATAATACGTTTAAAATCTGCAGCAAAAGATGGTTATGGTGATTGAAACCATGGAGGATTTTAAAACAATTGGAGGGAAATATATATATATGTACACACACACGTATATTTGTGTGTGCATGTACGTGTGTATGTATATATGTATATATATTTTGGTTTTCTGGCCCGCATGCAAGGGACTTGGTTGTCGTCCTTCTCACCGACACAAAAAGAGCTGAACAAACAGAATCACCAACTGTTCTTAGATCCATCAGAGCACTGAGGTGGGCAAACCGCTGCCGTTTTGGAGACAGACGGGTACAGAGAACCACAGCTTCACTGTAGCAGAGACCTGCGCAAGAGCCAGTGCCAGGTGGGGGCGGGCAGGACAGTCTAAGGTGTAATTGATGAATTGCTGATCTGGCTCAGTGTGAACAAGGGAGAGAGTTAAAAAAAAGGCGGGGGGAGGAGAAGCCTCCAATCTTAAGGGGCGCCCAGTGCTCCTGTTGGAGAAGGCAATGGCACCCCACTCCAGTGCTCTTGCCTGGAGAATCCCAGGGACGGGGGAGCCTGGTGGGCTGCCGTCTATGGGGTCGCACAGAGTCGGACACGACTGATGCAACTTAGCAGCAGCAGCAGCGGGGCTCCTGTTGGGTTCTTTACGGGGAGGAGTGGGTACGCTGGGCCAAGGGCACTGGGTCAGGCTTGCAGGCAGCTGCCCATCAGCCAGGCGGGAGTACATCCTCCTGGGTAGAAACGATTCGAACAAGACAGACGCCCCCGCGTCCACCCGCCCGTCCTGAGCGAGGCATGGCCGCCGCCCAGGCCGCCTCTGTGCTCGCGCACTTACACTGCCGCCTGTGGGTCTGGCTCATGGTCCGCGTGACTTTGAGCTGTTTTTCTGTAACGGGGTCATGGCAGACAGCCTTTGCACCTTGGTTTTTGTTTCCAGCGCGGGTCTTGGTTCCAGGGAGCCGTCAGTCCGTCTTTTTTGTTCTGTAAACTCCGTCTGGCTGCGCTGGTCTCAGCTGTGGCCCGTCGGGTCTTCAGTTGTGTCACTGGAAGCTCAGAGTCTTGGCTCTGGACCACCGTGCATCCCCTTGGGTTTTTTTTTTTTTGCTACACAACGGTCTCTGGGCTCTTCCTATGTCTGCTCTCCTGGGCCATCCTAACCCTCCTGGGCAAAGTCAAGGACAAGCTGGCTGTGCCGGCGACCGTGCGGGCCAGGGCTGTGCGGTGCAGGAGGCGGCTGTGCCCGCTGCAGCCCCGTGAGACGAGCTTCGGTTAAGAGGGAGAGAACGTGCTCACTCAGGGCCGGCCAGGAAGACAGACTTGGCTTCTGTTCATCATCCTGGCAATTAGTGGGGAATACGTCAAATGGGAAAAGGTCACTGTCTTCCCTAAGGGCAGTGACGTGGAGGCCGCTTTCTCACTGCCGACTCCCCCACAGTCACATGCGCGCCTAGAGGTTCTGTGTGCCATCTCGCTGTGCCCTCCGGCAGGGCCCGTGCCACTGCAGTTCCCGTTCCCCGAACAGGGAGCGTGCCGTGCATGGGAGGCAACAAAAGCCGCCGTCATTATTGTAAGCAGTCTAACGGGGAGACACGTCGTGAAGATTCCCAGGTCTGAAGTATTTTATCGTCACTGGCCCTTTTGTTGTCGTCATATCTGAAAGACCAGTGAGTTCGCTTTTCAGTATTCACTCCTGTGTTTTCTCCTAACGGTCCTAGTTTTGGCTTTTTCTTTAAAAACAAGTAATCAGGCTGTGTCAAGTTGTACTTGCGTCATGCGGGAACCCCGCTGACTGCAGTGTTTGGTTTGTGCACTCTGAGTTCCCCGACCAGGGGTCGAACCCACGTCCCCAGCATTGCAAGGCGGATTCTTAAAACCACTGGGCCACCAGGGAGGTCCCTTCAGCTGAGCTCTCCCGAGTCGGTCTGTGATCTGAGCCTTGGTCAGGTCCCTTCAATCGTTCAGCGTTAGATTGAAGGACCCCGTCCTAGTCCTCTGGTCATGGACAAACTAATGTATCCGACAGTCTGTGTTTTCATTCCTGGATATGTGTATAATAGGTATAGTAAGTTATTTGTCAAACAAGTCTATTTACTGGGCAGCTCCTGTGTACTTGCTCAGCACTGGAGAGAAAAGAGCACAATACTCATCCACAGAGAGCAAACTCCTCGTTGGACGGATGGTCAGTCACGAGTACTTATTTATTTACTCAGCATCTCCCAGTGCCCAGCGCCACACGAGTGACGAGCAGTATGTCTTTGCTTTTATCTGCGGACAGTGGTTAGTCCAGAGGGGGCCTCAGTCCAGCCCGGGAGGCAGAGGCGGGGAGGACGGACTGGGGCCAGGGGCATGGGGCTCCGCAGGCGGGAGGGAGGGGGTGCAGACCCTCAGAGACCCGCCCACGGGCCCAGCAGCGCCCCCGGGCTCCCGGATAGGAGGGTGGCGGTGGTGCCAGCCGGGCAGGGGGCTCTCGCTGGTCAGGCTGCCCTGAGTGTGGCTGTCTCGGAGGTTTCAGACACATGGACTGAGCTTCCCGGGGACATTCTGTAGGACACGGAAGCTTGGAACAGACAGGAAGGCTTGTGGGAAACAGTTCAGGAAGGACAGTGAGGCCAGCGTTGGCTGTGGGGCTGGGAGGCCGGGGACTGAGAGGCGGCTGGTGTGGCCAACTTGGGCAGCACTTGGGTGGTGGCGCAAGGTCGAAGTCAGGGCGTTGGGGCTTGGGGTGGGCAGCTGGCGTAAAGCACCTGAGGCTCTGGGTGGGGCTGAGGAAATGTGCAGAACCCCCACCTCCAGCCTGCCCCCCCGGGAGCCAGGCCAGCAGCCCCTCAGGGCTCTCCCCTCGCTGTGCCCGTCCCCCGCCCCCTCCTGCAGCTCAGCTGCGGCTCCGAAACCCGGGGCCCATCAGCTAGATCCGCGGCGCCTGTGAGTGGCCTCCCCCACCGGCTCACTCCACTCGTTTCTACATGAACCTGTGTGTCCTCAGAGCAGCTCAGAGCCAGGAGGTAGGACATGTACTCAGGTTGTTGATCTGGGAGTTTGGTGGCGGCCGCGCCGTCAGAGCTGAGCTGATCCACAGGCTAAGCCCAAACACCAGGTGCGGTGCCCACGGGCAGGAAGCCACCTGGGCAGGTGTTGGCAGCGAGTAAGGCTTTTACAGGGTGCCATGCAAGGGAGGCGGAGCCTCAGGCCCACTGCAGCGTGGCCACAGAGTTAGCGTTCTCTTCAGGGATTTCTTTGTGCTGGTCTTCACTGCGTCACGGGCTCTTCTCTGGTAGTTGGGAGCAGGCTTCTCGTGCTGCGGAGCTCAGGCTCCAGGGAGCTCAGGCCTAGCAGTCCTGGTGCACGGGTTTAGCTGCTCTGAGGCGCGTGGGATCTTCCCAGATGAGGGATGGAACCCGTGACTCCCGAAGCGGCAGGCGGGTTCTTCAGCACTGCACCGCCAGGGAAGCCTAAGTGAGTGGCCTTTGAAGGGGAAGTGGAGGGGTGGGGCTCCCCCTCTTAGGGCCAGTGCCCCCGGGTCTGGGGCTGTAGCCTGCCCAGGCGGGCTGCCTTGGAAGACGTCTCAGGACACCTGTCAGGAAGCTGTGCCTCCAGGCGCCCTGCGGCCGCTCCCCCCTGATGGGGAGGCCGTGGCTGAGCAGGAGCAGGGCCGGGTGGCGTCGGGGCTCAACTGTAAACCCCCCCGGCACTCGGCTTCCACCTCGGCCTCTTCAGAACCGGGGCCCCTGCTCACCTCCCCACGCCTCCCCGGCCTGGACGGCGGCTTCTCCCCCGGGACCTCAGTCTCCTGGGCTCCACTCCTTCCTGTCCTGTTTCCACTCTGTAGCCAGAGCCCCCACACCACCTCAGGGTTCATGTGACGGCGGGGTCTCCAACACCCCATCCGCCAGGCCCCGGGCGAAGCTGCCAAGCACTGTGGGCCCTGGCTGCCCTCTGCACCCCACCCTCCAGGCCTGAGCATCAGTGGCATCCGGCCCTTCAGCCTCAGTGTCTGCTTTGACTTCTGAATCCTGCTCCATGAAGACCCCCCAGGTTCTGGCCCAGCTGCGGGTACCACAGTGGGTGGCTGTTCCACAGTTAATGGTGTGTGGGCAAAGGGGGTGTGGGGGTAAGCACAGCCCCGGAGAGATGGGGGTCCCCACCCTGGCAGGTGGGCCCACACCCATCAGAGGAAGCCTCGCCGGAGTGTCGTCAGGAACTGGTGCGGTGGACGTGGGACCCCAGACGTCGTCTCAGAGGCTGGTCACACAGCTGCTGTCCACCGGGACCTGTGGAGACTCGAACTTGCTGTGTCCACAGAAGCTGACTGAGGGCACCACGGGACTCACGACCAAGAGCAGGTTTATTCAGATCCAGGGCAGTTACACGTTTGGTTTTTGGTCACAGGCCCAAAAGGCCGCTGTTCTGAGTTTACATTAAAACACAAAGCCCAACATTTACAGTTTGAAAACTTAAAAAGACAGACACCAAAGGCTTTTAAAAATCTGAGTTGGCAAGTGCGTCATCTGCAGGACAAAGGCTGTGGGAGGCCGCGAAGGTCTGTGAACGCGTAGCCCAGTGCAGCTGGAACGTTTGAACGTTACCAAACACTGTCCAAGCACCTGCTCTGAGCAAGGACACAACGGTGCTTCCGACCGCCTCCGGTTGTGACCAGGGCAGGCAGCCCGCCCGCCTGCAGGGACAAAGCCTGCACACGAGGCAGGCCGCCCGTGACCTGGGGGCGTCCGCACGCCTCTCCTCAGATGCAGATGTGCAGCCCGGACTTGGCAGCAAAATTAGCTTTAAAATCATGAACCAGAGGAGAACCACTTTCTAATTTTTTCAAGGCCTGATTCTCCTTGGGAGCCAGAGGCTGGTCTCCTGTTCTGGGGTCTCACTGGCCCCGCCTCCAGGGCCACGAGGGCACAGACTGGGCCCTGCCGGGAGGCCCGACTCCTGAGCTTCACACAGTGGAGAGAAAGGCACCTCCCTGCGGGGCCTCCGGCCGAGGCAGGGAGCCCACCGCACCACCCTCCCCTCAGGGAGGCCCGGGCCCTGCCCAGTAGGCTCTCATCCTGCCGGCCAGGCCGCAGGAAACCAGCCGAAGAAGCACGGAGGTGACGGGCATGGGGCATGGGGCATGGGGCAGCCGGCAGCCCCACTCACAGCTGGTGCAGCTTGCCGCGCTCGGTCAGCAGCGTCATGGCCACGGCGTAGAGGACGTAGCCCAGCACGAGGAGCAGGGCGCAGAGCAGAGGCCCCACGCAGAAGAGTGAGGCCACCGAGAAGGCCAGCACCAGCGACAGCAGCGTCCGGTAGCTGCCCAGGAAGCGCAGGCTGAGCCGCGGGCCGCGCGCGCGGCTGGCAGCGGGGCCCCGCCCCACGGGGCTCAGCAGGCGCCGGCCTGACAGCCCGGGCTCCAAGAGATGGTAGCGGCAAAAGCTGCCCAGGAAGTCAGCCCGCGAGCACAGCGCCGCCATCTGGCCTGCGAACTGGAGCGGACGACAGGCTCAGTGGGCGAGGGGCGGGCTGGCGGGGCCCTCCCCACACTCACCCTGAGGTTGGGGGCTGGCGGGAGGCCCTCGCCACACTCACCCTGCGGTTGATGGCGGACGACAGCTGGAAAAGCGCGCGGACCAGGCTGGCGATCTCGTAGCTCCGGATGGGCTGCAGCTCCCAGTCGCCCTGGTACTCGATGTCGAAGCGCCGCAGCCCGCTGATGATCTGGGAACGGAGGGTGCTGAGCGCCCGGCCCCGCCCCTCGCCCCGCCCACACCCGGTAGAGGCCCCGCCCCGCCCGCGCACCTGGTAGCGGCCCAAGGGCGTGAGGATGAGCCCGTCGTCGCCCACGATGCAGTCCGGGAGCTGCTTCTTCCCGTTCTCATCCTGCGTCGTCCCCAGGGCGAGCGTCAGCTGGGCGAGCTGGGCCTCGCTGAGCTGCGGGGCGGGACGGACAGAGGGTCTCGTTCGCTGCCCGGGGAGCCACCCCCCACCCCGACTCGTCATCGCCCCTAGGGCGGGGCTGGGCGGGGCGGGGGGCAGCCGGCGCGTACCCGGAACGCCTGGCACAGGTACTCCAGCGCCTTCTCCAGGTACTCGTCTGTCTTGCGGACGCTGTCCTGCCCCATCTCGTCCAGGTCGTTGCCCGCGTAGGAGCCATTGGTGTCCGCGGGGTAGAAGCCCAGCCAGGACAGGAAGGGGCGGCCGGCAGCGCTCTCCCCGCACTGGTCTGAGAGGGACTTGGCCGTCTGCTTGGCCTGCGTGATGAGCTGCGCCAGACGCAGGACCTGCAGGCGGGCAGGCGGGGATCAGTGGGCTCGGCCGCCTGCTGGCGCCCACACGGTGAGTGTTTGCGGCTAAAGCGCACCTTCCAACAGATGCTGAGTCTGTCATCAGCAAAAACTAGGCTCCCCCAGCCAGACGTGGAGGGGCGTGACCGCGGACCACTCACCAGCGCCCGGACCTCGGGCCCGAACATGGGCGTGTACTTGCAGTCCTGGCCCTCCAGGCTGTACACGTGGCTCTTCACCTTGAAGGAGGCGTCGGTGACGGCCGGCGGCCACGACGACAGGAAGCTGCCGGTGAAGGAGGGCGCCGTGAAGAGCCGGTGCTGCCGCTGAGGGACGCCGAGCTCGGGCTCCAAGAACAGCTGCTCGCCTGGAAGGCAGGACGCCAGCCTGGCTGTGGCTCCAGGAGCAGACGGTCCCCCCAGGAGCCCCAGGGCCGCCAGCAGTGGGTGCCCTCTGCGTGGGGCCTCACCCCGCTGGATCATCTCGGCCAGGTTGGGCTGAGCGAAGACCTTGGCCACGCGGAACACCATGAGCGCGTTCTTGGGGCTGACGAGGTCTGTGCGCAGTGCGCGGTTCAGGAAGCCCAGGAAGAGCTTGGTGTAGATGAGCAGGTTCTCCTGCACGAAGGGAGCCCTGTGGTGGGGTGAGTCAGGGCTCCTCCAGGCTCTGTCTCCAGCACCTCGAGCGGGTGACGGCAGGGGGCAGTGCAGAGGGCTGAGGGTGGGGTCCTCACGGAAGAGGCCCCTCCCTGGGCAGGGCGGCCCGGGGCAGGGCTGAGGGGCTCTGCCTGAGTGCACGTGGCAGGGGTCGACGGGGGGGCGGGGACGGGAGGCCCCCGCAGCGCCCGGGGTGGACTCACCATCTCTCCGACGCGCTGCGAGCCTGGCAGTCGCTGCCCGGGGCCTGCCTCTCGGGCGCGTACCTCCAGGGCTGCAGGTAGCTCAGCCACATCTCCAGCACCTGGTGAGGCGGAGGGGCTGGCGCTGGGGGAGGGCAGGAAAGGGGCCCTGCACTCCCAGGACCCCTGGCCCCTCAGAACAGACCACCTGGCGGGCCCTCCCCCCAGAGATGAGGCTGGGAGCCCACCCACATGGGCAGCTGGGTTCAGGTCAGGGCTGGCAGAACGACCCCCTCCGTCTCCACACACGGGACGCAGGCGGTGGGGCAGCACTCACAGCTCTGAAGGACGCGTCCAGGGGCCAGTGGTCAAAGCAGTGCTGCAGGAACAGGTACAGCTTCTGCTGGACGAACCTCGGGACGGCGGCCCTGCGGGGGACGGGGGTGTCACCACAGAGCCCAGGCCACAGCCTCCTGTGTGCAGCCCCTTCCTCAGAGAACACCCCAGGGGCACAGCACAGGGGACCCGCACGGTGCCGCTCTGCCAGCCCCCTGCCGGCGTAGGGGGTGGGGGCGCAGAGCTGAGGCTGGGCTCTCCTGCCATGGGGCGGGGGAGCGAGACGGGTCTCCCTGCTGCCCCCACCTCCTTGCCAGGAGGGGTCAGGGGACCGTCCCTGCCCATACCCACCTCTTGAACTCCTCTAGGGGGCTGGCAGCGTGGGAGTGGGCAGAGGGAGAGGCCTGCTCAGGCCGCAGGCTGTTGGCGAACGCGTGCAGGTGCTTCAGCAGCAGCCGTACGACCAGCACGTGCTCCTCCGTGGGCATGAAGGACTCCTGGGGGCCGGGCGGGGGCGTCAGCCAACGCCCTGCAGGTGTGCCGCCGACGCCCAGGTGGCTCCTGCACTTGGATACCCAGCGCAGCCTGTGACTGGGCTGCAGGCCCACAAGTGCGGGCGGGTCTGAGACCAAGCGGCTGCTCCCCCGCCCACCCCCAGCCACGGGCTTGCCCGCGGTGAGCAGCGCCGAGAGGGGCCCAGAAGACCCAGGCCCATGGCCTGGTCCCACAGGCCGCCGCGGCATGGCAACAGCCGCGCAGGCCCCAGCGACCCCCAGGGCGGTATCCCTTCTGCCTCGTCTACCTTTGGGTCTCTATGTGCTGGACCTGCAACATGCCAGACAGAAGGGCATGCCGTAATGGGAAGGAAAAGCACAGGGCCCCTCCGTGCCGAGCCTGCTCCAGGAGCCCCCGGGCTGCCCCCCACGCATCTCGACCCCCAGCATTTCTGGGCCCGCTCCTGCCCTCGGCCGGCACCCGCACCGCAGCCTGCGGGCCACCTCCCTGCTGCTCTGCCAGGCACACGGCCTTCTTCAGCGCCTCCTGGCCTGAGGCGGTGCCCGCAGGAGCTTGTGGCTGTTGCCTATGCCCTCTGTCTTCAAGACACCCACGGGCTGGCCCCCCGCTGCGGATGACCCCACTGCTGCCTGGGAAGGCCCTCCCCCGCCCACGGCGGCCCTTCTGGAACCCTCTCTCCCTCCTCTGTGCAGGAGCCAGGCAGGAACGGAGAGTGACATCTCATCCGTGCTCAAATTCAACTTCAGGGCTGCAAGGCCCCACTGAGGGCAACATGGACAGAACGCTGACCGTGAGCGAGGCCCACACTCCCTTGAGGTCCCGCTGGGGAGCAGCGAACCTCGGGAGCCCACCAGCCCCACCCCCATCCTACTGCCTGCACTCAGTCCCTGGCACTCCTGCCTGAGCAGACTGCAGACTCCACAAAGTCGCCACCCACGAGCCCTGAGGCCTCCTGTCCTCGGTCGGCCCCGGTGCCAGGCCTGTGCTCCTAAGGCCGCACGGCTCTCCCCCACAAATCGGGGCCGAGCACGCAGCACCATGACCCTTGAGGGCTGGACGCCTGGGCTGGCCTGGAGCTTGGCCAGGCAGCGCCGGTGACCCCAGCCCAGCCACCTGGCTGCACCCCGAACCCCAACGGGAGGGCCTGGCTCTGCTCGGAAGGGGCCTCTGCGTCGCCGCGGGGGGTGGGGGACAGGACGCGCGCGGCCAGTACTTGGTGGGCGTGGAGGGCCTGGAGGCTGGGGTGGGCGGGGCTGTGGAGGGCGCGGCAGACGCTGAGCCGGTAGTGCAGGACCTCCAGCTGGGCGCGGAGAAGCCGGCGGGCGGGGAGGGAGAGAGAGAGACAGTGAGAAGGAGCCCCGCAGCCGCGACAATCAACAGCAAGAGCACCCGGCAGGGAGAGCCCTCGCCCGCAGCAGGCCCCGTGGCCTCGGGCCAGGCACCAGGCACTGCTCGCCCGGCGGCGGCAGAGGAGCCCGAGGGTCCCTGGGGCTCCGTGGTCCACCTGCCCCCGCGCCGCGCAGCTCATGCGTCTGTGGCCCAGGGAGCCCGGGCCCCTCCCCGGACACGCCGCTGTCACCGGGGCCCACAGGCCCACGCCCAAAACGTAAACGTGAGAAGCCGGTTCTAGACCGAGGCCTCTCCGCCCAGAAGAGAAGAATCAACAATTCACTGGACTTCCTGGGCTGTTCCGAAGGGAGGTCCATCAGCACGTAATGGGATCAATTCCCAGTCAATTCCCAGGTGTCGTGACACCAATGGGAGCCCCAACCTGGAAGCTGTCCACACGGGCTGGTTCCCAGGGGGGCTCCAGGCGGCACACCGCCCCCCAGGCCCGTCCTGGACTCCCACCTGGAGACCAGCCCCGACCCGCCAGGCCCACGGACACAGCCTCCCATCAGGCCCGCGGCCGAGGCCACACCCACCCAGAGGCCTGGGTCCAAGGGAGGGGCAGCGAGGCTGGCCCACTGTCTGCCCCCCTGCCCCGGACTCCTGCCTACCCCCCGCGGCAGCCAGAGCCGCCCCGCACACAGCCTGCCTGCAGGGGCCCCGCCTCGGGCGCCATGCTTCACCCAGGGGACATGCCCGACACCGGGAGACAAGCCAGCCATGCTCTCAGCAAGGAGCCAGGAGGCCTGGGGACCCCATGGGCCCACAGCCGCAGAAGCTCTAGAACAGCAACCCTGGGGCCCCTGCAGCCGGCTTTCCACACAACCTGCCTCCCCACGTGTTATTTTCCTGCCCCAACAGATGGCAGAGAGCAGAAGGTTTCTGGGCAACTGGCCAGGCCTTCCCACTGCCCCAGCCCAGTCCCCGGGAGGAGGGCTAGGCCCCCAGGTGACTGGCAGCCCAGAGCCGCAGCTGAAGACTGGCGTGGGCAGGCTCCCGGGCTCCTGGGCCAGGCGCGCAGCATCGGGCAGAAGCGGGCGGGGCGGGCGCTGGATGGGAGGCCCAGGGTGGAGCCCACCCCGCTCGGCCCTCTCGCCCCTGGGGCGCCCTGTAGAGCAAACCCCCAGGATGGCAGAGGCCGCGGGGCTGGGGGCCCCGAAGCAGCCTGGAGGACCGCGCCTGCAGCAAGGGCAGGGCCTATGGTGGAGCGCCCTGCAGCCCGCCTGCCGCAGCAGAGCCCGCGCCGGCCCCGCCCGGGGGCTGCAGGCCTCCGCACACACAGGCGGCCCAGCAAGGGAGGGGGCCGCCCGGGGAGGGCAGGGTGCAAGCCCGGCACACCGCACAAGCCGCCCGCCACCCAGCGCCTGGGGAGGCGAGCCCACAGCCCGCTCTGAGGCTGGAGCGCAGCACAAGCAGCGGGGGCAGCACGTACCTTGGCGTGAGGGGACTGCATCTTCTGGTACATCTCCAGAGAGTAATGGTGCAGCCACATCTCCACAAACACCTGCAAGAGCACGCGCGGGTCACCAGGTCCCCGGCGGGGGAACCAACAAGCTTTCCACCAAGGCTGCTGGGAAAGCGGGACCCGCTGCAGGACGCAGTCAGACCCTCACTCAACACCGTAAACGAGAAACGACTCAGAGGAGATCAAAGGCCTGCAACAGGAGGCAGAACCGCACAACTCAGCGTCTCTCAACGCTGGACGTGACGATGACCTCCTACATGTGGCTCCAACAGCTCAGGCAGCAGAGGGGAAACCGGACCGCGCTACAATTCAAAGCTTTTCTGGGACTTCCTTGGGGACCCGCGGTTAAGAATCCGCCTGCCAACGCGAGGAACACAGGCTCAATCCGTGGTTGGGGAGGACCCCACGTACCGCGGGGCACCTGAGCCACACGTGCTGAGCCCGTGCGCGGAAAGCTGGCTCCCCCGCGAGAGAAGCCACAGCCAGACAGTGGCCCTGCGGCCAGCAATGGGGGCCCGGCATGGCCAAGCGAGGGTAACTTCAGTAAGCGTTAGTTTAAAAAACTATCTTTTGTGCGTCAAAAGATATGACGCGTAGGGTAAAACAGCAACTCACAGAACGGGGAAAAGGCTGGCCAACCGTGTCCCCGACGATGCTTAACACGCAGCTCATACAGAGACCACTGGGAAGCCAGTAACAAGAAAAGCGTCAACTCCAAACCCAGCGAAGGACTCGAGCAGACACTCCTCCAAGACACACACGTGGCCAACGAGGGCGAGAAAGGCAAACAGGCCGGTCACCGCGACTAGGACACCGCAGTCAAGAACCAGAGCACACGAGCGTCCCGAGGACGCAGAGCAACTGGAGCCCGTGCGCCCCGCCGGGGGTGAGGAGAAACGGCTCAGCCACCAGGGAAAACAGCACGGCAGGCCTCAGACGCCCCGCAGAGGGCGAGGCGCAGCAGGACAGTCCCAGCAGCCAAGACCGAAGGCAGCCCACGTGTCCATCAAAGGGACAGACACACGACACACGGCCACGTGCAGCAGGTCTGCACTTGGCTTCAGACGGAAGGGCGCTCTCAGCCACCACGCAGACGAGCCTGCGGCCCCTGCTAAGGGAAGTGAGGGCAGCGAGCCAGAGGCGCTGCGGACGCCCCAACAGAGGCACCGGCGAGGGATCTGTCACGGGACCAAGTGGGACGTGGGTGCAGGGCTGGCGGGGCGCAGAGGGACTGCTGTCTGATGACAGACGCTGGGTCTCACGGATGGAAGGTTCTGGAAACTCGTTACGACACTGCAAACACCCTAACGCTACGTGACCATCGCCTTAAAACGTTTCAGACTTACGTTCCACGTTACGCGTATTTTACCACGGTTCCAAAAAACCCCAGAAGCCCATTGTGGCCACACTCCAGGTTCTGAACAAGCCAGCTGTGGTGACACCCGCAGCCCCGGAGTCCAGCCGCAGAGCCAACAGGCTCTCTGGGGCCGGCTCAGGGCACAGGCGCGAGGCTGCCTGCCACCCACACGGGGGCCCTGCAGGGAGGGATGGGCCTGCTGACCAAGGGGAGGCCCTGTGCCTCAGTGCCCGAGACACGCTGGTGGCCAGAGAGGGCGAGCCCGGCCACGGAAACGGAGGCTGGAGAGCCATCATGTCACCAGGAGAGGAGACTAGAGCTCCACGGACGGGGCGGGGGCAACACTGCGAGGGACACAGACAACAGCGGGCAGACGCCTTCCCGGCTGTAACACCCCCCTCACCAGGCGCAGCCTCTTGGCTCTGCCCGCGGGGTGGGCAGCGCCCAGCACCAGACCGGCTCCCGCAGACGGCCGTGCTCACCTGGAGCAGCGTCTCCGACCGCCAGATCTCGTGGGAGGCGGGGTCCGCGTTCACCGACGTCTGGTGGGAGACATGCCGCTTCAGGAGGCTGGTGTGGTGCAAGCCGTAGGACGCGAAGGGCACAGCCGGCGTCCTGCGGGCAGACACAGAGTGCGTTGGGTGCAGGGGCAGGCCCAGCCGAGCTGCCTTGAGTGAACACAGGGGAGGAGGCTGCCTTCAGGGCCGCCCGGAGGAGCAAGGCGGGAAGACCTGAGAAGCATCAGCTGGCACTGCCCGTCCACAACGGGCCCGGCCGAGGACCGCAAGGGACGCAGACGCCGCCCACTAGGTCCCCCAGGTCCATTACCTGAGACCCAGGCACTTATTCCCCTTCCCTGGAGGAGGGCCACATCGTCCCTCAGCCCGGCCAGCGTCTGACCACGCGGGACACCTGAGGAACCAGGGCAAGGGTGCGGCGCACACCCCGCCATCAGGGTTGGGACCCTCCGGACGACGGGGAGACAGCCGCGAACGGAGGCAGGGGGCTGGTGAAGCCCGAGGGGGCTGTGGGGCCGGGCTGGCGGGCCCTGCTCTGCAGGAAGGCCGAGGAGACCACGGCTTTCGGAAAACACTCAAGAGTTATGGCGTGACAGCCACGTGTCTTGTAACTTGTTCAAACAGCTCAGGAAAACACACACAGATTCGCAGAATAAAACAACTTGGTAATCAGGTGGGTGAAGGGCCTATGAAAGTTCCGTTACACATAACAACTTGTAAAGCCTGAAATTATATCTTAGAAGGAGCAAGCCAAATCCGGCCCAGAAGTCCACCTGGCAGCTGAAGCCTGTCTGGGGCTGTGAATGTCCCCCCAAGCCCTGCTCCACGCCCCCTACTCATCCTGTCCCGTCCTCAGGGCCCCTGCCGCTCAAGTGCGGGGTGACCCAACACGTGCCAGCAGATGGGGGTGGTGGGAGGACTCCGCAGGAGAGAGCCTGCAGCCCGAGGCCCAGGGTGGGGGACCGCGGGCCCCGCACCGGCGTCTCTGCCCCAGCATCCACCTCAGCAGAGGCCGCAGCCCAGCACCACCCCGCCCCGTCCTCCACGGCCAGGACCGTTGGCTGCCCCTAGGTCCGAGTCCCTCACCAGCTGGTCTCCGCCTGGCCTGGACTCGGGTGCCCCATGGAGAGAGGGCGGCCACAGGCGGAACACGGCCCGGGCCCATTACTGAGGCCAAAGAACCTGCCGCTTCAGGGAAGCCCGGGCCAGGGCGGCCGGGCCGTGGAGCCTTAGGCTGCGAGAACGCGGACAAGGCTGAGCGCCCTACACACAGGGCAGCACCACCATCCCGAGGGCAATGCTCCGCTAGGAGGAAGGTGCCCACGGGCATCGCGGGCACTGGCCGGGAGCCTCACCTGGGAGCCGGTGAGGGGCTGGGCCCCCCTGGGCTGGAGGAGAGCGGGGGCAGCACGCTGCCTTCCGTGGGCAGGAACCACGCCAGGTACCTATCCACCAGGATGAAGTAGGCGCAGTCGGAGGTGCGGACGTGGAGAGCTCCGGGGGGTGGCTGCAAGCAGAGCCCCATGAGCGTGGCCACGGACCCCGCCCCCAGGGGCTGCCCCTGCCCGGAAGGCACCCCCTGCAGGAAACCCCCCGGGCCAGCACTCGGGGCACCCGCCCGCCCCCGCCCATCACCCTCGCTCGGGGAGGGCGGGCTGAAGGGCGAAGGCTGTGGGCTCAGGGGGCACGGGAGACGGCCGGCCCAGCCTGCCTGGACAGGAGCCCTGGGCACCCCCGCCCCGCCCCCAGGGGGCTTCAGCCCTCCTTACCTTCTGAGCAATCAGGCTCAAAGCAAAGAAGAACATGTAGTACTCGAAGGGATCTGCGGGCCACGTCAGGGGGCAAACGGCAGGGCGGCCCCTCCCCGCCTGGTGCCGGCTCCCCCACCCCCGCCTCCCACGGCCGACAAAGGATACTGAGCGCCAGGTACAGGCCGAGGCCCCCGGTGGGGGGCAGCTGCAACTTGTTGTGGTACAGGGGGCTGTCGGGAAGCACGCGCTCCTGGATGGACGCCTTCACAGGCCCCTGCAGACAGGGGCGGCCCGGGGAGGCTGCGGCGGAGCCCAGCCCTGACCCCGCCGGGGAACCTTGCTGTCCCCTGCCCGTCGCGCGCTCTCCCCATGTCCCCACCAGGCCCGCCGCAGCAGGGCGCATCTCGGCCCAGCCAGGCACGCGATGGATCCCATCTGTTGTGCTTCTGAGCCCCGTGAGCAGGCCTGCCTTTAACTCGCCCCACAGAACTGCAGACTCAGTAAAACAAAGCCTCTAGGCACGTGCCCTGGCACTCAGCTGGAGGCCACTGGGCCTTGCCACCGCAGGGTTCAGATCACCTCGGGGAAAAACGTAACTGCTGAGGTTCCAATGTGTGATGCCTCCTGGGTCAGACACCAGGATGCTCCGGCCACTGTCCCAACCCTTTGGGCCCGTCCCCTGCCAACACCATGGCCACGAGCCCACCTTCACCGCCATGGCTTACTTACAGGCAGGTAGGAGACAGGAAAATCAAACTTATAGTCTTCAGCCTGAAGCTTATACACCAGTTTCATCATCGGGCCTCTGAACACAAATGACAGAAATAGGAAAGTGAACGGCAAACCAGACGGGACTCCCAGAGAACGTCCGACCCCGCGAGGGCGAGACGACCTACCCAGGGTCCAGGAACTCCATGGCCATGCTGTGCTCCACGGGGCTGACGCGGCCCTGCAGGCAGCGCAGGTTCCACCCGGGCAGGACGCCGTCCAGGCTGCCGAAGATGCTCTCGACCAGCCACGGGAAGACACTGTGCAGCTCCTGCAGCGGCGGACGCTCAGAGCGGACCCTCCAGGCGGCCCCGCCCGCCTCCCCGCCGGGCCTGCACCCGGGGCCCGCTCCCCGGTCCGGGGCAGCCGTGGTGATGTGGCTGCTGCGTGTCTGGCTCTACCCGGCACGGCGGACCTCTGTGCTGGACGCAGCTCGGGCAGGCGCGGGGAGGGACGCCCGGCCTCCATCTGCCCCACGCTAGTAGAGCCGCCCATGTGACAACCATAACCGCCTCCAGACACTGCCAACGGCCCCTGTGGGCCCGCAGCTGAGAAACCCCAATCTACGTGCTCTCGTGCTTACACATCACAGATGTGAATTGCACCCGGGGTCAGGCCTCTGCAGGAAACGCTGAGGTGGGAGGGGGGCTTGCAGACCCTCCTCCGGGAGCACGTGAGACACAGCCCCATAAGAAACAGACAGCGGAGCCTTACCTTTGCTGGGAAGTCCTCGATGACTTTAACCAAGTCTTGGCAGCGCTGTGCAAAGGGCTTGTTCATAGAGTCGGCTTTCAGGCTGGCCTAGGAGACAGAGCCGACCAGAGCGCGGTGAGCACCCTGCTGGAGTCAGACCGGAAGTCCAAGCGACAGGCAGGAGTCACACACGAAAGGCTCCCGTCATCCCGACCAGAAAAGAGAAGGCCCTGTGCGCGTGGATGAAGGTCAGCAGGAAAGGCCAGGCTTCACCCAGGGAACGCAAGGCCCCGGCCGTCTCCACACAAGGGTGGGGTCCACAGCGTCTCGGTCAGAGGCGAGACCCCGCTGCGAAGGCTGGAGCTGGATCTGCTGCCTTTCGGGGGACACCAGGAAGACCCTGCTCCCAGATCAACACCCATAGGAAAGCGCAGGCCTGGCACCCCAGCAGAGCAGGGGCCTTCCGATTGTCACCAACAGCAAGGTCATCAGAACCCCTCGCCTTCATGCAAAGATTTACGAGACGTGACGATGCAGGTGTCCATTCTTCGCCCTTGTCCCCCCCAGCCGGGGAAACCAGGGACAGATGTTTCTACGACCCCTCTTGTAAATGAGAAAACTGGGGCTCAGCGGCTGCATAAACCAGCGCCCGCCAGAAGGGGGCAGGCTCGTGCCTGAGGGACCTAACGGAGTCCACTGTTCTCCAGCACGTCGCCTCGAAAGCAGGCGCTGCTGAGTTCTCCAGTCCCTCTGCTACAGAACTCCGGTCCTGTGGGCCCTCGGCGGGCAGCAGACACTTACGAGCAGGAAGCTGGGCTGCTGCAGGTGGGGGAACGCCATGGCAGCCTGCCTTGCAGGGTCCGGAGCGGCCGTCGTAGGGGACCACTGCAGGGACAGAGATGGAACCTCAACAACAAGGTTATCGCAGCACTTCACAAAGCTCAAGCAAGGCCCATGTTCTGCAAAGTGCTGCGCACGTGCAGGCCACAGTGACCAGCTCCAGAGCCAGGACCGTGGGGGTGAGCCTGTGGTAAAGCAGGGCACCGGCCACGTGCCAGGCCTGGTTCTGGCGGCTCAGCATCCGTTCCTCATTTACTCCTCAGGGCCAGGCAGGCAGGATTCTAAGGCCAGCCCTGCCAGAATCCCGTCTCCGGTTGTTCAAATGCTCTTTGAAAGGGGTTTTACAGACAGGTTAAAGTCTCAAGCGTGAGAACCATAAGATTCAGAGTAGTCCTGGCTAACAGGCAGCAAGGAAATGGGGACCTTGGTTCCACCCTGCAAAAAGACGGATCCGCCGGCAACCTGCGTAACCCTGGAAGCAGGTTCTTCCTGCACCTGCAGAGGAGAGCAGAGCCAGCCAGCACCTTGAGGTCAGCCTTGAGACGCCCTCCGCTCAGCCAGCCGGGCCCTGTGTCCTCAGATACAACCATGAGGTGCCAACGGATACAGTTTTAAGCTGCAAAGCCTACTAAGCAAGAATAGAAGGCGCATCCTCACGATGACCTGTGGGACGAGGTCAGTGCTGAGGGAAATGGAGGCACAGCCAGGACACGCCTCCTCACTGCTCTCTAGACAAAGGCTCTGTCCTCCCTGCGCCCTCTGAGAAGGGAGCGGGGATGGGACGAGCACGCTCTGCCAGCAGAGCCTCTGAACGGCCACTAGAAAATCAGGGGCAGCTCTCCGGACTCCCACTCCCTGTGCCTGTGGGGCAGAACCCGAAAACACGCAGACCGAGCAGAGTCACAGCCTCCGCGCCCCTTGACGGCCCTCCTGGCACAGCTCTGCCCACGGCCACGCAACAACGCTGCAGGGGCGCCTGGCAGGCAGGCCACGTGGGTGGAGGGGCCGGGAGGGCATCTCTGCCACTGGGCATCACGAACACTGCCCCGAGACCAAGGGGGCTGGACTCCCGCCCCCAGCCCCGTCTGCAGGAAGCTGAAGTCTGCCTGGCCCCCCGCGTCACAGAAGAGCCGGCACAAGCAGCTGCTGGTTAGGAAAGTCTGGTGCACACTCCTGAGTTGTTCACAGACGCTACAACTGCCAGCAGAAGGGAAGAGCCAGCTGCACAGTGACCGCACTGCAGTCATGACATGAGGCGCTCCATCCACAGCCAGCAGTTCTGAGAACCGGCCTCAAGACAACGGGACGGACGCTGCTGCTGCTAAGTCGCTTCAGTCATGCCCGACTCCGTGTGACCCCATAGACGGCAGCCAACCAGGCTCCCCGTCCCTGGGATTCTCCAGGCAAGAACACTGGAGCGGGTTGCCATTTCCTTCTCCAATGCATGAGAGTGAAAACAGAGAGTGAAGTTGCTCAGTCATGCCTGACTCTTAGCCACCCCATGGACTGCAGCCCACCAGGCTCCTCCGTCCATGGGATTTTCCAGGCAAGAGTACTGCAGTGGGGTGCCGTTGCCTTCTCCGGGACGGATGCTGCTGTTCATTATAACCTACGTCTCTGTGGGCATCAAAATAACTGTAGCTTGCTCTGCCTGTATATGTAAACAGGCTAAAACTGTCAGCAAGGAGATGCTACAGACTCACGCCTGCATCTTGCACCCGAGGAACACGGTGCCCTAGGGCCACAGGAAGTGGTTTCGGAAGACAGGCTTCTGCCGCCAGCCCCAAAGAAATGGAGCACTGGCCGGGGGATCTGTAAGCAGGCCCTTTGCCCTTTCCTGTCTGCCCATTTCTGTCCTGCTCAGACCTTGTAGAAGTGAGGTGACCTGATGGCATGCAACCTAACTCCTGACTCAGGGTCTACTGAATGCCCACAAAACCCTGCCTAACTTGTTGATTCTTTTCCTAGATTAAAAAAGAGCAGGAATGAAAAAGAATGACCAGCTCTCTGCCCCCAGGTTCCCTCTGGCAATCCTGCAGATGAGCAGGCAAGACAACAGCTGAAACACAACCAGGAGACCGCCAGCCTGCAACAGATGGAAAGTGACGCAGAGCCTGACGTCCTGCCGCAACGATTCTGAGACTCTTCCCCTTATCCCTTTAAAAACTGTCGCTGCGGAGCATAATCTTCAGACCCGGCTCTGGGACACGAGTCTGGCTTCTCCATTTCTGATTAAAACAACCTTTCTTTTCTCCTGACATTTGCCTTTGGAGTGTCCGCCATCGAGCTGTGAGTGGTCAAATTTCGGTCCAGCAACACTGAGTCTGCTCAACTCCTAATTAAACTAAATATCGGCTTCAGTTTTAAGAATGACTTAAAACGCTCCAGTCCTGAACCAAGCGCTCCAGAGAACACCGTGCACTACTCAGAAAAGATCAAAGCGGCATAAAACCCTGCACTGCGGGTCGAGGGCAGAGCTCCCGAGATGACGAGGTGAAAGCTGCTTCTTCCTCGGAGAAAGTTGGAAGAGGGCGCGGCTGAGTGAGCCCGAGGCGCCCAACCGGGGAATTTCGGGGAGAGGGCAGAGTCCCGATTCTCCCGCCGCGCCGCCTGCTCTGGGCACCCAGCCTCCGCTTCAGCCCGCCACCTCCGCACTCGCTGCCGTCAGGAGCGCCTTCCGACCCGGCTTCGGGGTCCCTTCTGGAGCCGCAGCCCTGGCGGCGCCCATCTCGTCGGGGCCTTCCTCCGGCCGCGCAGCGAGCAAGACGCCCTGCCGTCTGCGGCTCGCCACTACCCGGCGACCCTCGGAAGCCGAGGCTCCGCACGGCCAGCACACCCGAGGCGGGGGCGGGCGTCAGGCCGAGACCCACCCCTCGCCCCCCACAGCGCTCGCCGGGGAGCCCCAGGCTGTCGGCCCCCCACCGCGCGCAGGAACGTTAACCGGGCGCCCGCCTGGGCGAGGCTCGTGAGGCGCGCGTGAGGGCGCGGCGCTCGACGCCCCGGTCCGATGCCCGGGGCTCGCTTGGGAACGGAGCCGACTTCCGCGGAGGTTTGGGGCGGCCGCCGGGACGCTGGTCCCGCCGCGCGCCACTCCCACCACTCACCTGAGGAACCCGCAGCGTCGCCCACTTCAGGGAAGGAAGCCGCCATTCGGCGACTAGGCGCCGAAATGTCGTCATCAAGCTGCGCGCGTCGCGTCCCCCCGGCGTACGTGGTGAAAGGCGCGTGCGCAAAGCCAAGCCCCGCCCCCAAACCCCGCCCCGCGGGTTTATGGGAAGCCCGCCTCGGAACGCGCGCGCGCGCGTGCTGCGGGGACCTGGCGGCAAGGGCCGCGCGTGCGCAAGAGAAGCGGCCTCGCGTTAAGGTTAGGGCCTAGAGGCGCGCCCCTACCAGGCGCAACAGCCGCGCGCCGGGCCTGGCGGGCATTTATTGGGCGACCGCGGAGCTCTGCGTGCGGGCTTCCTGCGGAGCGCGCGCGGGAGCCCAGTCGCTAAGGCGCGGGTGCCCCGCACATCCGCCGCCGCCCGGACCCGAGCACCGGACGGCGGGGCCGGTAGGGGGCGCGGCGGGGACCGGGCGGCGCGCACCTCCACGGTTCCTCAGATGGCGGCCGCGGGCGCGGGGCCGGGCCCCGGGCCGGGGGCGCCCCCGGGGCTGGAGGCGGCCCTGCAGAAGCTGGCGCTGCGGCGGAAGAAGGTGCTGAGCGCCGAGGAGATGGAGCTGTTCGAGCTGGCGCAGGCTGCGGGCGGCGCCATGGACCCCGACGTGTTCAAGTGAGCGCCCGGGGGAGCCGGGTCCTCCGGGGCGGCCGGCCCGGGCGAGGAGGGCTCACTGCCGCCGCGTGTGTTCTCGCCAGGATCCTGGTGGACCTGCTGAAGCTGAACGTGGCGCCCCTCGCCGTCTTCCAGATGCTCAAGTCCATGTGCGCTGGGCAGAGGGTGGCGAGCGACTCCCAGGATCCCACGGCCGCGCCCCTGCCCACGCCCAGCGTGCCTGAGACCCGAGGTCAGAGCCGGGCCAGGGCGGCGGGTGGGCATCTCCTGGCACTGGGCGCGTTTGGTCCCTAGTGGCCAGACCTTTCTGTTGTTCTTGACCCAGAACTCGGTGGGCACATCCGATGGCTGGCCCCTTGGGCTCCAATCCCCAGCTTGGACTTTGCCATCTACCACCCTGGAGCGTGCCCGTCCACATAGGGAGGGTGCAGGGTGGGAGGCCCAAAGCCGGCTAGACCTCACTGGGACTCTGCGACCCGTTTCTCCCCAGCTCTGCACTCAGGGCTTTTCCCCACGAAGCTGGGAACAGGCGGCTTTGGATCCTTCCTCCCTGCGGCTGTGGCCTGTACTGAAGTCCTCAGGGAGCAGGGCGGGCAAAGGCTTTCCTGTGCTTGCTTGTTGGCCCCCTACCCGGCCCAGGTCCTGCTGAGTCTGGACAGTGAAGCTTCCCTCTGTGGGCAGCTCCTGGCTGGTAGGATGCAGAGGGCCTGGGGTGCTGCTCAGTCTGGAGGTTGTGGCTGGGATGAGCAGGGGCTGGTGACCAGGTTGTCACAGTGGAGCTCTAATCCATTTGGCGTGTCCCTTCTCCTCCATATTCCAGGCACACTTGAGATGCAGCTGAATCTCCGGGCCGGCTCCTTGGCCAGAAACTTTCTGAGAAGGGGCTTTCGGGGCAGAGAGCAGCTGGGCCCCTGGTTGGGAGCGCCAGGGCCCTGGGCGCCCATGTCCCTGTCCTGAGAGGCCCCCTCCTGGGCGCTGCGGTGCAGGCCTCCCCACTGATGCTCCCTGTCTGCTCTCTTTGTCTCTCTCTGACCTCCAGAGGCCTCCTTTCTCTCTGCCCGGAGCCGTAGCCCCCCTGCGAGGCCCTCCTTTTCCTGCGCCCCGCAGCCTGCGGCCTCTCCGGTTCTGCTCCACGGCCCAGCTGCCGCGCACTCGCCTCTCTCTCCGGGGCCCCCCGGTTCCCTCCGGTTCTCTTGCTGCCTGTTCTCTCCTTTTGCAGGTTGCGTTTATTGGTTTATTTCGGGGGGTTGGTACTGTTACCACGGAAACCACCGTAGCCTCCAGAAAGAGCAGCTCTGGGCTGCAGGGGCGCGTGTGGGGCTGTCAGCCCCTGAACTGGCTGTCTGGAGCATCAGTCCCTGGGGTCCCCCTTGCCTGGTTCCCGAGCCGGGGATGTGGCGACTCCGGCCCTCGCTCAGTGCCAAGAGCACAGCGGGGCAGATGCGCTCTTCTCCAGCTGCACCCGGCCTGCCGGGCACATCCGCGCGGGGACCGTTACCCAGAGGTGTGGGTCGAGGGTTAAGGGGCACGTGTGCAGCCTGCGTTGTGCGTTCAGTGGCTGGTCTGCAGCACCGGTCAAGCCCCTGCTGGGTGCGCCCCACGCCCCCGCCGCCCGCTGGTCCTGGCCACCAGGCCCCGCCAGCCTGTGCAGCAGGTGGTGGGGCTGCAGTGGTCTCCCCACCTCATCCCGCAGCCTGTCACTGATACCTGGCCTCGGCAGCTGGCCGACTCCACAAGGGGCGCTCTCACCACCCAGGAGAAAGCTCTGGGCTTTCCTGGTTTTAGTTTCCACTCAGCACTGCGGCAGAGCCCGTAGCGGGGGTTAGGGGCTCCCCAGCTTCAGGGACCCCCAAGTCACGATGCAATGGGCCGCTGTTTGGGGGGTTCGCTTCATTAGGGGAGTGAGCCGGCAGTGACTCGTTCAGTGAGGATGACGTGGATCACTGGCATCGCCGACTCCATAGACACAAGCCTGAGCAAACCCCAAGACGGTGAAGGACAGGGAGGCCTGGCGGGGTCCGTGGGGTCACAACTTAGTGACCGAGCAACGACAATAAACCGTTGTCTGTCTTGACCCTTAAGAGGGCCCTACAGGAACTGGGCTTTACCCTTGGCTCAGCCTCAATCCTCTTTTAAGTCTGTTCCATCTGACCTAATGGCCACATCAGAGGAAGCTGAGCAGGCGTGACGAGCTCTGAGCTCCCAGACGTGCCTTGCTGGGTCCAGCGGACTCGAGGCCTGAGTGGGTCCCCCCACGAGCCCCAGGGCTGTGCGGCTCCTTTAGGTGCTGAGAACCACCCTGAGCTGGATGAAGGGCCCGCTTCCGTCCTGAGGTGGTTTTCCTGACACCTCTGATGACTTAAGGGTGGCATCGGTTTCTTATTTCCGGGTTCATCAGCCTCACTAGGTTTAAAGGTGAATGTCACTTTGAGTCCCTTACTTTCCTCTCATCCTTGAGTATCTGGGGCCCTGGTCCTCCTCGGTGGGGGTCAGGAAGCGCACGTCTGCAGGCCCCGGAAGCAGAGCTGCAGAATGAGGCCCGCATGGCGGCCCACCTGTTGCTCCGGGAGCTGCCCCTGCACCCCCTTCAGCGGCGCTCAGGCCCCAGGGTGAAGCCACAGGCTCCCAGACCTGACTCGGCCTGGCCCAGGCCAGGTGGGGAAGCGTGGCTTCTCCAACTGGGTGACCCTGTGGGGTGGGGGCCATGCACAAACAGGACCAGAAGGCTGGCGTCTGTACTGGGAAGAAGGGCGGGAACAGCCCTCTTGGCTCATTTTGGTGGCCCCTGGGCAGAGCTGGCCCCGCGTCACCCCACCACATGCTCCAGTCTGCTTCCGCTCAGCGCTGGGTGACCGTGCCTACACCTTATTCGAATTGAGTTCACATGGGGAGACCAGCTATCAGGCTTCCAAGTTGGGGCCACTGCAAACGCCCCCCAGCCCTGTGCCAGGTGGCTCAGACCTACTGTTGTTTGATGGAGAACTTCCAGAGACTCCGGGAAGGGCGGCCCTGTCTCTGCAGGCGTGCCGGTGTCAGGATCAGATCTGGTGCCGTCCATGGCGCAGGCCCCCACTCCCCACTGCAGGCTGCGGGGCTAGGAACCAGCGTGGAGCCCGGGTTCCCGCAGGGGGCAGGCAGCCGCGGCCAGGGGAGAACCCGGGCTGAGGTGCGTCAGCGGGGCAGGCCGGGCCAGGCATGCCGGCTCCCCCGGGTCCTGTAAGCTGATGCCATTGCCAGAACCAGCGCAGCCCAGCCACAGCTGCAGACCTTGCCAGCCGATGGCCAGGGGGAAGTGGTTGGAGATGCGCTCTGCAGCTGAGCGTGGCTGCCCTGTGGAGCCTCAGGGGAGTCCAGTCTCGGGGCCAGTGGTCCTGGATGTCTGTGGAACACAGAGGGGAGAGGGAGCCCACCGAGAGGAAGCACTTCCAGGACCAGGTCCAGAAGCTGGCCTGACGTGCTTCCCGCATCAGTGGGCTGCTGGGAGCCGGTCGCAGGGCCAACGCACCGAGCTTGCCTGCGCTGCCCCCGGGCCTCTGCCTGGCTGCTGACGCCTGTGCTCTGCGTCCCTAGGGAGAAACAAAGGTGGTGGTGCCCTGGGCGGAGGCCCGGCGCTGGCAGAACGCGGCGGCCGGGACGGACCAGGCCAGAGGATGCCCCGCCAGCCCAGCGCCTCCAGGCTGCCCAAGGGGGGCGGGCCAGGGAGAAGCCCCCCGAGGAGCGGCACCTGAGCGCCCCCCGGGCAGGCGGCTCTCTGTCCCTGTGGCTAATAAACCGCTGAAACCCAAGGGTCCACTCCAGGCGTGTTCTGTCAGCCGAGTTCAGGCACAAGCGTTTAGACGTGGCTCTGGGTGCCGTCTTCGCTACCCGCCTCCTGGGCCTCTTTGGAGCCAGCAAGGAGCGCGCGTCTTGCGGGCCTCTCGCACTGTCACCGAGGCCCTCCTCGGCACCAAGGGCAGCAGTGCTGTGAGCACAGGAGCGCGGTGAGCGACGGCTGCTAACCCTCCGTGGTCACGCACACCACAGAAGCGGGTAAGACCCTGCCTCCCGGGGTCCTGAGCGGCCACGTCACCCACAGGTCCAGACCCGGATTTCCACACTCCACCTCTACGCCCTTATGCCTTAGGCCGCCTGTCCCAACACAGAAACCTGGGAAATGGCAAATTCAACTGAAAAACCAGCAGGGATTCCTCCACACTCCTGCAGACAGATGAGCTTGTCCCAGACACAGGTTTAACTGAGAAACTTTAATAGGGAAGCACGTCTCTGACAGGCCGTCGGGGGACCGGGTGCGGGGCTGCGGCCGCGCCCCTTCAGTACTCCTCCCCTTCCTCGGCCTCCGCCTCCACCGAGTCCACGCCCACCTCCTCGTAATCCTTCTCCAACGCCGCCAGGTCTTCCCGGGCCTCCGAGAACTCGCCCTCCTCCATGCCCTCCCCCACGTACCAGTGCACGAAGGCGCGCTTGGCGTACATGAGGTCGAACTTGTGGTCCAGGCGGGCCCAGGCCTCGGCGATGGCCGTGGTGTTGCTCAGCATGCACACGGCCCGCTGCACCTTGGCCAGGTCTCCCCCCGGGACCACCGTGGGGGGCTGGTAGTTGATGCCCACCTGCCGGAGAAGGACAACATGGTCAAGTGGGGAGTGTGGCCTCGGAAACGGAAGCTTGTTTTTAAAAATGGGGGCCGTGGACCCACTTTACATGATGCCCTGTACGAACGGGTACCGTATTTTTCCGCAGTATCTGCCACAGTTTAATACCCTACACTTTCACTTGCTTTTCAGTCTTCTGCATGACTAAATTATCTTGCCACATACACGCTTTTATAATGAGAAAACCTAATACAAACATGGAAAAAGAGTCCACAAAAATGGTGCACCCCTGAGCAAACGGTTGTTAACATATGAAGTCACACTCAGACTGACAAGTGAGGATTCAACACCGTCAGGGGTGAACTTTCTTTCGTGGGGACAGCAGTGTGACCTCCTGTACCTCCCCAGACTGGCCTCTCCTCTGGCTCAGACTCAGCCAGGACGGGAAGCCTGGGCACAGTGCCAGGCACCCCACAGAGTGCTGCCCAGCTGAGAATGCCTTGGGTGGCAGCCTTGCCTTCTAAAGGTCAAAGTAAGGGCACTGAAAGGAAACTTCCTCAAACCAAGAAGAATGGAAGAAGAAGAGACCTCCCTGGTGGTCCAGATGCTGCGGTTTACTGCAGGGGGCCAAGGGCTGATATCTGGCCCAGGGACTAAGATCCCCCCTGCCGGGTGACATGGCGGGGAAAAAAAAAAAACAGCTTTCAACCCCAACCTATAACCTAACCTCAGAGGCCTGCAAACATCTATGGAAGGTGTAACTTCGTGGATATTTCCAGATTGGTGAAACCCGTCACATACACTTTATCCCTGAGAGTCACTTTACATGTGTGAGTTGTACACCCTCAGATGGTCCGCGCCAAGGTGTCTTGAAGTGGGGCTCACAGAGGCCAGGTGGGCGCAACAACGTGGGTGTGGTCAGAGGCAAGCTCTGACGTTTAAAATGGGAAAACGAAGACCCACACATCGCTGCTACTTGTCCTCGTTTTCAACCTACAAAGGCCCTGGAGATGGCAACTCCCAGACACTGAAGGGACCCCTCAGGGCTCAGACGCGGGATCCAGCACTTTACCTAACGCAGATCGCTTGGGAAAAAGGACTCAACGAGGAAGAGGGCGCAGGGTTAACAAGCCCAGGCGTGGCCAGGCGCTTAGCCTGGTGATCAGGGGTCTAAAGTGGGACATTCTGGGACTTGGCTTCAAATTCAGGATGCTCTTCTCTGGCAGACGTTTCACTGTGACACTAAGCACAGTTGGAAGAGCCACTGAATTAGTGTGGTTTTGTATGGGAGGCGGCACTCCAAGTCGGGCTTGGAGAAACAGCAGTGAGCCACCCTTGGCCCCACAGAAAATACTGCACAATGAATGGAAGATCCTCTGTACAGAAACAAACGCTGCCTAAGATTCAGTGACAGCTCGTCACTGAAGTAATGCGGAATCGAAACCCATTGTTTCTATCACAGATGATCCCCCAGACTCTGACCAGGTTCTTGGGCAAGCAGCGGGGAAAAGTGAGGACAGGCAGGCCTGCGGTCAGGGTCTCTGAAAGCTCCCTCCTCCTGTCGCTGCCCCTGAGGCCGTTAGGTTCTAAAAGCTGTCTCAGCCTCTGTCTCTGAAGTGTAAGATGTTAGTAATGTTAGCCCATGAGCATTATGGATTGGTTGTGAGAAGTAAAGGTACATCGAGTATGGGTCGGGATCGAGGCGTCCAGCACACTGATTACTAACCTTGCTGTCCCTACAGCCCAGCTGCCCTGGAACAGGGGACCCTCCGCGCGGGTCAGCACCCTGCCCCGGGGCCGGCCACGGGCAGAAAGCTGCGCACACGCCCCCGCCCAGCCTACCTTGAACCCGGTCGGGCACCAGTCCACAAACTGGATGGTGCGCTTGGTCTTGATGGTGGCGATGGCCGCGTTGACGTCTTTGGGGACCACGTCCCCCCGGTACAGCATGCAGCAGGCCATGTACTTGCCGTGGCGAGGGTCACACTTGACCATCTGGTTGGCCGGCTCGAAGCAGGCGTTGGTGATCTCGGCCACGGACAGCTGCTCGTGGTAGGCCTTCTCGGCCGAGATGACCGGGGCGTACGTGGCCAGGGGGAAGTGGATGCGGGGGTAGGGTACCAGGTTGGTCTGGAACTCGGTCAGGTCCACGTTGAGGGCGCCGTCGAAGCGCAGGGAGGCCGTGATGGAGGACACGATCTGCCCGATGAGCCGGTTGAGGTTGGTGTACGTGGGCCGCTCGATGTCCAGGTTGCGCCGGCAGATGTCGTAGATGGCCTCGTTGTCCACCATGAAGGCGCAGTCCGAGTGCTCCAGGGTCGTGTGCGTGGTCAGGATGGAGTTGTAGGGCTCCACCACGGCCGTGGAGACCTGGGGCGCCGGGTAGATGGCGAACTCCAGCTTGGACTTCTTGCCGTAGTCCACCGAGAGCCGCTCCATGAGCAGCGACGCGAAGCCCGAGCCGGTGCCGCCCCCGAAGCTGTGGAAGATGAGGAAGCCCTGCAGCCCCGTGCACAGGTCCGCCTGCGGGAGGGAGAGGCGTGAGCCGGGCCGCACGCGCCGCCGAGAGCCGGGCCTGCCCTCCCTGCCGGGAGCCCCCGGGCCCCCGCACCAGTTTGCGGATGCGGTCCAGGACCAGGTCGACGATCTCCTTGCCGATGGTGTAGTGGCCACGGGCATAGTTGTTGGCCGCGTCTTCCTTCCCGGTGATCAGCTGCTCCGGGTGGAAGAGCTGCCTGTAGGTCCCCGTGCGCACCTCGTCTGCGGGGGGACAGCGGCCGGGCTTGGAGGACGCCGGTCCCGCCCCCGTGGCCGGCTCCGGGACCCGCCCGTCTGCAGGCCCGCACCGTTCCTCCCCGGCCTGCGGTCAGGTCTCCCGGGAGAGTCTCCAAGACAGATACGCCCCACCTGCCATTTTCGGCTCCGGGGGCCCATCGACCCAGAAGAAGTCTCAGCGTGGTGGGTTCCCAAAGGACGGGAGTGCCCTGGCGGCTCTGTGGGCACCTCTCGCCCACACCCGCCGCTCCACCCCAGGCATCACTGGGACGGTCCTGCCACTCTGGACGGATGCCAGCCTGACTGCCCCGGGCACCCCCTGTGGCCTGGGTCTCCCGGGCTCCGGGGTGCCTGTCTGTTATCTCCTGGGTGGCCCCTCTCCTCGGAAACTACCTCGGGCTTCTGACCGGGAGGCACCCGGCGAAGGTTCTGGGCTTCCCTTGCCAAGTGGGAGGGGACCTACCGACCACGGTGGGCTCCAGGTCCACGAACACGGCCCTGGGCACGTGCTTGCCGGCCCCCGTCTCGCTGAAGAACGTGTTGAAGGAGTCATCCCCGCCGCCGATGGTCTTGTCGCTGGGCATCTGGCCGTCGGGCTGAATGCCATGCTCCAGGCAGTACAGCTCCCAGCAGGCGTTGCCGATCTGGACGCCCGCCTGCCCCACGTGGATGGAGATGCACTCGCGCTGGAAGCAGAGCAACGAGTGAGGCCTGGCGACACGGCCGTGGTCTCTGCACAGCATGCAGATGTACCTGACTTCTTAAATTAATAGTTCTACTATCTTTTGGTTTGTATCTAATATACAAACCAAAAGATATTAGTATCTATATTTAGTATCTAATATAAATACTATATTAGATAATAGTATCTAATGTCTTAGGGTCTTGTCGGACTTTGTCCCACAAACTTCCCAGGTCAATAGGAGCCCAACATGCTACTGAAGAAGAGCAGAGAAATAGTTCCAGAGGGAATGAAAAGGCTGAGCCAAAGCGAAAACAACGCCCAGTTGTGGACATGTCGGTGGTGAAAGGAAAGTCTGATGATGTGAGAACAACAAGGCAGAGGAACCTGGAGTGTCAGGCCCATGAGTCAAGGCGAATTGGAAGTGGTCCAAACAGGATTAGCAAGAGTGAACATCAACATTTTAGGAATCAGTGAACTAAAATGAATGGGAATGGGCAAGTTTAATTCAGATGACTATTGTATCTACTACTGTGGGGAAAAATCCCTTAGAAGAAATGGAGCAGCCCTCATAGTCAACAAAAGATTCTGAAATGCAGTACCTGGATGCAATCTCAAAAATGACAGGATGATCTCTGTTCGTTTCCAAGGCAAACCATTCAATATCCCGGTAATCCCAGTGTATGCCTTAATCACTAATGCCGGAGAAGCTGAAGTTGAATGGTTCTATGAAGACCTACAAGACCTCTAGAACTAACACCCAAAAAAGATGTCCTTTTCATCACGGGACTGGAATGCAAAAGGAGGAAGTCATTTTCTGTCTGAGCACCTGCCTAGCCAGCATGGAGACAGACCTGAACTGTGAACAGGAATACAGTCATTATAAACGTCTTCCCAACACTCAATAAAAAGCAGTAAAAACCTACACAAAATTAGCATCAAGCCATTCTGTTTCCACCCAAGGCTGGATTTACCAACCTGAGGTAAGCAATGGCTCAAAAAATCAGACACAGTGTATGAAATAACACTTCTCAGTCATCAGACAACAGGCAGCACAGAACAGTGAGTGAGTCCGCTGAGCAGGGAACAAGGCAAGCCCGGCAGAGGTCCCAGCACATCCAGGCTGCAGCTGAGAGAGGAGACCCAAGCAAAGCCCCGGGATCGCCCAGGGTTGAGTAGGGGAGTCCTGTGTTGAGAGGCCAAGGCAGCTGGAAAGTCTGGTGCTGGAAAAGAGACAGCTGCGCCAAGGGGGCCCAGGGCAGCAGGGAGGCCCAAGGTCCTCACTGTGGCTGCTCAGCACAGGGAGGGAGTAGCTGAGCCCATGCCTGCTGTGGCAGGAAGACGTCCTGAGGCAGAGAGCTCGGGGAGGGGGGGGTGGTCCTCAGCAGTGGGGCCAAGTGAGGCCAACCCTCAAGACTGCCCTGAACCCACCCAAGAAAGCTTAAGAGCAGGACACAGAAGGCTCAAACTCTTCCCAGGTATATTTACAGCATCCCAGCAGAAAGCTTCGGAGAAGGCAATGGCACCCCACTCCAGCACTCTTGCCTGGAAAATCCCATGGATGGAGGAGCCTGGTAGGCTGCAGTCCATGGGGCCGCTAAGAGTCTGACATGACTGAGCGACTTCACTTTCACTTTTCTCTCTCATGCACTGGAGACGGCAATGGCAGCCCACTCCAGTGTTCTTGCCTGGAGAATCCCAGGGACGGGGAGCCTGGTGGGCTGCCGTCTATGGGGTCGCACAGAGTCATACACGACTGAAGCGACTCAGCAGCAACAAGGAACTACTGCACAGCAGAGAGAACTCTGCTCAGTGTTCCTCGGCAGCCTGAAGGGAGGGGAGTCTGAGGCTGAATGGAGACATGTACGTGTATGGCTGAGTCCCTCTGCTGTCCACCTACACTAGCACAAGGCTGTAAATCAGGTATACCCCAAAACAAAATAAAAACTTAAAAAAAGGCCCAGAAATGACAGATGATTAGTAGATTAATTACAGAATTAGAATTATATGCCTCAGGAAGGTACAGGAAAAATGAGCATAATACGGAGAAACACATTTGATATATAAAAAACGACCTAAATCAAATCGCCAATTATGAAAAAGAGTCTGAAATGAAAAACACACTGGGTGTGATTAATAACAGACTCTACATATTTTAGTAACTATAAATGGAGAGTAACCTTCAACGACTATATAAAAAATTGAACAACAAAAAACTCCCAGCAGATTATACACTAAGAAGATCTGAAATGATGAAACAGTTCTGGAAATAGTGGTTATACCACAGGTGAATGTCCTTAACAGTTAAAATGGTAAAAATGGTAACTGCTGTTGTATTTTACATACACACAAAAAAGAAATACTCAGCAATAAAAAGGAACTGTGTTGCAACAACATGGGTAAATCTCATAATAATGAGTGAAAGAATCCAAACAGCAATAACAAATTGACTCAACAAACCAAAAATCGTTATATAAAATCCTAGGAAACACAGAGACGTGGTTAAGCAGGGGAGGCAGAGGGGGTGAGGCTGAAGTGAGGATTCACAGAGGGCACCAGGTAACTTCCCTGGTGGCTCAGAGGGCAAGGAGTCTGCATGCAATGAGGAGACCCAGGTTTGATCCCTGGGTTGGGAAGATCCCCTGGAGGAGGGCACAGCAACCCAGTCCACTATTTTTTGCCTGGAAAATCCCATGGACAGAGGAGCCTGGCGAGCTACAGTCCATGGACACGACTGAGCGACTTCACTTCTTCTTCACCAGGTAACCTGGGGGTGATGGATATGTTCATTATCTTGATTGAGGTGATGGTTGCATGGGTGATCAACATGTTAATATTGATATTGCTGCTGCTAAGTCGCTTCAGTCGTGTACGACTCTGTGCGACCCCATAGACGGCAGCCCACCAGGCTCCCCCGTCCCTGGGATTCTCCAGACGAGAACACGGAGTGGGTTGCCATTTCCTTCTCCAATGCATGAAAGTGAAGAGTGAAAGTGAAGTCGCTCAGTCGTGTCAGACTCTTAGCGACCCCATGGACTGCAGCCTACCAGGCTCCTCCGTCCATGGGATTTTCCAGGCAAGAGTACTGGAGTGGGGTGCCATTGCCTTCTCCAATATTGATATTAAACCTTGTCAAATTACATACTTGCAAAGATCTTGCATGCCAAACTAAAAAGAAAAAAAGATCCCACAAGCCCCAGTGAAGATCAAAGATCACTCACACTGCACCTGAGACCTGAAGCAGCTAAATCAGTATGTGTTAAAAAGCTTGCAACTTGGTATTTTCAAAAGCTGAACAAACTGCAAGCACCTTTCTGGCCGTGCCGGTGGCACGTGGGGTCTTAGTTCCCTAACCAGGGATCGAGTTCATGCCTCCTGCATTGGAAGCACGGAGTCCTAACTAATGGACTGCCAAGGAAGTCCCCAAGCACTTCTTAATAAAGGTTTTAATTTTTAAAAATTCAAATAATACAAAATATATTTTCTGAAACTAGTATTAAATTACAAATCAAGTAACACAAAGATGTCTGCGAAATCCCCAAGTATTTGGGAATGGATAACAAGGAAAATGAGAAAGTATTCTGAAAAGAATAAAAATGAAAACAAGACGTACAACACTGTGGGCAGCGCCTGGAGCAGCGCGCGTACGTGTGCGTGTTGCACGTGTGTGTGCACGCACGCACGTGCTCAGCTGTGTCCAACTCTGCAACCCCATGGACTGCAGCCCGCCAGGCTCTTCTGTCCATGGGATTCTCCAGGCAAGAATACTGGAACGGGCTGCCATTCCCTTCTCCAGGGGATCTTCCCAACCCAGGAATTGAACCCACGTCTTCTGCACCTCCTGCACTGGCAGGCAGATTCTTTACCACTGAGCACCAGGGAAGAGTGTGTGTGTGTGTGTGTGTGTGTGTCTGTAAAATCTGATGGAGGGATCTTCCTGGTGGCCCAGTGGCTACTCCTCCGCCCTGCAAAAGCAGGGGTCCCAGGCTCAGTCCCTGGTCAAGGCACTAGATCCCCCATGCCCCAACTAAAGACCCCAAGTGCACAACTAAGGCCAGTGCAGTCAGATGAATAAATATTTAAACCAGAAAAAACCTGATGGAGCTCAGGGCAGGCCACCCCAAAATATGCTGGTGGCATACTAATTACTTCTAATTAACATTCCTTGAGGACCAGACGGTGGAAGAAGCAAACTCTGATCCTCCTTTGTCCCCTGAAAGCAGGTGAAAAGCTCCTGTTGGGAGGACAGAGGGCGCTGTGGTCCCTGGAGACAGGAGGTAAGGCTGAGAAAGCTGCAGAAGCAAACACTGTTACTGCTTCATTATCTTGCGACCCCCAGCAAAAACCCCTTTCTTTCTTCAAATCTTTATAAATAACTGATTCTTTGTCTAAAAAGATATATAAAGAGTCTGCTTTTGTCACTTCTCAGATCCTATACTGACAGAACTTCCATATATATAAAGTGAAATTTGATTTTCTCATGTCAATCTGTCTTCTATCAATCTGATCATTAGACCAACCAGAAGAACCCAGAGAGGAAAATTTTTCCTGCCTTACAAACTCTTCTGGGGCTTCCTAGGTGGTGCTAGTGGTAAAGAACTTGCCTGCCCAAAGCAGGAGACACAAGAGACTCAGATTCCATGCCTGGCTTGTAAAGATCCCCCAGAGGAGGGCATGGCAACCCACTGCAGTATTCCTGCCTGGAGAATTTCATGGACTGAGGAGCCTGATAGGCTACAGTCTATGGGGTCACACAGAGTCAGTCATGTCTGAAGCAACTTCACACGCACGCAGGCTTCTACTTTAATCAACTAGAACAAGAGCAAATATCCAAGTTGTGCAGACAAAAAAGCAAGTATAAGAAGCAATATAACATAAAAAGCCAAAACAAAACAAAAAAGGCATTAAAAAGCCAGTATAAGAAAAGAAACTGAACAGAAAAGAGGGGGGAAAAAACCCAGAGTAGAGTCAATGAAACCAGCACCTGGTCAGAGCTAAACAGCCAAACTGATGAGCCCCTGGCCAAATGTATCCAGAAAAAGACAAGACTAATTGCCAGTATCAGGAAGGAAAAAGAGGATTTCACAACTGATACAGATGGGATGGACAAATTCCTCACACACACTACTGAAGCTCATTAAAAGGAGAGAATCTGGGGATCCTGGCCGGCCAGTGGTCAGGACTCCGAGCTTCCCCTGCAGGGGGCACAGGTTCAATCCCTGGTTAGAAAGCAGTGCAGCGAGGTTGGGAAAAAAAAAGGCTGAGTGAAGAGAAAATGGCCATCCAAATGGCCATGAGACAGAAAATGTTAAACACAGGTATTATTTTCCCATCAATCATGATCATATTCCATTTTTAAACTCTAAGCTCTTAAGAGTGTAGGTCTGGAAGGCTAGAAATTCAGCTTCTGGTCTTGTCCTTAGTAAGTGAAAGAAAAGGGCCCAAATCCTAGCTGATTTTCTAGTTCTTTCTGATTCCAATCAAACTGCAATGCTGAACCAGAAACACATTACCCTCTGAGGCCAGGCAGGTTCTCCAGAAGGTACTCAACTTTGTGATGAGCCTCTAGGACGCAGAAAATAGGATTTTACAAAAATTTCTGCTGCTGTAATTCCCATTAAATTCATCTTGAGACATAAACCCTTCTAACACAAAGGGGAGGTATCTGCAATGGCTGACGCTTTATCGGAGTTCAGTGCAATTTATTTCAGGTTATATTCACACCAACTCATCACCACCTCCCCCTCACCACATGTTTCCGAATTTTGTTGTTTAAACTAAGTACCATGAACTTGACATTTCAACTTGAGAAGACCCTGTTACACCAACAAACAATGGCTGAATAGCTCTTCTAAAAGTGTTAACCATTGTATTTTTCTTATTCAAGATAAAGCCTTTGCTAAAAACAACAGCCCTTAATGCACAAACTCCTAATCCTAAAGCATCCTTTTACCCATCAGGTAACAGAGAATACCTTTCCTTTATACTTGGAATAATTCACTGCTAGAAATAAATGTTTTTGAGCAGCTAGATATTATGGTGTTCAATAGTCAAGAAGAGAAACCTCAAAACCAAGTGTTGCAAAGGGAGAGTGCACAGGCTAGTGTGAGTTATTAATCCAGTTATGAACTTTCTTCAGAGTTTGAAAGCTACCACAGGGATGAGAAGAGGAGGATGATATCAGTCTCAGTTAATTGGAAACAAGAGAGACGTGAACTGGGCCAGGTAAAGCCCTGCCAGGGCTCATTCTAGCCTCTCCACATAAGGGTGACTGGTCTAGGACACGCAGTGACAGAGGTGCTGGCTGCCTTCCACTGGTGTGCAAATTATTAATGTCATTAATAATTCAACAATTAACTAGAAACCTACGACTTGAGAACAGAAAAATGAACAAATCGAAGGCAGAAGCCTAACCCTGCTGCGGGAAAACAGGAATTCTCATATAGGTGTTGGTGATGAAAGGGAATCTCAAACTATGTCTCATTCACTTCTGGGGCCCCACATACACCAGTGAGAAACACCGCAGGCACAGATTCCTCCCCGCAACTCCACGCGTAAAAGACTGGAAAATACCCAACATCCAGCGATTCAAAACAGGCTCAAGACACGCAGCCACCCCTAGAATACTAGGCAACGACTGGTAAACAAGGACGCAGGTCTTTGCTCACGGAGGGACCCCTGCTGTTTGAACACTGAAAAAAACAGACGCGAGAAAAGGGGAATATAAGCGTCTATTCCTGTTTGCTTGGTTTTGCTTTAAATGAACAAAACACCTCACAACCCTAATTGAGGGAGCCACTTCTTTTCAGCACATCCGGTCTTCCGTCACCCAGTATCTCAAGGCCTATTTCCGTAAGTGCCCTCGTGAGCTCACACACAGACCAATAAGAGCGCTCAGGCACAGACCCCTGGCTTTTGCTTCGAGAAAGAAGAGTCTGGAACGGCGAGGCTGGGAGCCATTTACTGCACTGGCGAAGTGAGCCGCGCCCGCCCGGGACCAGCACGCTCCAGACACCAGACCGCCACATGAGCCTGTCACCCGGCCCGCCGCCCGTCCCGGCCTAGCCCCCGGCCCCCCAGCCCCGTCGCCCGTCCCCCCGGCCCCGCCACCCTCCAGTCCTGTTTCCCAGGCCCCGCCGCCGGTCCAGGCCCGTCCCCCGGCCCCGCCGCCGGTCCAGGCCCGTCCCCCTGGTCCCTCAGCCGGTCCAGGCCCGTCCCCCGGCCCCGCCGCCCTCCAGTCCTGTTCCCCAGCCCCTCAGCGGGCCCAGGCCTGCCCCCTAGGCCCCTCCGGCCCCTACCATGGTGGTCACCCCCGGGCCACAAGCCTCTTCAACCTCTTCTCAGTCCGACGCCACGCGCCCAACTGCCTAGCGCTTCCCCGCACTGCGTGTCCTGATTGGCTCGCCGGCCGCCGGCCACAGGATGGCCATTGGCTCTGACCGCTCTGGGACCCCCGACCCCGGCCAGGACAGCAATGGTGATTGGCCAGTTCTCGCAGGCAAACTCGCTTTTCATTGGTCCTCACTTTGGGCGGGAAGCGACGACCAGGGCTTGTTCTGCGTCGGCGGGAAGCTGTGCGCTGGTGCCTCCTGAGCCACCGCGAAGGGCGGAGACGGGCCGGCGGTGGAGGCCTCGGTGGTTCATTCGTAAATTGCGGAGCTGCGCGGGGCACAAGAAGAAGCAGGGCTGGTCCCTGCAGCGGGTTTGCGGGCCTGGCAGACACGTGGAAACACTCTTCAGTTGGCAGCCTGTTGCTGGTGGCACGTGCTGCCGACCACGTGACAGGCCCCGGGAAGGCGGTGCCACGAAGCTGGGGAGGGCACTTCCGCTTTCAGGGACCGGACTTACGCAGGGGTCTCGAAGTATCGCGAGTTTCCCAAGGATCAAAGCAGGGCAGGTGGGTGGGAGGGCGAGGCTGGGCTGGGCAGGGGAACAGGGACGTTGGAAACTTGCAGTGAAGAAGGGCAGATGGCGGCCAGGCCAGGGCCTGGGTACCTGCCAGTGGGGGCGGGTATACCAGCTGGCAGCCGAGGCGGGTTAGCTTGGCCATTTTTTACTGGGGAGGTGGGACAGGAGACCTCACAGGTGGCCATTGCAGGAGGCCAGAGAACTACACAGACCTTGGCTGAAGGACACATGGGATTTCCCAGGTTCCTGGAAGGGGGGCTGGATACCCTCAGTTCACCACTCTCCCAAAATCCCCCGTTCCTGCTCCTGGTCCGTGGGAGAATCTGTGTTTACCCGAAGAGAAGAGCCCCTTCTCGGCTCTTTTAAGCACAACCCAAATGAGCTGAAACCTTTGAGAAGGCAGGTCCAAAAGGGAGTTAAGTCAAGCAAATATAAGTAAATATAAATTATATATAATAATCTATAGACATAAATTATATACTAAGCCAGGTGTTGATTGCAGCCATGAAATTAAAAGATGCTTACTCCTTGGAAGGAAAGTTATGGCCAACCTAGATAGCATATTCAAAAGCAGAGACATTACTTTGCCAACAAAGGTCCGTCTAGTCAAGGCTATGGTTTTTCCAGTGGTCATGTATGGATGTGAGAGTTGGACTGTGAAGAAAGCTGAGCGCCGAAGAATTGATGCTTTTGAACTGTGGTGTTGGAGAAGACTCTTGAGAGTCCCTTGGTCTGAGAGGAGATCCAACCAGTCCATTCTGAAGGAGATCAGTCCTGGGTGTTCATTGGAAGGACTGATGCTGAGGCTGAAACTCCAGTACTTTGGCCACCTCATGTGAAGAGTTGACTCCTTGGAAAAGACTGATGCTGGGAGGGATTGGGGGCAGGAGGAGAAGGGGACGACAGAGGATGAGATGGCTGGATGGCATCACTGACTCGATGGACATGAGTTTGAGTGACCTCCGGGACTTGGTGATGGACAGGGAGGCCTGGCGTGCTGCGATTCATGGGGTCACAAAGAGTCAGACACTACTGAGCAGCTGAACTGAACTGAACTGAAGCCAGGTGTTGCAGTGGCAAGAAATCCACCTGCCAATGCAGGAGATGCAGGAGACGATTTGATCCCTGGGTGGGGAAGATGCTCTGGAGAAGGAAATGACAACCCATTCCAGTATTCTTGCCTGGGAAATCCCATGGACAGAGGAGCCCCATGGTCTACGATCCAAAGGGTAGCAAAGAGTCAGACATGACTGGGCAGCTGAGCACACAAAAAGTAAACAAGGTTAAAAGCATAGATGAGGGACTTACTTGATGGTCCAGTGCTTACGAATCCACCTTCCAATGCAGGGGATCCAAGTTAGATCCCTCGTCAGGGAATTAAGATCCCACAGGCTGCAGGACCACTACTGAGCCCTCTTGCCACAACTGAAGAGCCAGCATGCTACAACGAAGACCTGGTGGCCAAAATTTTTTTAAAGTAGGTGAAAAATGCAGATTTCTTACCCTGCCTACCACTGCTAGGTCAACAGAGGCTGGGGTAATATTCACAGTGGCAGACCAAATGATCTGGGTTTGAGCCACACTCATCACCACCATGGATTCAGTGTGACTAATTTCAGCTCCATTTCTCCCTTGCTTCGAAAGATTTCAGAGACTGTGGCCTGGGGGTTAGAAGGGTGGGGCAGCTAGCCAGAGAAAAACAGAAACCCTTCTCTTCTTCAGGGAGGTCCAACAGGATTGGTGCGAGGAACTTGGGCCAGCTGTGGGCAGAGGGGCTGACCGGAAATGAGGGAGAGCGATCAGCCCTAGTAAGAGCTGGGACAGGTGCCAGTGCCAACGGCAGGGGACAGAAACAAGGAAGAGGGACATCCCTGATGGAAAACTAAGATTGTGCAAGCCTCGAGGCTCAGCCCAAAAGGAAAAACAAAAAGGAAGAAGGAAGAGCTGGGAAACCAGTTCATGGGGAGGAGTCATGAGGGTCAGTTTGGAGAGAGAACACGGCACAACACGTTGATGGGCTTTGAATGGTGACCTCTGGGCTAAATGTGGCCCAGGGGAGAATAGCAAACTCAGGGTGGCCAGCATTAGAAAAGAGAGGACAGAAGCTGCAGCAGACAAAAGTGGAGAAAAAGATAGCAATGACACGGGAAAATGTAAGATTTCTTTGGCCCCAACTCCTTTGTCCCACTGTTTACCAAAGGAGCATCTCTGTTGGGCAACCAGAGGTTTCATCTGGTTCTCTGGCCACTCAGCCCTTCCTGTCCCTGGAGTTCTTTCTTACAAACAATGGATGCTTTATCTTTTATTTTTATAACAATTTTATTCACATACCATAGTATATGCAGAGTCCATCATTCAAAATGCCGGGCTGGATAAATCACAAGCTGAAATTGAGACTGCCAAGAGAAATATCAACAACCTCAGATATGCAGATAATACCACTCTAATGGCAGAAAGCAAAGAGGAACTAAAGAGCCTCTTGATGAGGGTTAAGGAGGAGAGTGAAAAAGCTGGCTTAAAACTGACTGCAGCCATGAAATTAAAAGACGCTTGCCCCTTGGAAGAAGAGCTATGACAAACCTAGACAGTGTATTAAAATGCAGGCACATCAGTTTGTCGACAAAAGTCCATTTAGTCAAAACTGGTTGTTCCAGTCGTTGCGTACAGATTCGAGAATTGGACCATAAAGAAGGTGGAGCACTGAAGAACTGAAGTCTCTTGAGAGTCCCTTGGACTGCAAGGAGATCAGACCAGTCAGTCCTAAAGGAAATCAACCCGGAATAATCATTGGAAGGACTGATGCTGTTAGCTGAAGCGCCAATATTTTGGCCACCTGATGTGAAGAGCCAACTCACTGGAAAAGACCCTTATGCTGGGAAAGATTGAAGGCAGGGGGAGAAGGGAGCAACAGAGGATGAGATGGTTGGACAGCATCACCAAATCAATGGAGATGAGTTTGAGCAAACTCCAGGAGTTGGTGAAGGACAGGGAAGCCTGTTGTGCTGCAGTCCATGGGGTCACAAAGAGTCGGACACAACTTAGTGAATGAACAAATAATACTCCCCAGCTTAAAACGTACAGTTCCATTTTTTTTATATCCACGGAACTGTGCAACCATTGGCACTATCTAACTTCAGAACATTTAATCACCCCAAAAAGGAGCGCTATACCTGGGAAGCAGCCACTCCCCACCCCCGCCCCCACCCCATGGAAACCATTACTCTACTCTCCGTCTCCATGGATTCGCCCAGTCCTATAAATAAAATGACACAATATGTGGTCTTTTGTAACCGGTTTTTTTCACTTAGCATAATGCTTTCAAGATTTATCTATGTGGTATCACCACTTCTTTTTTTGGCCACGCCTCACAGCACACATGATTCTAGTTTCCCAGCCAGGGATTGAACCCACACCCCCTGCACTGGGAGCATGGAGTCTTAGCCACCAGACCACTGCGGAAGTCCCACCAACTACTTAATCCTTATAGAAAAGTCATATTCCACTGTATGGATATTTCATATTTTATTGACCCGTCGTCAGTTGGATGTTTGTGCTGCTTCTGCTTTTCGGCACTTCTGAGTAACGCTGCTATGAAAACTGACCTGCAAGTCTTTGCACGGATGCGTGTTTTCATTTCTTGGGTATACACGTAGGAGCAGGATGTCTAAGTGACAGCGAAAGTCGCTCAACCGTGTTCCACTCTTTGCGACCCCATGGACTGTACAGTCCATAGAATTCTCCAGGCCAGGATACTGGAGTGGGCAGCCTTTCGCTTCTCCAGGGGACCTTCCCAACCCAGGGATCAAGCCCAGGTCTCCTGCATTGTTGGCGGATTCTTTACCAGCTGAGCCACCAGGGAAGCCCAAGAATACTGGAGTGGGTAGCCTATCCCTTCTCCAGCAGATCTTCGTGACCCAGGGATCAAACGGGGGTTGCACGCGTTGCAGGCAGATTCTTTACCAACTGAGCTATGTCTGGATCACACAATTAAAGGAGGAAACAGAGCAGGCTCCATCTTGGGCCGGACTGTGGACTTTGAACTCTATGCCCAGTATCTATGGAAATGACATACCAGCTGGAAAACCAGAGCACCAGAAGGAATAGCCCCAGGGCTCGTACCTAGACTCTCCACCTGAAAGAATGCCCTAATTATCTGTGTAACTGAATAGAACCATACATTCTATTCTGCTTATTGGGGTATGACCACAGGCCTATTGATAATTGTCCACTGTTATCTACCTAGGCTTAAGGCACATGATCATGGGTTAAGTTTGATTGTATCTTTTCCTTTGTTCAGACTAGTTTCAGGGAATTTGGGGAGGTGGGTTTGGGCACGTACACTTAGGGTATATAAGGTTTTCACAAAAACTGGTCAGGGTCCTTAGCTAAGAGGAGACTCTCCCTTGGGCCCGCTGGTGTAATAAACTCCACCATCTGCATTGTCTTTCTGAGTGAGTTTGTTTCCTGGAACGCGTGGCTACAACACAATAACTTCATGTTTAGCATTTTAAGGAATTGCCCAGTGGTTTTCCAAAGCATTTGCGCCAACTTACCATTCCCACCAGCAGTGCACGAGGGTCCCAGTCACCCCACATGATCTTCAACACTATTATCTGACTTTTGATGACAGCCATCCTAGGGGTACCGCGCGCTGTGGTTTGCCCTAATAACGAATGACGTTAAGAGTGTTTCCACGTGCTTGTTGGACATCTGTATATCTTCTTTGAAGAAATGTTTTGGGACTTTCCTGGCGGTCCAGTGGTTAAGACTCGGGGCTCCCGATGCAGGGGGCCCAGGTTGGACCCCTGATCAGGGAACTAGATCCCACACGCTGCAACTAAGAAATCACACACCCCCAAGTAAAGACCCTGCAAGCCGCAGTGCAAATCCCTCGGGGGGCCGCAGCAAAGACCCAGAGCAGCCAAATAAACTTGAAATAAAAAGAGCAGGAAATGTCTATTCAGATTCTTTACATGTTTTTAATTGAGTTGTTGAGTTGTGAAAGTTCTTTACATATCCTGGATACAATCTCCTTATCGGATATAGGATTTGCAAAACTCTTTCCCACTTTGTGGATTTCTGTCTTTTCACTTTTTGGGGGGCCGTGCTGCCCACTGGCAGGGTCTTAGTTCTCTGACCAGGGAGGGAGCCCCCACCACACAGTGAGAGCACCAGGTCCTAACGACCAGGCTGCCAAAGAATTCCCTCTCCACTTTCTTGATAGCGTTTATTTATTTATTTATCTTTTACTCTTTTTTAAAAAATTTTTTTTCTTTCTTTTTGATGATATCCTGTGAACACAAAAGTTTTTAACTCTGTTGAATTTCAACTCATCTACGTTTTTCTTAGATTGCTTGAACTTTCGGTGTCACACTGGGGAAGCTGCTCCCTGGAGACCCCACTGGCCCCTTGTTACTGTTCAGTCACGAGGCTGTGTCTGACGCCAGGCTCACAGCACGCCAGGCCTCCCTGCCCCTCACCAGGTCCTGGAGCTTGCCCAAGTTCATGTCCATTGAGTCGGTGATGCCATCCAACCAGCTCATTCCCTGTCACCCTCTTCTCCTTCTGCCTTCAATCTTTCCCAGCATCAGGGTCTTTTCCAATGAGTCGGCTGGTCACATCAGGTGGCCCCTCGGTGGGTGTCTAACCAAAAGATATAACCGAGTCAAAGAGCTAGGGAAGGAAGACTCTGTTACTTGCAGCAAGTGAAGACAGCTCCAAGGCTATCTCCCAGAGCGGTGTCTCTCCCACCAGCAAAATCGAGGCAGACGTAAGTTAAGGGCACAGGAGTCTTCACAAAGGGGCTTGAGCAGGGAACGCAGCATAGAATGCTAGCAAAGGCCGACAAAGTCCAGACCCTGGTTGATTGGATCATGAGGGTCAACAGAGTGAACACCATCATTCCTTAGGTTCCAGTTAATCTGGTTATGTTAAGAAACTATATTGGGTTCTCTTGCTTCAGGGTCTTCCTATACCTCCTTCAGGGACCTATCTGTACAAAATCACCACCTAATCCACATTCATCAAGAGTTATTCATATGTTTTCCTGTAAAAGTTTGTTGAGAGTTTATAACCCTGTTGTCTCGTGTTGTCTCGTGTCTCCGTTTTGTAGGGTCAGGCAGCCTGCAGGGGTCTTGAACAGATATCAGCCCATCCCAAGGGGGCATGCCCCAGATAACAGACTCACAGCTAAGTAATCTGAATTCCTAAGAACTCCTCCTGATAAGCATTCTCTCCCACCTTCCGGGAACAGACCCCCCCCACCCCGTGCGATCCTCAGATAAGCTTGCCAAAGCCCCACTCTTTCTGCTTTTGACCCATCAATCCAGACCCAGCCTGGAAAGCCCAAAGCCCTCCACCCACGTGCTAACTTACTTCAGTCCTGTCCGACTCTGCGACCCCACGGACTGTAGCCCGCCAGGCTCCTCTGTCCATGGGATTCTCCAGGCAAGAATACATGAATGGATTGCCATGCCCTCTTCCAGGGGATCTTTCCGACCTAGGGATCAAACCCCTGTCTCTTATGCCTCCTGCATGGCAAGCAGGTTTTTTCTTTCTTTTTTTTTTAACCACTAGCACCACCCTCCACCTGCAGACCCCAGTAAAAGCATCCCGCAGGTCCTGCCACACTTTGTGTCCGCACTGTGCCTCAGCTGCCTGGTGCAGCTGGCAGAGTGCTGAGTACCTCCTCCAGGACCGGTGAGGCGCAGACTTCTCTCTCCGCTCCGTCATGGCCTCTTGATCGCAGATTCGTCATCCAGCACCTTCCGCGCTCCACTTCAGAAAAATTTAACAAAGTCTGTTTTGCATTTCAGCTCTTACATTTAGGTCTTGGGTCCATTTTGAGTTAAGTTTTGTATCCTGTGTGAGGTAGGGGTTCAACTTCATTTATCTACGTGAGGATATCCAGTTGTTCCAGACTATTCTTTGCCCCACTGAGTCGTTTTGGCATCCTTGTCAAAAGTCGACTGGCCATCAGGAGAATGAGAAGACAGACTAGGAGGAAGTATCTGCAAAAGACGTAAAGGACTGTTGCCCAAAATATACAAAGAACCCTAAAAGCGCAACAATAAGAACATCAACAACCCAATTGAAAATGGGCAAAAGATCTGAACAGACACCTCACCAAAGAAGATACACAGATGGCAAATAAGAACATCAAGATGCCCTACACCATATGGCATGAAGGAACTGCAAATTAAAACAACAGGGAGGTGCCACTAGCACTTACTGTGTGTGTGCTTAATCACTCAGGTGTGTCCGACTCTTTGCGACCCCATAGACGGTAGCCCGCCAGGCTCCTCTGTCCATGGAATTCTCCAGGCAAGAATACTGGCGTGGGTAGCCATTCCCTTCTCCAGGGGATCTTCCTGACCCAGGGATGGAACCCGCGTCTCCTGCCTTGTGGGCAGATTCTTTATCATCTGAACCATGACACACTTACTCAGACAGCCAAAATCCGATGTGCTGACACCAGCACATGCTGGTAACGGTGTGGAGGCCAGGCGCTCCCGCTCTGTGCTGCCGGGGACGCGGACAGAACGGCCACTCTGGAAGACGGTCTCGTGATTCTTCATAAAACTAAACGTACTCTTATCACATGACTGAGCAGTCACACTCCTGGATATTTACCAAAAGAGTTGAAAACTTAACGCCCGCAGAAAAAGCTGCACGCGGGTGTTTATTCATACTTACCAAAACTTGGAAGCAACCAAAATGTTCTTCAGTAGGTGAATGGATAAACTGTTGTACATCCAGACAAGAAATACAACACGGCACTACAAAGAAATGGGCTATCAAGCCATGAAAAGACATTAGGCACCCCCTAAAAAAGGTATAAGACCTTTAAACATAGTACTAAGTGGAACAAGCCATTCTGAAAAGGTTTCATACTGTATGGTTCCAACTACATGGCGTTTTGGACAATGTCCCGTGCAGCTAGTAAAAAGATCAGTGGATAACTTAAAAACATGTCTATCCTGATTTCAGTCACAGTCCTGGTGATGTAGCGTTATATTTAGTTTAGAAATAAAGGAAGCATGAGTCCTCAAACTCTGTTCTTGTTCAACACTGTGTTGGCTATTCTAGGCCCCTGCATCTCCACATAACTTTAGGATCAGCTTGAAGATTTCCGCGCAATAGGCAGCTGGGCTCTGAATAGGGATCGCGCTGCATCCACAGGCCCGTCTGGGGAGTGCAGCCATCTTGAGTGCGTTAAGTCTACAGTCCATGAACACGGGCTGTCCTTCCACTTACTTAGGTCTTCTTCATTTCAGTGATGTTTGGTAGATTTCCACGTATAAGTCTTGCACTTCTTCTGTTAAATTTACTCTGAGCATGTTTATAAATAAATTTATTCTTTCTGGTGCTACGTAAGTAGAATTGTTTTCTTAATTTCATTTCTGGATAGCTCACTGCTCGTGTGTAGTGATGCAACTGATTTTTTAACATGCATCTTCTATCCTGTACTTTTGCTGAACTTGCCTATTAGCTCTAATATTCGTGTGTGTGTGTTCTTTGGGATTTTCTAGTACATGGAGTCATGTCATCTGGGACTACACAGTTTTCCTCCTTCCTCTCTGGATTCCTTTTATGTCATTTTCTCACCCAACTGCCAGGATTAGACCCTCCAGGAAGACGTTGAAAACGAGAGGCGGGAGTGGACATCTTTATGCTCCTGCCAGGAAGGGGAGGCTTTCAGGCTTTCACCACTGAACACAGGAGCGCAGGGATTTTCATCGATGGTTTTCATCAGGTTGAGGCCAGTCCTTCGATTCCTAGTTCCTTGAACATTCTTTTGTTTTTTGAGATGATCATGTGGTTTTGTCCTTTATTAGTATGGTGTACTACATTGATTGATTTTCATATATTAAGTGAATCTTGCATTCCTGAGATAGATCTCACTCCCTTTTTATGCATTCCTGGATTTGATGAACTAGTATTTTGTTGATCAATTTTCTGTCTATAGTTTCTCCTTTTTTTTTTTTTGGCCACAGGACCTTAGTTCCCAGACCAGGGATTGAACCTGTGCCCCTGCAGTGGAAGCTCAGAGTCCTAACACCAGACCGCCGGGGAAGTCCCATCTACATTCCTAAGGGAGGTTGGGCTGCACTTTTCTTGTGATGTCTTTGCTGGATCTGGTATCAGGGTAGTCCTGGCCTTGCACAGTGAGCTGGGAAGTGCTCCCTCTTCTTCCTTGGGCACGGGGGTCCCTGCCATATCCTTGGCAGGCTGCAGTTTACTGTCAATCAAGCGTGGCCTTGACTACCGGCTGACTGACGGGAAGAGCACTCGGCACAGAAAAAGTCGGTGCCCTGAAGCACGTGTACCAACTCTCTCAGGGTCATCAGGAAAGCCTCTTGGGACCTCCTGTTATAAAACTGCCCAGCCCTCTGGGTTTGAAATGCATTTTTCTGCGTTTCTGTGGAGGCACTTCAGAACAAAGACTACCTGCTCAGTTCTGGCCACACGGGAGCAAGTTAAGGCAGACGTCTTTCCTGCAGGAAGTGGGAGCCCGTCTGAGAAGCTCCTTAAGACATTATCAGCCCGGGACTCCCCTGGTGGTGCAGTGGTTAAGACTGTGCTCCCAATGCAGGGGCCTGGAGATTTGGTCTGTGGTTTGGAACTAAGATCTCCATGCTGCAAGGCACAGCCGAAAGTAAATGAAAAGAACAACTGCTACCATTATCATTAAAAAAAAAAAAGCAAAAAGCAGCCAAACAACAGAAAGGAGCCACGGGGCTGGCTAAGGCAGTGTCCCAAGTGGTACCAGGTTGCGGGGAGGGGGGGGTGCCCCACCATCCCGTCAGGAGCCCACTGAGCCAGACAGACTGCAGGGGCCCCTGAAACCCTAATTCTACAAGCCACATAGGAGCCTGAAAACGAGTACGGGAGGAAGTGGCTACCTGTTGTGGCTTGGCTTTGTTCGGATGGATCATCACCATTCTTCCACGAAGGAGTGAACACTCACACCCGTGTTTTCACTTTCAAAGAAGTGAGACAAAGATGCCCCTCCGTCCCAGGAACAAACACACCTGTCACGTGACGGGACGTGGGACTGGCCGAGCCTCTCACTGACGTCACCGGGGGGGGGCTGCCCTGGGGCCCCCCAGGGTCCTCCGGGCCTGACACAGGTGCCCCTCAGCTAGAAGTGGCAGCCATTGGCATCTGAGGGGCCTGGGGGTGCCGGGTGCTGGCGGGCGGTAGGTGGTGCCCTGCAGACTGCTTGCTCCTTTGGGACACTCTGCAACCAGAGGCTCAGAACAGCCAGCAGGGCCTCTTGCCAACTCACAGGCCCTCCCAGCCGTGTATGCGGTGGCTTCCTGCTGCCCCACGCTGGCCACTCGGCCAGCCCTGCACCCTCGGCTCACCAGGGCCAGCCTGACTCTGGAGGGCCGAGAGCCCCAGAGTTGGGGGTGGCAGGATCAAGGAGGGAGTCTGCTCCAGCGGGATGCAGGTGGGCTCCAGACCCGTCCCCTGCCTCCAGAACTGCACCCGCTCAGGGTGACCCCGCTGGCCTTGGCCCGGGCTTCCTCCCAGACCCAGGGATGGGGCGCCCCTGGAGCCAGGGTGAGCAAGGTGCGGCCGCGCTGGCTCAGGCGCCTGGGGGTGGGGGCGGGCTCTGCGCGCGCAAGGACCGCACGGGCGGGCTGGGAGGGCGCAGTGCGCAGAGTGGCGGCGGCGGCTGTGGCGGCGGCAGGTGGGTGGCAGAGGGGACGGGCTCGGGCTGGGAGGAGGCGAAGGCTCGGGTACCTGAGGAGTGGGTGGTGAGGCTGGCTCCAGGGGCGGCGGCAGCGAGTCTGGGTCGAAGGCGCAGCCAGGAGCCTGGGATCCCCCGCTCGTTCGGGCCGCTGCGCGGCTTGCGCCTGCGGGGCGGAGGAGGGGGATCCGGCGTCTGAGGCCAGGTGGCAGCCCGGGAGACGCCCAGCGCCTGTTCCGGGTGCTGGAGGCCTGGCCCAGCTCCCGGGAAGCCTCGGGTTTCCACCTGGCTCTGGGTTCCCAGGTCCGGAGGCTGGGCCCCCAGTCTGGCTCCCTGGGGCTGCCACCCCCCGCCCCACCCCCACCACAACGCGCCCAGATTCAGCTCCACTTGGTTCCCTGCCCTGCCCTGGAGGCAGACGGCCCTCCCACCCAGCCCAGCCCAGCCCTCTGGCAGCCCACTGTTAAGGGCGCCTGGGACCCAGGGTGCAATCGCACTGCCGGCAGGGCAGCCCGTCACTCCGCTCTGGCCCTGGTAGGTGCCTGCAGCTGGCTCCGGGCTCCTCTCTGCGCCTCTCTGCCCACGATGGCTCCGGGACGGCCCTGCGCTGCCGGCCTGGCACGCTTCTGCCAGAAGCTGAAGCGGCGGAAGCTGCTGGCGGACAGCAGCATGGCGACGTCGCTGCAGCGCTGCCTGTCCGCGCTGGACTTGACCCTGCTGGGGGTGGGCTCCATGGTGGGCTCCGGCCTCTACGTGCTCACGGGCGTCGTGGCCAAGGAGGTCACGGGCCCTGCCGTGACCGTGTCCTTCGTCGTGGCCGCCGTGGCCTCCCTGATGGCGGCCCTGTGCTACGCGGAGTTCGGGGCCCGTGTGCCCCGCACGGGCTCTGCCTACCTGTTCACCTACGTGTCCATGGGAGAGCTGTGGGCCTTCCTCATCGGCTGGAACCTCGTGCTTGAGTACGTCATCGCCAGTGCCGCCGTGGCCCGCGCCTGGAGCGGCTACCTGGACGCCATGTTCGACCACCGTATCCAGAACTTCACCGAGGCCCACCTGGGTGTCTGGCAGGTGCCCTTCCTGGCCAGAAGTCCAGACTGGCTGGCTGCAGGCATCATCCTTCTGGCCTCTGCCTTCGTCTCCTGCGGGGCCCGCGTCTCTTCCTGGCTCAACCACACCCTGTCGGCCGTCAGCATGATTGTCATCCTCTTCATCGTTGTCCTGGGCTTTATCCTCGCCCGGCCCAGCAACTGGGGCGAGGCGGAGGGCGGCTTTGCACCCTTCGGCTTCTCCGGCGTCATGTCTGGCACGGCGACCTGTTTCTACGCCTTTGTGGGCTTCGACGTCATTGCCGCCTCCAGCGAGGAGGCCCGGGACCCGAAGCGCGCTGTGCCCCTGGCCATCGCCCTGTCGCTCGGGCTGGCGGCCACCGCCTACATCCTGGTCTCTGCCGTGCTCACCCTCATGATCCCCTGGCACAGTCTGAACCCTAACTCTGCGCTCGCCGACGCCTTCTACCAACGGGGCTACAGCTGGGCCGGCTACCTCGTGGCAACTGGCTCCATCTGCGGTGAGTGGGGTCCTGCCCTGGTCTCCCGGGGTGGGTTGGCGGGGGGGACCACACATCTACATCTGGGCTTCAGTTTTACCAGCTGTAGCCCAGGGAGGTGCTAATTATTAGACTCCACCCAGACTTGTGGGCAGGGACCTGCTGGCCCCCTTATATGTGGGATGTCGGCCTGGGCACATGCTTCCTGTTCACAGGGACTCAGCCATCACCAGATTGCCCCCTCCCCAGCCTGCAACCTAGACTGAGGTGTCCCATTCCTGGGCTGGAGGAGCGGTGACTGCCCTGCAGCTTGCAGGCACTTAGGCTCACTCCGAGAACCCCGATAAACTCAGGCGCCTCTGGGGTGCCCAACTGCTGGGTGCGCTGACCAGCCCTCGCCCTCTGCCGCAGCCATGACCACCGTCCAGCTCAGCGGCCTCTTTTGCCTGCCGCGTATCATCTACGCCATGGCCGCCGACGGGCTGTTCTTTGAGATGTTTGCCTACGTACACCCCCGGACGCAGGTGCCTCTGCTGGGCATCCTGGCGTTCGGGGCCCTCACGGCCGTGGTGACGCTGCTGCTGGACCTCGACGCCCTGGTGCAGTTCCTGTCCATCGGCACCCTGCTGGCCTACACCTTCGTGGCCATCAGCGTGCTTGTGCTGCGGTTCCAGACGGCCTCTCAGTCCCGCTCGCCCAGCCTGGCCGGCTCCGGCCCGAAGGCCAAGGAGTACAGCTCCTTCTCTGACCACTTGGAGCTGGTGGGCGCAGGGCACGGCCCCGAGCCGGGGCGGCTGCGGCCAGCCCTGAGGCCCTACCTGGGCTTCCTGGACAGGGGCAGCCCCGGCGCGGCCGTGCGCGGGGCCGTCTGCGGGCTGGTGGTCTCCGCCATCGCCCTGGGCTGCGTGCTGATGCTCGGGCACTCGGTCCTACGCCTCCCCCTCTGGGGCTTCCTCCTGCTGCTGCTGTGCAGCAGCGTCACGTTTCTGCTCAGTCTCCTCGTCCTGGGGGCCCACCAGCAGCAACGCCTGAAGGACACCTTCCAGGTAACCCCCTGCCGCCCCCCGTACCCGCCGTCAGCCCACCACCCCGCGTCCTCCGCCGGGCACGTCCCCGCGTCTGCGGGTGGGCCCCAGGCTCCAGCGCTCCAGAGGCAGAAACAGGCTTGGAGGCCTGCAGAAGCGGGCCCTGGGCCAGTGGGCCCCTGCAGCCGACCCAGTCCTGCCCTTGCCCCCCCAGATGCCCCTGGTGCCCCTGATTCCAGCTCTGAGCATCGTCCTCAACTTCTGCCTCATGCTGAAGCTGAGCTACCTGACCTGGGTGCGCTTCACCATCTGGCTGCTGATAGGTGAGTGGGGGCTGGGCTGGAGCCCGGGGCCTGCTTCTGGGGGCGGAGTCGGGTGGCGGTGGTGAGGAGGCCGAGCAGGGCTGGGGCCTGCTGCTCATGCTTGCACCACCCCGGCAGGACTCTTGGTGTATTTCGGCTACGGCATCTGGCACAGCAAGGAGAACTGGCGGGAGCCGCCGGGGCTGGTCACCGCCCGCTACGTAGCTTTCTCCGACGGCAGGGTGGAGGAGACGGTGCGGGACCCCGGCCAGGCGCCGGCCCAGGGGCCTGGCAGTCCGTGAGAGCTGCCTGCCCTCCGTTTAGGGCAGCTCGGTGGACTCGCAGGCCTGCCCACCTGAGGGGGCCCCTGGGACCCACGGACTCTAGTTTAGAGGCCGGTGCTGCCCGTCGCCCTTGGAGTGGGCGCGGCCGGTGCTGGGGCGGTGGACTCTGCAACCCCTTCCAGCTACTGGGGCCGGTGGGGAGGACGCCCTGTCTCGGGGACCCACAATAGGTATCGCTCAACCAGCCGTGTGGCCGTGTCATGTCCGTGGATCTGGAGGCATCGAGTCCTCACCAGCCCCTGGGAAGGGCTCGCTCGATTGTCAGTGTGGAACAGGGTCGTGAGGGTGGAATGCTGGGGTTCCGTGCAGGGGAGGTGCCAGCCTGGGACAGCCCTGGGCTGAGGACACTCAGGCCAGTGCCCTCTACCCTTCCGAGGGTGCCACAGCCCCCCATGCGCCAGCACAGAGGGGCAGAGTCAGGCTCACCTCCCGCAGGGGGTGCGCCTGACACAGGCGCCTGGGGCCCGGGGAGGCTGCCTAGAAGGGCAGCAGAGTTCCAGGGTACCCTTGTCTCCCTGGCTCCCGGAGAGCGTGGCGTGTGCCTGAGGCCCCCCTGGGGAGGCAGAGGCATGCCCGCATGAGCACACGCACCTCCAGACATGTACCCATGGGCACAGAACGTGCAGACTGAGTCCCTAGGCCACTAGGCTCAGACCCTGGTGCCTCCCCGGGCTGGGCGCCCGAGAGCCTGAATCCTCCCCAAGTGCCCTCTAGCTCTCCCCTGACCCCTGGTTCTTGGGAAGGGCCCAGGCCCAGCCCGCACGGCCCGTCGGTCTCCCAGGCGATGCTTTGCCCCCGCAGATACTACCAGCCTCATCCCTGCCTGTAAGGAGCATGCGAGAAACTGTGGCTTAGGCAGGCTTTACTCCCCGACCTTGCAGCCATCCGTCAGCGTTGTCTGGACCCACACACAGGCCCACACCCCTCGCCCTGGCCCTGAGGGCCCCCCTGCCCCCTCGGACACTGCTCTAAGGATCAAGAGGCAGCTTGAGCCCAGCCTGAGCCCGGCGCTGGCCCGCTACAGCCGGCCTGCGTCACTGCCTTGGCCACGGCCAGCAGGCCTGGTCGCTGGGCCCCATGAGAAAGAGCCCCAGGCCTCCCACACGAGCACTCCCAAAACTCTGCCATGAGGAGCCCAGCAGGCGGGACCCAGACCCAGACCCCGTGAAAACTGCACACCACAGCCTGGCCAGCCTGCTGCGGCCTCGGGGACTTGTCTGGGACATTCCACACCACAGCCTGGCCAGCCTGCCGCGGCCTCGGGGACTCGTCTGGGACATTCTTTCCAGCCTTGGGGCTCTGCTCCTGAAAGGCAGGGCCTCCAGAGAGCTTCTGCTACAGGCTGGCCCCGGGGGTGACCTTGGGCAGCGGAGAATTCCCCTCCCACCAGTCCCCCTGACCCGCACAGTTCCAGGGGGTGGGCTGGGTGTCTCCAGGGGGCTCAGCCCACCACCGTAGCAGCTCGTCCTTGGTCTTCTGTCAGTCCCAGCCCCCCCAGAGCCTGAGAGCTGCCAGGGGGAAGGGCTGGGCCGTCTGCCCGCCCCAGTCTGAATTCCAGGAGTGGATCCCAGCAGCAGAGACACTCTGCCTCAGACCCTGGGGCTCCAAGATGGGGGCTCGGGATGGGGGTGCTGACCGAGGAGAGGGCTGGGGTCTGTACAGCCAGAGGAGGGGCTGTGCAGACGACTGGTGCGGGGGCCGCGCTGGGCATCCTGGAGAAGAGCTGGGAGAGGGTTTTCCACACACAGATGCAGCTGGAGCCCCAGGACGGCACCCTGAGGCGTCCTGCCACAGGTCCCTGCACAGGCAGCTCCAGGGCACTCCCTGCCCCAGGAGGAATCATCCTTCCCCCCCATCTAGTCCTGGGGGCTCCATCCACGAGGGTCCCAAGGCGAGCTCCCTGCCTTCCCAGCCCCGACCCCCCACCAGCAGGGAGCAGGCCGTCTAGTGGGGCCACAGCCTCGGTGTCCAGCTCCCGGCGGTGGCCGTCAGGACAGGTGCTGGGCTCCCTCTAAGGCCCCTGGACAGCTGGGCGGGGGGGTGCGGGTGCCAGCTCTGTCTGCTCGGGGCGGGCGGTCCTTTTTGGAGCCTTTACCTGTGGATGATGGCAGCAGACGGGCTCGGGCCAAAGCCCCAGACAGGCAGCGCCCAGGCCCCACGCGCAGCGTACCTCCTCGTACTTGGTCCTCCAGTAGAAGTGCGCTTCTCCATCCACGTACAGCAGCAGCAGGTCACAGAGGAAGGTGATCTGGGGGCAGCAGGGCTGAGCTGTGCCCAGACCCACCCCCCAGGCCTTCCCCCGACCAGACCCGACAGCGGGGGCCCAGCCGTGCCGGAGCGGGCTGGGCGCATGCTTGCCCACGCTCTCCACACTCACCACGCCCAGCCAGGCTGCTCCCGTGCCCAGAGAGATAAGCGTGGGGATGAGCCCAAATTTCCCTGCCTGAGAGATGGGGTGGAGCCCTGAGCCATGACGGTCCCTGCCGCCCAGCTCCCCACCAACCCTGCCTACCTACCCGCCCAGTGATGTGACCATCACCCCCCGCCCCCTCCAACCCTGCCCACCTACCCGCCCTGTGACCAGGATGTCGAAACGGATCCCATAGAGCTTGAGCAGGCTGCGGGCCTCCACACCCGAGCTCTCCCACCAATGTGTGGCTGTCCTGGGGGCAGGAGAGAGGCTGGTAGCCTGTTCCGCCCCCTCGCAGCCTCCATCCCCCTCACCCGCTGACCCCACAAACCCCCAGCCCCGCCCAGCGTTCCAGAAGGCTGCAGAGGACACGGGGGTAAAGCAAGCTGGGTCCCACCCCTCAGGAGCTCCCTGCCTTCCCAGGGGATGGGGCAGAAGGGTCCCTAAACAGACACCAGCAGTGGGAGTTGGGGAGCTGGACGCAGGCCCAGAGTTGTGGGCTCCAGAGAGGGGACCTCACTCTCCCCTGGGAAGCAGGGAAGGCTTTCTGCAGGGCCCCTCAGGTTGGCTTTCCAGAGGCTGGGAAGCAGTTTTACACAAAGCACGGGGAGGGGGCGGGGGGCGGTCAGTGCAGCCGGGCCAGGTGAGGCCCAGGTAGCAGTCAAGGCCGTCGCCTCCAGGCCTGGGGGCTGTGTGAGCATGTATGTGCGTGTGCATGTGTGTGTGTGTGCATGTGTGTGCGTGTGCATGTGTGTGCGTGTGCACGTACTTGTGTGTGAGCGTGTGTGTGCATGTGTGTAGGTACTCATGTGTGAGCATGTGTTCGTGTGTGCTCATACGTGTGGGCATGTACACGCATGTGCCCTATGCGCGAGCATGTACATGTGTGCGTGCCTTTGTGTACTCGTGTGTGAGCATGTGCTCGTGTGTGCATGTGTGTGTACACATGGTGAGGTGGCAGGACAGGATCCCAGGGGGTTCTGCTTGGGAGACTCAGACGTGACGGTAACTGCGGTGCGAGCCCATTGACCACACCTTGAATTAGAAAATAAACAGGTTCTGGACTGTTACTGACACAGTCCAGGAAACTCAAGTCATTAGATTCTTTTTCTCAAAGGTGACGTGGGTGTTCAAGGCACTAATCTTTGAACTCTTCTATAGACTTTGGAACTTTTTAAAATAAAACCTAAAGGAAAAAGTAAAATAAAGCCCCTGCGTGGTGGAGGGAATGCTGGAGGCAGGACTAGGGAGGGAGCCGGGGGTCCTGGCGGCAGAGGGGGTGCAGAGTGGAGGCTGGACGGAGCCTGTGCTGGGGGCCCTGGCGACCACCCCCCCACCGCGGGCATCCGGGGCTCTGGGGGCCGGCCGGGGCAGGGGCGGTGGGGCCGCACCTGAAGTTGTAGCTCCGCTCCTGCAGCTGGAAGGAGTACTGGGGCCGGCAGTCAGCGCCCCTGCTGTCCAGGTCGCAGTCCCAGCGGACGTGGACACCCACAGCCCCGCCCTGCACACAGCGCGCACTGCCCCAGCGGCTCTTGGGGCCTCCCTGGCCGCCAGGAGCCGCGCCCACCCCACCGGGGACCCACCAGCAGCGCCAGATCCTCAAAGACCCCTCCGGCTGCGGCCACGAGGTCCCCGATGCGGAACACGGGGCAGGCAGGGCTGGAGTGGGGGTCGTAGTGGCAGAGCTTGAAGTAGGTGGGGTCCTGGGTGTCCAGGGCATTGGACCTGAGGGGGCAGGCGGGGATCGGGCCAGGCAGGCCAGGAGGGTTTTCGGTCTGCCACCCCCCCACCTCCAACCCCCGCTTACCTGGAGAAGTTGAACTTGCTGAAGGTGACGGTGTTTTTGATGAACAGAGTGAAGTTCTCAGCCTGGAGAAGCAGGGGCTTCCTGCAGGGTGGAGGGGGGATGTGAGAGGCAGGCTCCGCGGTTGGGGGTGGTCGGGGGGTGGGCACAGGGCCTGGGGGGCTTACACGGGCACAGCACCGCTCTCCACTGGACACCAGCCCCGGATCTCGCAGGTCCTGTGGGTCCCATTGAACACTACGCACTGGCCCGTCTTTATGCCTTGAAAACACGGGACAAACCCCAGGCCCTCGAATCTTCATGGGGCCTGGGCAGGGGTGGGGGGAGGGAGGCTGACATGCAGGACAGACGCACACCACCCAGGGTCCCCTGGGCCGGAGCCCCCCAGCGTGGGGAGGCCCTGCAAGGCAGGCCTGCTTACCGTGGCTGTGCGTCCCCGTCTCCCCCTCGGGACAGTCCTGGTCAGCCCAGCAGTTAGCCAGAGGGATGGACGGGTGCTGAGGGCAGAGAGCAGACCGCCAAGGGCCTGGAGGGGCCTCCCTCGGGGACCCTGCCCTGCAGGGCAGGGGGACACACCCCTTCCTGCCTTAGCCCCTTGGGAATCTCTGAGTTTGGGGGTACCCGAGAGCCAGAGGCTGCAGATAATCACGCAGGCAGCAGCCCCAGCGGGAGACGGGTGCAGGCAGAATTCCAAGGCTGAGCAAGACTCCTGACCCGCTCCTCCTGGGGGGACGGGAGTGAGGTGGCCAGGCCCAGGACCTCTGGTCCAGTTCAGAGGACGGAACAGGGGAGGTGACACGCGGCGAGGAGGGTGAGGGCGTGCCGGGTGGGGCGCTGGGCAGTGACGGAGGGCGAGCCCCGTGGGAGGGCCTGGGAGCACACAGGCTAGCCGCATCCCTGCTTCTTCTCCTGTGAGACGGGGCGCGGCTGCCTGCACACGGGGACCGGGTTTCAGGGGTCAGCCAGCAGGGGAAGGGGGTGAGCTTTCCGGGGCTCCAGGCCCCAGAGGGAGGCACAGTCTCACAGATGCAGGCTTGCAGTTCTGTCCTGGCTGATGCTGGACACCGTTGCCCAGGGCACCCAGCTCAGGACAGTGTAGGGACACTGGTGGTCGGAGGACAGTGTGGGGCCACCTGCCTGGCCTCGAGGTCCCCACCGTGTCCCACGTCCGTTCCTCCTCGCCTCCTGGCTGGGTCACCGTGGGCACCCCCCAGGCCCTGTCCTCCTCCATCCGGCTTCCCGAAAAGCCCCTCCCGAGGCAGTGGAGACGGAGCTCCCCTCCCCTGAGCCCCCTGCACCGCCGTGCCCCTGTGATCAAGACCAGCTCCTCCACAGAGCTCTTGGGATACCCCCCAACTCCAGTCCACTCAGTGGCTCCACCCCCACTGAGCAGCAGGTGACTCCCGAGATGCCTCGCCCCACACGGGGGGCCTTGACCCACGCATCCCCGTCTGCCTGCACAGCGTGAAGACCCCTGTTGAGCCTGGGTCCCAGAGGGAAGCCCTGGCCGAGCCCCCAGGGACTCCCAGCTGCAGCTTCTGCGCCACCCCAGGACCTGTCTTGGTGGCTGGGCCGTCTGCCCCAGAGCTGCTTGGTGTGTGCGGGTGGGGTTTTGCAGCCCCCAGGGGAGGCTGGGTGGGTTTCTGAAGGCTGTGGCACTGCTCTTAGGACCAACCCACCAGGACCCCCGGAGGAGCGGCTCTGAGGAAGGCGGGCGGTCAGATCTGATGCGTTACGGCCCGGCCCCGGCCGTTTCACGGGAAGAGCCAGAAGCCGGGACATGGAGCAAAGAGGAGTCCCGTGGATTCCAGAAAAGACAGAACCACGGCCCCAGCAAAACTTCGGGACAGTCCACACACTCAACCAAGACTAGACGTCCGTGAGAGTTTGCAAAGGGAAGGACATCGGGTGTTTGCCAAGGGAAGATGGGCCCACCGGGCACACGGGATGCCCCAGCAACAGCGGTGGGACCACCGAGCAGGACTCGGGGGCAGCTGACTGCACCCTTTCTCTCCAGCCAGCAAGTGACTACATTTTAGCCTTGATGAAAGAAAAATATCATCACAGAGGTAGGCTTCCACGGCCGTGTCCTGGGTCAGGACTCTTTAAGCAAAACCCACAGCCGGGAAACTGAACCCTTAAAAATGGTTAAGATGGTAATTTTTTTTTGAGCTGTTTTATTTTTTTAATATAAATTAATTTGTTTTAATTGGAGGCTAATTACTTTACAATATTGCATTGGTTTTGCCATACATCAACATGAATCTGCCACGGGTGTACAGGTGTTCCCCATCCTGAACCGCCCTCCCAAGATGGTAATTTTGATGTTATGTGTATGTTATCACAACTTGAAAAAAATCAGATAAAAAATCCACAGCTGGAGAGAAGGGCTGGGCTCTGTGACACAGGTCCACCCTGGGATGCCCTCGATGAGGAGGAAAGGTGCAGTTTCTAGGGATGGTGAGATTTTTGTGGATGGCGGGGACCACAGCTGCAGGCACAGTATGCACAGACCGCGAGCGGCCCTGCGGTCGGCCTGGGCAGCAGTGCGCTGTTGGCTGACGGAAACGGAAGCTGCTCCTGGGACACATTAATAGAAGCTACGTCTAGAAAAGGGAGGTGATCTTCCAGCTTGCCTCTGGCTATCGGACTCCACCTGAGGACTGTGCCTTGTTCTGGGTGTTACCTGGACAACCTCCAGAGTGCCCGGAGGCAGGACCAGAATGCGGAAGGGCCCGGACACTTCATCGGGGACAGAGTCTGGAACTGGGGACCCATGGGAAGCCCTCGGGCAGTCTTACCTCTGGGCACCTGCCCTGGACTTGTCCTGGTGTCGCAAGGAAGTTGGTCACCAAGAAGAACACGTTCTCGCCCTGGAAGAGAAGTGTCAGGGTGGGTCTCTGCTCCCCGCCCCCCACCAGGAGAGGCCAGCAGCTGGCAGCTTGGCTCGTGCGGGGAGGGGCCCTGGCGCCATCAAGCCACCAGCCCTGAGCCCCAGGAAAACACCTCCAGTGTGGCAAGGGTCAGAGACAGGAGCTCAGCAGGGCTTGCGACCTTTCCTGATCCCATGTCTGTCTCCCACATTCACTTAGTTGCTCAACCAGGATTTTCCAAGAGCCCTCTGATTCCAGACACCGCAGATCCAAGTTAGAGGCAAGGTGGATCCCTCACTGCAGACAGGGCCAGGGGCCAGGGGGCCAGAGGGGTGCTCTGTCCGGGTCGACGATGGCTGGTGCCCGCATGTTGCACACGCAAACTCAGCAGGCTTCCTGGGGTACACACACCCAGGAAGAGGCATCAGGGGTGGCGGTGGTCAGGATCTTGAGGGGCTCAGTGGGGACGTCCCTGCCGGTCCAGTGGAGAAGAATCTGCCTTGCAATGCAGGGGACTCAGGTTCGATCCCTGGTCCAGGAACTAAGAAAGATTCCCACACGCTACAGAGCGACTGAGCTCACATGCTGCCCACTGGAGAGTCCATGCACCGCAGCGCAAGATCCCGGACGCAACTGAGACCCGACGTGGTGAGACTAATTAAAAAAGGGAACTTAGGGGCTTGGTGGACCCCCACGAGAAGGAGGCTTCTGAGGCGGCAGGCAGGGGCTGGGAGGGCCAGCCCAGCTGCTGCATGGGGGCCCAGCGGAAGGCCTCTGTCAGCCCGACCCAGGGATGGCGCAAGCGGCCATGAGAGCTGTTAGGAAGCGGAATGAACCAGAGGGAGGGGCAGGGAGGTGGCCAGTGGGCCCAACGTGGACACTGGGGGACGTCACTGGAGGACGAGAGGCCACACTGGGGGCGGGAGGTGATTTCCCGTCGGATGAGGTGGGCCTGCCCCGGGAGGCAGCTGTGCTCAGGGCGGGGGTCACCAGGGTTAGAACCTGGGCGCCAGCGGGACAGGGGAGGAGACCGAGACAGCGGACAATCTGGGTGACGGGAGGAGGGTCAGGAGGCACAGCGTGGGGGGGGCAGTGAGGAGTGCCCCCATGGCCCTCCCAGCCCACCCTCCAGCTCACGCATTGCCCTCCGAGACACTCCTCCCCTTTCCAGATGCAGACTTTTTGTTTTTTCCTTTTCCATTTTGTTCTTTTAATTATTTTTAAACTTGCAGCCCATGGGATCTTCACTGCGGTGTGGGAATCTACAGTCGTGGCAGGCAGGACCTAGTTCTCCAACCAGGGATGATACCTGGGCCCCTGCTTGGGGAAGACGGAGTCTTAATCCCTAGACCACCAGGGAGGCCCCTCCATTGTGGTTTAGTACAGGGTACTGAATGTAGCTTTCTGTGCTGTGGGGCAGAACCTTACTGTTTATCCATTCTGTAATGGTTCACATCTACTGATCCCAAACTCCCCGTCCTCCCTGCCTCGCCACCGCCCCCCAACGCGGCAGCCACAGTCTGTGGTCTACAGCTGTGAGTCCGTGCCGTAGGTATGTTCATCTGTGTCATACTCTAGATTCCATGTGTAAGTGATATCGTTTGTCTGTGTCTGATAATCTCCGCGTCATCCATGTAGCTGCAGATAGCATTATTTCATTCTTTTTCTGGCTGAGTAGCATTCCCCTGTGGGCTTCCCGGGGGGCACTAGCCGTTAAGAACCCGTCTGCCAATGTAGGAGATATAAGAGACAAGGGTTCGATCCCTGGGTCGGGACGATCCCCTGGAAGAGGAAATGGCAACCCACTGCAGTGTTCTTGCCTAGAGAATCCCATGGACAGAGGAGCCCAGTGGGCTACAGTCTGTGGGGTCGCACAGAGCGGGACATGACTGAGCCAACCGAGCATGCACAGGTGGCATTCCGCCGTGCCCACCGCGTCTTCTCTACCCGCTCCGGATGCAGGCTTGCTGAACGCGTCCCTCCGGCCTGGCTTCCTGACCATCTCCTCCTCCACTGGAAGGCCACTGCTCTGCGAGGCCCCGCCCCAAGCATGGCCTTGGGCCAGAGCTGGCACCCCGTCGCCCCTGCACACACTCACAGTAGGGGGTGTGTCAGAGGGGCCAGCGCCCGGCAGCAGTGCCAAGTCACCCACCTGTGGCGGCTTCACGAAGTCGGCCACGTCCCACAGCCGGTTCCCCAGCTCCTCGATCTGGGTCACGGAGACCCCCTTGAGCTTGGTGATGACAGAGACCTGGGGGTCCAGGTCCTGCTCCTGGTAGCCTTTTTTGGTGAGGAGGGCCCACCTAGGGGGGACGGACAGGCAGCGCGGTGTGCCCCCGGGGCCGCCTCTCCCCCGCACCCTCCTGGCTCCCAGCCCGGGGCTCAGGGGCCCCGCCTTCTCTCCACCTGGTCTCCCACACCAAACCCCTTGCCCAGGCCGGAGCTCCGGCCATGGGTCAGAGGGCCAGGGCCCTTGCCAGGCACCTGTGAGCTTGGGGACGCCCGCCATCACCTCCTTCACCAGCCAACAGCCTCCCCTGCCCTGTCTAGATCCGCTTCCTCCTCAAAGACGCCCCCGACCCAGCTTGAAAGGGTGGTCTCTACCGGGGTCCTTAGTGCTCCAGCTCTCAGCTCTCAGGTGGTCAGGGACCACCTCCTGCCTGGCCAAGGGCCCCCGGTGTGGGGCGGGGGCCCATCCTGCTGGGTGCCGGAGTCCAGCACGGGGCTGGGAAGAAGGCCCAGGGAAGGATGCAGAGAGGCACCTGAGCACAGGACCTGTTCTGACACTCCCCCAGCCTCTAGACGGACGGAGAGCCTTCCTTCTCCCCACCTCCTGCCCTGTACGCCGACCACCAGCCCAGACCCTGAAGACTCAGCCTCTCGCCCCTCAGCCCAGCCATGACCCCTCCGGCCAGCACACCCGGGAGCTCTTCTCTTACCCCACCACGTAGACCACGACCCCCAGCTGCAGCAGCCTCTGCAGGGCGCCCACCCGCCAGTTCCGGGTCATCACATACTTCTCCGTTTTGTAATCCAGAAGCCCCCAGCCCACCCCGGTGCCTGGGGAGCCCATGTTCCCAGCTCCTGCTGGCGGCCAGGCTGCGTGAGTCAGCACAGCAGCTGCAGCCACAGCTGAACAGGGAGCTGAAGCAGGCGCCAAGCAGGGCCAAGCCAGCAGCTATTAAAGGGACACTCAGGCAGGACTCAGCCTCCACCTCCCAGCCCCTGGGCTCAGGCCCAGCCTCCCCGCTGCTCAGGGCCTCCCATCCACTGCAGACTCTGCCAGCTGGGCCGTGGGCACAGGGAGGAGCAGTCTCCGGCCCATGCCCTCTAACCCGTCACCTCCGAGAGATGACAGGTGGGACAGGCACTGTGAGAGGGCGGCCTGGGCCAGCTGGAGCCCAGAGGGCAAGGAAAGCCTCAGGAAGGGAGCTGCCCTGTGCAGACCTGAAGCTCAACAAGCAGCGCTGCGGAGGGCGTCCTGGGTGGAGAGAGAAACACAGGCAACTGCTAGGGAGTGAGTGAGCGCTGGACCCACAGGGTGGGAGTGGGGTCCTGGCTGCAGAAAGCAGTCAGCCGAGCCCTGCCGGGCCCCCTAGCCCTCTGTGCGACGCCCCCGAGAAGCTGCCCCAGGCTCCCGAGTGGAAAGACGACTACGAGGAGGCAAGCCTGCCGCGCGCCGATCAGTCCTGGTTGCGAGCGAGCCAAGGTCAGCGCGCGCTCTTGGCGGCGGCGTCCGCAGCAACCAACAACTTGGAGTCACCTAGGCAACCGCTGCCGGGGAGGCGTCCCTATTGGCTGCAGCGGACAAGCGCCCCATCAGATTGGCCAATGCGCCGGAGGGCCCATCCCATCCCCGGGCCGCGCTCCGCGGCAGTCCCTCGCATCCCCGCTCTGTGGCCGCGATTGCAGAGTGGGCGTAACCATGAGGGGTCCCCTCCAGGAGCCTGGGGAGAAGGAAGGCCAGGAGGAAGGGGCAGCGGCGGCTTCTGGGTGTCCTGCTGGGGTCCGGGAGGCCAAGAAGGGTCTGGACGCGGATTCGGACTCTGACCAGGAGACAGAAGGTGCCTACTGGCAGGGGGTGGGGGGCAGGCTGGGGCCGCGTAGGCAAGGGACCCCGTCCGGCAGGAGCGCACCCCTCCGTGGGGCTGGGGGCGGCTCTCGCCCTGTGCCTTCCCCACCATGCTCCTGGCGTCCCATCCTTAGAACAGGCTTCCAGAATGAGGTTAAGAGGCAACCCCCCACACCCCAAACAGTGTAAGAAGGGCTGTCTCACCCGGGCCATCAGAAAAAAAACTAAAGGAATGGAGGTGGGAACTTAGAATTGTTTCAGTTTCCTCCCCCATAAGAGGTTACCACAGCCCTGTGTCTGCAGTCCGGTGGAAGAGACAGCGTACACTGCGGGGTCCCGGGGGGTGGACGGGGAGGGGAGGGCCAGGACCAGCTACACAAGCGGCCTGGAGTGCACGTGGGGCCGCGGTCCCCGCCAGCACAGGAGGAAACGCCTCCAGAGGGGAGACCAGGCTGGGCAGTGGGGCCGGCCGGGAGGGAGCCACGTGAACCCCATCTCCCATCAGGTGCCCGCAAGCCTGGCGAGCTGGGCAAGGACACCCTCTACCTGAGGTCCTGCCGGGCCTATAGCGTTGTGCCCGCCTCCTGCTTTCTGCGCCAAGGAAGCGCCCCGGAGCTCAGCCTGCGGCACCGTGGCCTGGGGCCCCAGGTACCCCGGGAGGAACCCTAGTGCAGGCTTGGAGGATGAGGACCTGGGAGGCAGCAGCCTTGGGAGGGGTCCCTTCCTGAGCCCACTGCCCCACACTCCCCCAGCCCTACTCGGGGTCCCAGGCATGTCCCAGCCCCCACACTGAGTGACAGGTGGGATCGGGGTTACGACAGAGTTCAGTACAAGGACTGTGGGGCCTGCAGCTGCTGCTAAGTCACTTCAGTCATGTCCGACTCTGTGTGACCCCATAGATGGCAGCCCACCAGGCTCCCCCATTCCCGGGATTCTCCAGGCAAGAACACTGGAGTGGGTTGCCATTTCCTTCTCCAATGCATGAAAGTGAAAAGTGAAAGTGAAGTCGCTCAGTTGTGCCTGACTCTTAGCGACCCCGTGGACTGCAGCCTTCCAGGCTCCTCCATCCATGGGATTTGCCAGGCAAGAGTACTGGAGTGGAGTGCCATTGCCTTCTCTGGCGGGGCCTGCAAAGCACCCCTGATTTGTTGGGTTAAGCTCCTGGGGAGACCGAGAAGGAGAAGCCAGCATCCCTGGGCCTGTGGGAATGAACTGAGCAGGCTGAGCCCCGCAGGCAGAGCCCAGGGAGTGCCCTGCCGTGTCTGCGGCCCTGGGAAGGACCAGGCCTCTCAGATCCCTCTCTGTCCCAGGGGGCCCGGGCTCTGGCCCATGCACTGAACTCCAATCCCTGCATCAAGCGGCTGGACCTTCGGGACAACGGACTCTGTGGGGCTGGTGCAGAGGCCCTGGCGGGCGCTCTGAGCAGAAGCTGCAGTATCTGTGGTAGGTTCTGAGCCTGGGGTAGGGCTGGGCTACCCAACACGGGGCCTTCCCACCCCGCTCCCAGCTGCTGCTGCTGCTGGGGGGCAGGGCTTCATCACAGGGTGGGGAGGGTGGGGTGGGGCCAGGCCCTCTGCGGGGCACCCGGAGTTGTGGGGCCTCCTCCACTGTCTTCGGCCAGCCAGCACCCACTGTGTGTGGTGCCCTCCCAGTGCCTGGATGCAGAGAGGCAGGGGGTGGACGGGCAGGGGCCAGGCAGGGCGAGACGAGAGGGGCTGGACCTAGATGCCGCCTCTGCCACGGAAGGGCAGGGAGACCCTGGGCAAGGGTCTCTCTGAGCCTCAGTTTTCAACACTCAGCCCTTGGAGACATGGGGACATACACTCCGCAGAGTGTCTGCTCACGTAAGCCCTCCATGCGAGGCCACTTAGGTGTCACTGCCAGTCCCCGGAAACGTGGTAGTGGGGCTTCCACGGGTGAGCCACATGGTTGCCAGGAGTGAATCACCCTCTGTGGGGCTGGGTGCATCTACATTACAGCCCCGCAGAGTAGGCGGCGTTAGCCCCCCGACAAAGCTTGTGGATACACGGACTGGGGAGGGGGCTCTGGGGAGCTGCCTGGGGCCGCAGGGGACCCAGCTGATGGGGGCAGACTCACCACCCACCCCAGGACAGTCCGGCCACTAAGTCCCCCATGCCAGGACAGGCTGGGCAGCTGTGGGGGATGGAAGGGGTGGGGCCTGGCTCTGGAGCCCGTCCCTGAGGACTGGTTCTGGCCCCCAGATGTGGACCTGTCGGAGAACCGCCTGGGAGCGGAGGGAGCCCAGGCCATCTGTGCCGCCCTGGCGGTGAGCCCGGCTGTGCAGAGGCTGCAGCTGGCAGGGAACGGCCTGGAAGAGCAGGCAGCCCAGTGCCTGGCTGAGCTCCTGCTGGCCCACACGGGCCTGAAGTCCCTGGACCTGAGCTACAACCAGCTGAATGACCAAGCAGGTACCATCCGGCCACCAGCCAGGGTCACCACAGTGGTGCTCTTGACTGTCTTCCTGGGGCAGGGTGGGCGGAGGTAGGCAGGACCACTCGGAGCAGCCGTGCCCGGCTCCTGTTCCTGCACCCCCACCCCCACCCCCACCCCGGGACTCTCAGTCCATTCCCCAGATATTTCTCTGCCCAGCACTGCCTGTGGGCCCTGACAGCCACTAGGGATCCAACCATGAACTCAACAAAGCCCTTGCCCTCACGGAGGGCTTCCCCGATGGTGCTAATGATAAAGAACCTGTTTGCCGATGCAGATGCGAGAGACTCAGGTTCAATCCTTGGGTCAGAGAGACCCCCTGGAGGAGGGCACGGCAATCCACTCCAGTGTTCTTCCCTGGAGAATCCCACAGAGAGCCTGGTGGGCTACAGTCCATGGGGTTGCAGAGTCAGACACGACTGAAGCAAATTAGCAAGCATGCCTTCACGGGACACATGTTAACAGGATTACCCTCCATAATTATTGGTGCTACAAAAGAAAGAAGCAGGGCAGGATTCTAGAGAAGAATGGACTCCCCCCCACTACTTCAGAGAGGTGACCACCGGGGAGGACTCTGTGAGGAGGTGACGTTTAAGCTGAAGTGTGCAGGACAGAGAAGTCAGTCATGGCAAGACCAGAGGGAGAGCATTTCAAGCAGAGGAACCATTTGCCAGAGAGACAGACAGACACCAGGGTGGCTGGGCTACTGAGCCAGGAGAGAGGGGCCCGGCGTGGGACGGAGCGGCAGAGGGGCTGCAGGGCCCACATCAAGGCGGGACGTGAGGACGTTGCTCCAAGTGCGGTGGGAGACATCAGTGGGACGCCCTCGTCTCAGCACCTTCTCCCATGCCCCAGGGCCTCTGCACGGGCTGGCCGCCCTGCCAGGAGCATACACCCAGTCAATTCTGAGAGTCACCTGGGGGCCTGCCCTGAAGGTCCAGTGGCTAGGACTCTGCGTCCCCAATGTGGGGGCCCTGGGTTCGATCCTTGGTCAGGGAACCAGGTCTCATATGTTTCAACTAAGACCTAGTGCAGACAAATACAATTTAAAACATTTTTTAAAATTAAAAAAAAAATCCCTCAGGACCCTGGGTTAGGAATACAGATTCGTGGCCTGGGATCTGCTGGGCCTCTGAATCCTCTTGGGGGGCATGCCTGTGCACCTGCATTGTAACAGCTGCCCCAGGAGATTCGCCTGATCCAGAAAGTTCAGGAATCACTGCTCTGCCTTCTGAGCGTGAGTGAATGGCGCTAGCCTCGCTGTGGGAGAATCAGTCCTAGAGTTCAACTGTGAGACAGACAGTCTGCCTTCTAAGAAAACTACTGTGGGAACAGGCAAATTAAAAGAAAAGCTCACTTCAGGCTTTCAACAAAGTAAGTCTAGGTGACCCTTTGGGTCAGCACCAGACAGGCAGTGAGGTCGGAGGGGCTTGGGACTCGAGGCCCTTTGAAGGCTGCACGGCACGTGAGGGTCTGTGGGTGGACCCGCCTCCCTGAGGGATCTCAGCCTCCCCACCTGACCCGAGGCCAGGGTAGCACGGACCTTGTGGGGTGGCTGTGGGGGTCGTGAAGAACACGAACCGGGACCACAGAAGGCTTATTCACAGCTGTAGGTCCCGCTCACCCTTCCGCTGCTCAGCAGAGAAGGGGGTTCCCGCCAAAGCGGGCGCCACCGCCGCCTGCCTCTCCCAGCCCTGGATGTGTCTGAGACCCTGTGGCTGTCAGACCTGGTGCTGGACGAAGGTGGGGGGTCTGGATCTCAGGGAGGCGCCAGGAGTCCTAGCAGCCCTGCAGGGAGCTCTCCAAGGTGCTGCCACGTCTGCGGACCTGGCCGCCGAGCCTTCTGCTCTGTGCTGGGTGCGGCACCAGGGAGAGGGGCCAGGCAGGGAGGTCTAACACTCAGAGCCTGGAAGGATGGACACAGAGCAGACAAGGGGTCCGAGATGGTCCGACCTGGCCTGGCTGAGTAAGCAAGGCTTCCCGGTCGGGAATGAGGCACTGTTCCCCAGGTAAAGAAGGGCGTCAGCAGTTGCACATGGGGGTGGGGTGGGGGAGCAGGGGCAGCCGGAACTGAGAACCAGGAGCAGGTCAGACCCGCTGAGCCCAGACTTGGCAGAGAGGGTGGGCAGGGCTTCTGCCCATCTTACATGTGAAATAGCTCTCGGGTTTCTTACCCACCCAGCCCTGCTCTTTCCTTTCCTTTTTTCCCTCTCTTTTTAATATTCACTTATTTATTTGGAGAAGGGCATGGCAACCCACTCCAGTTTTCTTGCCTGGAGAATCCCTTGGGCAGAGGAGCCTGGTGGGCTGCAGTCCATGGGGTTGCAGAGAGTCGGACACGACTGAGTGACTTCCACTTCACTACTTATTTCTTTGCTGCACTAGGTCCCAGCTGTGGCACGCAGGCTCTTCAGCTGCAGCACGTGTGACCTAGCTCCCTGACCCAGGATCCGACCCGGGCCCCCTGCCTTGGGAGCCCTGGTCCACACCAGGGAAGTCCTCTCCTCTTCTACCCCGCTGCCTGCTCTCTACCACAGCCGTGCTGACCTTGTCACCTCCTGCGTAGACGGTGGCACAAGCCACCCAATGGGCCCCCTGACCTCTGGTTCCCGCCCCCACCCACCATAACCTTGTCTCTCCTTAAAGCATCTCTCTAGTGCCCGTCTCTCCTACGTCCCCTCACAGCCTCACCCGGGGGCCCAGCACCAGGCCTGTGTGTGTTTCCACGAGCCCTGGGCTCCCTGTCCCCCCTTCTCCCCCCACATTCGCTCTCCATGGGCGCATGGGGTGTCCCTTCATCTTCAAGGCTCTCTCCGCTTTTCTGACCCCCCCCCCCAAGGCAGGGTTAACCCCCAGTCTGTCCCCAAGCCTCCCTGTTTGTGGTTGGATAGCTCACATCCCACAGATGTGTGTTTATAGCTTCTCTATTAAATCTGAATGCCTTGAGGGCAGGGCAGGCCCATGTGGGGCTAGATGCCCTGACACGCGTGCACAGCAGAGGCCCTGGCCCACAGCGGGTATCACTATCAGTTCTTGAAGGAATGATCAGAGTGAATAAGAAAGTCTGTTGTGGTGTTTCTGAAGGGGAGACGCTTGGACCAGCCCTGGCAGAAAACACAGGACTCATGGAGCTCAACGTGAGCTGGAATCACTTGCGAGGCCTGGGAGCCATAGCCATCGCCAGAGGACTGGAGGTACGAGGCCCCGCCCAGCAAGCCCCTCTGGCCTCCTTCGGGGCTGGGTCTCCCAGCCACCAGCCCCCATCTCTTGCAGCTCTTCAGAAATGAGCCTTAGGGACTTCCCTGGCAGTCCAGTAGCTAAGACTATGTGCTCTCACTTCAGGGGGCACAGGCTCAATTCCTGGTTGGGGAACCAGATCCTACATGCCTCATGGTACAGTCAAAAAAAAATAAAAATAAAAAAAGAAAAGGAAGAAAGGAGGCTTGGATCTGTCCAGCAGCGCTTAGAGGATGTTTCTCCAGGTGACTTCAGTTTCCCTGGCTCTATTTAACGACGACAGTTTGGTCTCCCTGCACCGACTCTCAGGTCGCTGAGTGAGGCGTCCACAGCTGGAGACGCACGCCTCCAGAGACGTCACGGACACTCGGGTTGGGGGACACCGTTGGTCCAGTGATGCACACTCACCGCTGGGCAGATGCTTGCCTGAGATGACAGCCCTGGGCCCCAGGACCCCTGCACACCCTCTCACATGCTCTGCCTGTTCCCTGGTCCCAACACCTGGGGAATGGGGGGCACAGGGCCCCGTGATGCCCCTGGGGGCAGCTGCCTCTGCATGATCCTCCTCGGGGAATAGCAGCACGGCCTTGGCCTCGGACAAGGCTGACCGGGGTCCCGCCCCACAAGCTGGGCACCCACGGGCTCCCCACTTCTCCCCATCACAGTCCTCCGGGCACATTTCATCCAACAGTCCTTCACTGGCATCCTCCTTGGGCCCTGGGATGCTCTGTGCCTTGGGGTCCCTGCCCGGGAGGGGTCCCCGTCACAGCGTCTCTGGGGCCTGTGGCCCCAGGGCAGACCGCTCACTCTGAGGCTCACTCACATCGGTGCCCACCCTCTACTGGTCACCACTGCCCAAGCCCAGGGCTCTCCCCTGCAACCTCTGTGGTCTTCTACTCCCGGTCCACACTCTGCTCCTCCACTGTCCTGGGCTCGGAGGCTGGGGCTCCTGTCCTCAGCTGTCCTGGGGCCTGGCTTCCTCCATCGCACGTGTGGTCCTGTGGGGTCGCTTCTTTGTGTCCCAGGCAAACATCTTCTTGAGGGTCCTGGACATCTCGTACAATGGCTGTGGGGATTCTGGAGCCTCCGCGGTGGGGGAGGCGCTCAAGACCAACAACGTGCTGGAGGAGCTCTACATGAGGTGAGAGCAGGGGGCCCCCGTCCCCGCCCCCAGGCCCCCCGCCACCCAGGGACTGGGGCTCCTCCTGCTGCTGTTCACCCTCAGGGCTGGAACCTGTCACAGTCCCAGGGCATGCCGCTCTGTCCCCCTCACTCAAGTTCATCCTTGCTACGTGAAAGTGTTAGTCCCTCAATCGTGTCCGATGCTTTGTGACCCTCTGGACTGTAGTCTGCCAGGCTCCTCTGTCCATGGGATTCTCCAGGCCAGAATACTGGAGTGGGTTGCCATGCCCTCCTCCAGGGGATCTTCCCAACCCAGGGACTGAACCTGGGTCTCCTGCATTGCAGGCAGATCCTTTACCCTCTGAGCCACTAGGGAAGCCCATCCTTCGTACCTGGGGACTCGTGATTCCTACCGCGTGGCTGGGGGGTGGGAGGTGTAGCATGTAAACCTCTTCAGCAGAGCTGGTGCGGGCGTGGTGCTCCACGTGCGTGCTCCTCCCGTTCAGGAGGGGTTTGTGCTCTGTCCAGCACGTGGCTGCTGGGGGCCTGCCGTGGCTGGGCTGCTTCTCCAAGCCCAGGCAGGGTCCCAGGCTTCCTGGGAACACCAGAGGGAAGGGAGGAGGTGGGGGTCAGACAGGTCATGGGCTGTCCGCCGTTGGCACAGGCATCTGCTCCATCCTACCCGTTTTCCCCTCCCGGTGGGGGAAGCTGGGGTCTGAGAAGATAGAGGGAAGTGGGGCTGGCCTGGAGACAAAGTAGCCAAGAGCAGTGAGGGGCCCTGGAGCAGGAGGTGGGGAGGGGGCTGGGTGGCTGTCGTGGGGACAGAGCCAGGGTGCAGGACGTGAGGGAGCACTTGCTGAGTGCTGAGGGCCCGGGAGCAGCAGCCGGTCTCCACTGGGGAGTGGAGTTGGCAGGGAACAACTCTCTAGGCATGTCTGCTGAACCCTGAACACTGGAGACTCCATTGAAGTGTCTACACACTGACTTACCCGGGGCCCCCCGGGGAGTGCTTGGAGGCTGGACCTGGGGGTTGCACCAGCAGCTCCAGCCGCGGCCCTGGGGCAATGTGGCTCTGCACAGCTGCCTGCAAGGCAGCGCAAGGCACACGCCTTTCTGTTGCAGCAACAACCGCATCTCTGCGGCGGGAGCCCTGAGCCTGGGCCTGGGCCTGCGAGTCAACCAGACACTGAGGATTCTTGCTGTGAGTGCCAGCCTGATGGGGGAGGCCCCGGCACAGACCTGCCTATGCCTGCCCACACAGCGCCCTCCCCACCACATCTCAGCCCGGTGCCTGCGGGCACACGGGGGAGGGGGTGCCCGGCTTCCTCCTGCAACCTCGTCATCCACTCACCCATCTCTGGCCTGGCCCACAAATTCCTTCGGACTACCCCCAGGCCCACCGGGCTTCCCCTCACCTCCCCCTGGCCTTGCTGGAACCCAGGGGCCATGCAGGTGTTCCTTCTCCAGTGGGGAGGATGTGGCCAACCACAAGAGCAGAAGGCAGTAAAAGGAGGCCAGAGCAGGCCCTCCAGGACCTCTCTGCCAGCTGCACGTGCCCCAAGGACAGCGCCAGCAGGTCTGGGGACATCATCCCTGCCTGGCCCTCAGGCAGCCCAGGAGCCCCCAGCAGCACCCACTTCCCCAGCCTGAGGCTCACTCTTGCCCCCAAGTAGAACCCAGACCTCTCTCTAAGCTCTGAGTCTCCATTTCTAGCCACCTGCCGGACGGTCCCCTAGATGAGAACAGGCGCACGGGATTCTGGGAGTCAAACCTGACCTCACCGTCCCCCCACAGGGCTGCCTCTAGGTGGGGGCTCCTTGGCATCCTGTCAGCTGGGGCCCAGTGCTGACCCTGCCTCGTCCCGCACCTTCCCTCTGGGGAGGGGGAAGGGTTGCCCACTACTCCTCCTCCCCGTCTGCCATCGGGTCATCTTCCTAGACAGGAAACGGTCCCGCCTTTAAATCTCTGTGGACAACGCCAAGCTTAGTCATCTGCTCATTCACAGCACATGGGCTCTGCGCTCCGCCAGCCCCGCCCTCCTCCCCACCTTGAGCCCCTTCACTCTCAGCCCAGTTCAGTTCAGTCTCTCAGTCGTGTCCAACTCCTTGCGACCCCGTGGACTGCAGCATGCCAGGCCTCCCTGTCCATCACCAACTCCCAGAGCTTGCTCAAACCCATGTCCATCGAGTCAGTGATATACCATCCAACCATCTCATCCTCTGTCGTACCCTTCTCCTGCCCTCAATCTTTCCCAGGATCATGGTCTTTTCCAATGACTCAATTCTTTGCATCAGGTGGCCAAAGTACTGGGGTTTCAGCTTCAGCATCAGTCCTTCCAATGAACATGCAGGACTGATCTCCTTTAGGACGGGCTGGTTGGATCTCCTCTCAGACCAAGGGACTCTCAAGAGTCTTCTCCAACACCACAGTTCAAAAGCATCAATTCTTCGGCACTCAGCTTTCTTCACAGTCCAACTCTCACATCCATACGTGACCACTGGGAAAACCATAGCTTTGACTAGACTTTGCTAGAAAAGTAATGTCTCTGCTTTTTAATATGCTGTCTAGGTTGGTCATAGCTTTTCTTCTAAGGGGCAAGTGTCTTTTAATTTCACGACTGCAGTCTCCATCTGCAGTGATTTTGGAGCCCAAGAAAAGAAAGTCTGTCACTCTTTCCATTGTTTCCCCATCTATTTGCCATGAAGTGATGGGACCGGATGACACAATCTTCGTTTTTTGAATGTTGAGTTTTAAGCCACCTTTTTCACTCTCTTCTTTCACTTTCATCAAGAGGATCTGCAGTTCCTCTTCACTTTCTGCCATATGTGTGGTGTCATCTGCATATCTGAGGTTATTGATATTTCTCCTGGCAATCTTGATTCCAGCTTATGCTTCATTCAGTCCAGCATTTCTCATGATATACTCTGCATATAAGTTAAATAAGCAGGGTGATAATATACAGCCTTGACGTACTCCTTTCCCAATTTGGAACCAGTCTTTTGTCAAACAAGGAGGGAACACAGCTGGGGCCATCAACAGAAAATTGGATTGAAGATTTACTGAGCATGGCCCCACCCATCAGAACAAAAGAGTTTCCCCCACAGTCAAGTCTCTCCCATCAGGAAGCTTCCATAAGCCTCTTATCCTTCTCCATCAGAGAGCAGACTGAAAACCACAATCACAGAAAACTAATCAAACTGATCACATGGATCACAGCCTTGTCTAACTCAATGAAACTATAAGCCATGCCATGTAGGGCCACCCAAGATGGACGGGTCATGGTAGAGAGTTCTGACAAGACGTGGTCCACTGGAGAAGGGAACGGCAAACCACTTCAGTGTTCTTGCCTTGAGAACCCCATGAACAGCATGAAAAGACTCTCAGCCCAAGCTGCTTGCAGTTTCCCAGCCATGCGGTACAACCTCTCAACCCTGCTTTGCTCCTGTGGCTCTTCTTGTTGAAATGCCCAACTCAACCCACCTGGCCTGGAAAGCTCAGCTTGGGTGTTTCGTCCCATCCACCCTTCCCTTCCCATGGAGGGTCAGCGCAGGGGTCTCTGAGCACTCTCCATGCTGCACTGTTCTGTTTCCTTTCCTCTCCTCCCTGCAACAGTGAGCTCTTTAAGGGTAGGGTGTGTCTCGTGTGTCTCTTTGATTCCTGACAGAGTGGGCGCAGGCTGGGGGTGCAGCCAGTGTCCACTCCCTTCCACTATTCCCGGTTCCAGCACCACCAAAGGCATCAGGTCGCAGGGAGGAGCCTTTTGAGCTGAGATAGTGGGGCCGCCCAGTATCTCAGAGCCACATCCACAGAGATGGGGGATTGTTCCTGCTGCCTGGGCTTGGCGTCCCTCACTGAGGGACCTGCGTGCTTCTCAGGTGTCGAGGAATCCCATGCGAAGTGAAGGCTGCTCTGGTGTGCTCAAGTCTGTCCAGGCTAATCCACAGTCTGTACTGGAGCTTCTGGACTTTTCTGTGAGTTTCTCATAAACCTTGTCTCTGACCCTCCCAACAGCCCTGGGAGACATGACTTTCTCCATTTTAGAAAGAAAGAAGTGGGGATTGGAGAGAGTGCCTGGCTCAGGTATACGGTGTGGCCATATCCGAGTTCCAACCTGGCCACTCTGACTGCGCTCCTGCCCCTGTGCGGGGTGTCATGGTGGTCTCACCTCAGACCCCTGCCTGGGTTCTTCACTGGCAGAGAGAGAACAGGTGACTCAGAGGCCCATGCTCACTGATGTTTGGATTTGCAGGTTCAGCTCTTGAAAGGCAGCCCCTCCTCCCAGCCAGTAGTGCCCGCGAGTGGATCCTAGTGCTGGAGGTTCGCTTGAGGGGCTGCACGAGAGATGAAGACCCTGTTTCACTCCATTTTGCCTTTAAAAAATTATTTATTGGCAGTGTGGAGTCTTAGCCACTGGACCACCAGGGAAGTTCCAGTTTTGCCTTTTAACGTAGGAAAAATATCAGTCTTTTCTAAGGTGGTTAAACACAAATGAGAGAATCCCCAAATACAAATCATGAAGAGTCTAGTTACAAATCACTGCTCTTATCCTTCTGATTTATTTCAACCCGGGCTTGAGTCAAAGCCTGTTCAGAGATGTGTTTACAGTTTCAATCGTTCAAACTTGGGACAAACTGATGCCCTATGAGGCTCTTTGAGACCTTGTGTGTGTAAAATGGCCAAGTTCTCAGAAAGTGATAACATCCTGTCTGGTGATGGGTTTCTCTTCAGGATATCCAGGTGAACAGAGAGTTTGATGACCTCGCCAGTTCAGTGAAGGTCATTCTTCCAGGGCTTTGCATAAAGATGGCTGCCCGCAGAGTGGAGTACAAAAAAGAACTGCTGGCCATCTTCACACCATCTGAGTGACTATGTGTTGTGTGACTTTCTTCTCTCTCCCACGGGCCACTTCAACTTCAAGGTGCCTTTCAACTGAGGCCCCATGTCAACCAGGCGGAAGTCCTACAGAGCTGGCCTTCATAGTGACTGAGACATCAGTGTTAGGGTCTTCCGTTGTTCTCATTCAGGTCCCAAATTTGTACTCCTAGAGAAATGAAAACATGTCCACACAAGAACATACATGTTCATGGCAGCAGTATCCATGATATCCACAGAACGCAAACACCCACCAACTGATGAATGGACAAATACAGTGTAGTGGGCTTATACAATGGAATATTACTTGGCAACAAAAAAGGGTGAAATTTGGGATGATGGAAATGTTCTAAAACTGATTATGGTAATGGTTGCACAACTTCAGTAACATACTACAAGTATTTGAATTGTGTACTTTAAATAGATGAATTGTACGGTATGCGAACTGGGTCTTATACAGTTAAGAAAAAAAGGAAGGAAGTAATGACACTGCGACAACATGGATGAACCCTACCCTAAGTGAAAGAAGTTTATCATAAAAGACCACTTATTGCACCACTTTAACTGGGTGACTTGTCCAATATGTACATTCTATCTCAGAAAAACTGTTGCTGCTGCTGCTAAACCACTTCAGTCACCTCAGTGTCCGACTCTGTGCGACCCCATAGACGGCAGCCCACCAGGCTCCCCCGTCCCTTGGATTCTCCAGGCAAGAACACTGGAGTGGGTTGCCATTTCCTTCTCCAATGCATGAAAGTAAAAAGGGAAAGTGAAGTCACTCAGTCGTGTCTGACTCCCAGGGACCCCATGGACTGCAGCCCACCAGGCCCCTCCGTCCACGGGATTTTCCAGGCAAGAGTGCTGGAGTGAGGTGCCATTGCCTTCTCCGAGAAAAACTGTTATATGTACACATTGTTTGGTCCATATCGTGTGAAAAAATGTATAAATGTGTATACTAGCAGAAAAGCAAAAAAAAAAAAGACCCAAAACAAAACAACCCTGGCACATTAACAATGCCTATCTCTAGGTTTTGGCTTTATGGCTTTTATTTCCTTTTTTTTTTTTTTTTTTTTTGCTTTTTCCACTCTTCACACTCAGTATGTTTTACTTTTACAACCAGAAAAATAAGTCGTACTTAAGACTAGGCCGGCAGCACAGGCTTCGAGTCTGCTGCATTCTCGGCGCCTGAGGAAGGAGGGCCCCCCACACCCACGACGACGTCCTGACCCGAGGCGGTGCTCGGGGCCAGGAGGCGACGGAGGGTAACAGGAGCCAGGCCCGCGGGATGAGGGCCCCTGAGGAGCCCCAGGAGCCTGCTCTCCCTGCTCCCATGCTGGGCAGCACTCCTTCGGCAACCCTCCGCGCTACAGGGCGGTGAGAGGATCTCACAGTCGGAGCGCGGGGCTGGGCCGAGCGCCAAAGGACGGTCCCCCGCTTCCCTGTAGGGCCTGCAAATAACCAAGCCAGTCATTACACGAAGGCCCAGCGCCCTCCCCAATTAACAAGGAGGCCCCGGGCGGAGAACCTGCGGGGTGAGGTGGAGTAGCCCAGAGCAGGCCTGCTGCAGGGTGCGGGCAGGGCGCGGCAGGGCGGGGAGCAGTTTGAGGAAACCGAATAAGGAGACCGGGCGCGCTCCGCCTCCCGCGCGCAGCCTTCCCGCCAAACCCTTGTCCAATCAGAACGCACCACAAGTCGGGAGTCCTGTGTGAGTCAATCAGAAGCGGGATTCTACACTCCGCCCCGCCCCGCAGCGCTCTGGACCAATGGGCATCGGCGGCGGCGGTGGCGGCGTGGGGTCCACGACGACGTGGGCGGGGTTAGTCCAAGGAGCTCGAGGCTTGGCGTCGGCAGTTGAGCGGCGGCGTCTGCAAGAGCGGTTGGGGTTTGTGTACCGGCGGCGGCGGCGGCGGTTGAGCTCATCATGGTACGGATGGACGGAGCGGGGGAGCGGGAGGGCGGGCGGGCCAGTAGGCCTGGGGGCCGTGTTCCTGGTAGGGGGGCGCAGACCGAGAACGCTGGACAAGCCCCGTTTGGGCTTCTGGTGTGAATCACGCGGCGACCCGAACAGAGGCTGAGAAAGAGAAACTGCGAAAGCAGAGCCGTAGTTCCCGAGAGTATCGACGTCCGAGGGCCTCGGCGGCCAGCGCGCCTTGGCTTGTGGCCCCAGGGCTTAGAGGAGGCAGGCAGTCCCAGGTCCAGCTCGCGGGGCGCGGACAGTGGGCAGCGCCGGGCTCCAGAGGTTGAGGGGGGCCTGCTCGGGAAGGAGGTCATCTACCGAGAACCGGGGGCGCAGGATTTGGTCTGCGGGAGCTTTGAGAGAGGAAATAGAGCCAGGGACAGGAATATCATTAACCAAACTTCAGTGATCCAGGCGAGGACGGCGGTGCGCTTGCCTTTCTGAGGACAGTGAGGAATGATTTCCCCGAGCGATTCCTTTCATTGTCAGTCAGTCAGGTGGACATGGCCTCTACTGACCACGGAGCTCCCCAGCCGCACTTTGTAAATGAAGACATTGGGTCACACAGCTGACCCTGAACACACTGGGGCTGAGCAGACGAGAGTGACATAGGCGTACTGTGAAATACAGCCATTCTGGATTCAAAGCGAACGCTGTGCGTTTGAAGACCGTGTGGCTGGGTGGATTTCAAAGGCCTTCCCAGGGCGCTGTTAAGAGTCTCTTCTGGAGGAGTGAGTGCTGTGTCACTGGAGGAGGTCTTTCCTGAGCCCAGTGCTTCGCTCTGGACTGAGGTGCAGGGACTGCTGACTCACGTTAATCTCCGACATATGGTGCTTGTGTGATAGAAACAGGACCAAGCTCCTAGGACTGTAAGTTAGAATTTAGGGTGAGTGGCACTCCTCAGATCTCACTTGATCTCCTCTATGTATTTGTTCAGATGATGTGTCTAAAATCAGCCAGACGGTTAGGGAATGTAGAGTTACATTCCCAGCAGGAAATAGAGGGTACATTCAAAATACTTAATAGGTACTGTGAGTGCAATCTGTTAGAAGATAGTACTTATAAAGAAGGGGGCAGGGTTTAAGGAAACCACCAGAGGACAGCGCAGTGTCCCAGCGTGTGCCATTCTGGGAGCCATTAATCCTAGGCTTCAAGGAGTGAGCAGAGGCAGCGCTTACAAAGAGCCGAGCGGGTGGGTTTCTGACGACCGCTGATTGCCCACAGTCTGTGCCCTTGAAAAGGAACCCAAGACAGCCTGGCCACACCTTCCTCTAACCTCCATCTCTTGCTGACTGACACGGGCTAACGCAACCAGAAGCTAGGGGGTACAAGTCAGCCTGGAACACAGCTGGACAGAGAGCAGAGGGTAGACCTAGAGGGGCAGGTGACTTAGGTGCTATCCACTTGGCCTTTCCCGGCTCCATTACAGCTTATCCTTTGGTCAGGACACGATCAAAATTGCTATACTCTTCAGAGAAGTACTGTGACTAGCTGTAACATGGAGTTTGTCATTGACATTATATGGCTTGCAAGTTTTAATGTAACTGATTTACCTACGGTAGCAAACACGCAGGCTTTTGGCTAATTCTGGCGCTGTCAGCTCAGGTGCTTTGGAGCAAGCCAGGTTTCACAGGGTTTAAAGGGTCACATAAGGCTCCTTGAAAACAAGGCTTGAGAAGCCTGAGACGCTCTGAGGCACATACAGACATTGAGTTAGATCTGCGTGCCGCGCAGAGACCACGGCCGTGTCGCCAGGCCTCACTCGTTGCTCTGCTTCCAGCGCGAGTGCATCTCCATCCACGTGGGGCAGGCGGGCGTCCAGATCGGCAACGCCTGCTGGGAGCTGTACTGCCTGGAGCATGGCATTCAGCCCGACGGCCAGATGCCCAGCGACAAGACCATCGGCGGCGGGGATGACTCCTTCAACACGTTCTTCAGCGAGACGGGGGCCGGCAAGCACGTGCCCAGGGCCGTGTTCGTGGACCTGGAGCCCACCGTGGTCGGTAGGTCCCCTCCCACTTGGCAAGGGAAGCCCAGAACCTTCGCCGGGTGCCTCCCGGTCAGAAGCCCGAGGTAGTTTCCGAGGAGAGGGGCCACCCAGGAGATAACAGACAGGCACCCCGGAGCCCGGGAGACCCAGGCCACAGGGGGTGCCCGGGGCAGTCAGGCTGGCATCCGTCCAGAGTGGCAGGACCGTCCCAGTGATGCCTGGGGTGGAGCGGCGGGTGTGGGCGAGAGGTGCCCACAGAGCCGCCAGGGCACTCCCGTCCTTTGGGAACCCACCACGCTGAGACTTCTTCTGGGTCGATGGGCCCCCGGAGCCGAAAATGGCAGGTGGGGCGTATCTGTCTTGGAGACTCTCCCGGGAGACCTGACCGCAGGCCGGGGAGGAACGGTGCGGGCCTGCAGACGGGCGGGTCCCGGAGCCGGCCACGGGGGCGGGACCGGCGTCCTCCAAGCCCGGCCGCTGTCCCCCCGCAGACGAGGTGCGCACGGGGACCTACAGGCAGCTCTTCCACCCGGAGCAGCTGATCACCGGGAAGGAAGACGCGGCCAACAACTATGCCCGTGGCCACTACACCATCGGCAAGGAGATCGTCGACCTGGTCCTGGACCGCATCCGCAAACTGGTGCGGGGGCCCGGGGGCTCCCGGCAGGGAGGGCAGGCCCGGCTCTCGGCGGCGCGTGCGGCCCGGCTCACGCCTCTCCCTCCCGCAGGCGGACCTGTGCACGGGGCTGCAGGGCTTCCTCATCTTCCACAGCTTCGGGGGCGGCACCGGCTCGGGCTTCGCGTCGCTGCTCATGGAGCGGCTCTCGGTGGACTACGGCAAGAAGTCCAAGCTGGAGTTCGCCATCTACCCGGCGCCCCAGGTCTCCACGGCCGTGGTGGAGCCCTACAACTCCATCCTGACCACGCACACGACCCTGGAGCACTCGGACTGCGCCTTCATGGTGGACAACGAGGCCATCTACGACATCTGCCGGCGCAACCTGGACATCGAGCGGCCCACGTACACCAACCTCAACCGGCTCATCGGGCAGATCGTGTCCTCCATCACGGCCTCCCTGCGCTTCGACGGCGCCCTCAACGTGGACCTGACCGAGTTCCAGACCAACCTGGTACCCTACCCCCGCATCCACTTCCCCCTGGCCACGTACGCCCCGGTCATCTCGGCCGAGAAGGCCTACCACGAGCAGCTGTCCGTGGCCGAGATCACCAACGCCTGCTTCGAGCCGGCCAACCAGATGGTCAAGTGTGACCCTCGCCACGGCAAGTACATGGCCTGCTGCATGCTGTACCGGGGGGACGTGGTCCCCAAAGACGTCAACGCGGCCATCGCCACCATCAAGACCAAGCGCACCATCCAGTTTGTGGACTGGTGCCCGACCGGGTTCAAGGTAGGCTGGGCGGGGGCGTGTGCGCAGCTTTCTGCCCGTGGCCGGCCCCGGGGCAGGGTGCTGACCCGCGCGGAGGGTCCCCTGTTCCAGGGCAGCTGGGCTGTAGGGACAGCAAGGTTAGTAATCAGTGTGCTGGACGCCTCGATCCCGACCCATACTCGATGTACCTTTACTTCTCACAACCAATCCATAATGCTCATGGGCTAACATTACTAACATCTTACACTTCAGAGACAGAGGCTGAGACAGCTTTTAGAACCTAACGGCCTCAGGGGCAGCGACAGGAGGAGGGAGCTTTCAGAGACCCTGACCGCAGGCCTGCCTGTCCTCACTTTTCCCCGCTGCTTGCCCAAGAACCTGGTCAGAGTCTGGGGGATCATCTGTGATAGAAACAATGGGTTTCGATTCCGCATTACTTCAGTGACGAGCTGTCACTGAATCTTAGGCAGCGTTTGTTTCTGTACAGAGGATCTTCCATTCATTGTGCAGTATTTTCTGTGGGGCCAAGGGTGGCTCACTGCTGTTTCTCCAAGCCCGACTTGGAGTGCCGCCTCCCATACAAAACCACACTAATTCAGTGGCTCTTCCAACTGTGCTTAGTGTCACAGTGAAACGTCTGCCCAGAGAAGAGCATCCTGAATTTGAAGCCAAGTCCCAGAATGTCCCACTTTAGACCCCTGATCACCAGGCTAAGCGCCTGGCCACGCCTGGGCTTGTTAACCCTGCGCCCTCTTCCTCGTTGAGTCCTTTTTCCCAAGCGATCTGGGTTAGATAAAGTGCTGGATCCCGCGTCTGAGCCCTGAGGGGTCCCTTCAGTGTCTGGGAGTTGCCATCTCCAGGGCCTTTGTAGATTGAAAACGAGGACAAGTAGCAGCGATGTGTGGGTCTTCGTTTTCCCATTTTAAATGTCAGAGCTTGCCTCTGACCACACCCACGTTGTTGCACCCACCTGGCCTCTGTGAGCCCCACTTCAAGACACCTTGACGCGGACCATCTGAGGGTGTACAACTCACACATGTAAAGTGACTCTCAGGGATAAAGTGTATGTGACGGGTTTCACCAATCTGGAAATATCCACGAAGTTACACCTTCCATAGATGTTTGCAGGTCTCTGAGGTTAGGTTATAGGTTGGGGTTGAAAGCTTTTTTTTTTTTCCCCCGCCATGTCACCCGGCAGGGGGGATCTTAGTCCCTGGGCCAGATATCAGCCCTTGGCCCCCTGCAGTAAACCGCAGCATCTGGACCACCAGGGAGGTCTTTTCTTCTTCCATTCTTCTTGGTTTGAGGAAGTTTCCTTTCAGTGCCCTTACTTTGACCTTTAGAAGGCAAGGCTGCCACCCAAGGCATTCTCAGCTGGGCAGCACTCTGTGGGGTGCCTGGCACTGTGCCCAGGCTTCCCGTCCTGGCTGAGTCTGAGCCAGAGGAGAGGCCAGTCTGGGGAGGTACAGGAGGTCACATTGCTGTCCCCACGAAAGAAAGTTCACCCCTGACGGTGTTGAATCCTCACTTGTCAGTCTGAGTGTGACTTCATATGTTAACAACCGTTTGCTCAGGGGTGCACCATTTTCGTGGAATCTTTTTCCATGTTTGTATTAGGTTTTCTCATTATAAAAGTGTGTATGTGGCAAGATAATTTAGTCATGCAGAAGACTGAAAAGCAAGTGAAAGTGTAGGGTATTAAACTGTGGCAGATACTGCGAAAAATACGGTACCCGTTCGTACAGGGCATCATGTAAAGTGGGTCCACGGCCCCCATTTTTAAAAACAAGCTTCCGTTTCCGAGGCCACACTCCCCACTTGACCATGTTGTCCTTCTCCGGCAGGTGGGCATCAACTACCAGCCCCCCACGGTGGTCCCGGGGGGAGACCTGGCCAAGGTGCAGCGGGCCGTGTGCATGCTGAGCAACACCACGGCCATCGCCGAGGCCTGGGCCCGCCTGGACCACAAGTTCGACCTCATGTACGCCAAGCGCGCCTTCGTGCACTGGTACGTGGGGGAGGGCATGGAGGAGGGCGAGTTCTCGGAGGCCCGGGAAGACCTGGCGGCGCTGGAGAAGGATTACGAGGAGGTGGGCGTGGACTCGGTGGAGGCGGAGGCCGAGGAAGGGGAGGAGTACTGAAGGGGCGCGGCCGCAGCCCCGCACCCGGCCCCCCGACGCCCGTCACAGACGTGCTTCCCTATTAAAGTTTTTGTGTTGAGCATCATCTGTGTGTATTGCTTTGGGCCCAATCCCCGGCCAGATACCTGCCTTTCCAAGTGAGCTTAGGGGAGAGCCGTCTTCCTCCCCGACGGCAGTGTTGCGGCAAGGCCGCACGTCTGTCTGCCTGCCTCATCTGGCGCGTTAACCCGGGAAGGGGCGGGGGCGGTACGGGGACGCGCGGTCCTCCTACACACGCCGGGTCAGCGAGCTCCTCGGGGCAGCAAGCGGACCCGAGCGGGTCTTCGGATCGGGGCCCGCATCGTGCGCCCCGGAGGAGCGGCGCTAGTCTCCCCTGGCCCAGGGCAAACCCCTCTCTCGGGGGACGCGTGCGTGCCGGCTCTGACGACACCACCCCGATCCCGGCGGCCTGGTCGAGGCCCGCGGCTCCTTCCCGCCGCTTCCGGGACCCGCCCCTCAGCGAGCAACGAGCGCTTCCGCGTCTCTATGGTACCGACTTCCGCGGCTAGCAAACCTCGCGAGACCTCGGCGGCGCCGCAATGGCGAGACCGTGAGTGCCGCAGACAGGAGTCGGAAGAGCGGGCTGGGGCTGGACTCGGCGAGGTCGCGCGGGCGAGACTCGCCAGGCCGGGGCCGCCGGAGCGGGGTGGCGGCCTGGACCCCGGCCGCCGCCGAGACCGAGCTCCCGCCTCTGCCCCAGATGCCGCGTCACTGCTCCGCCGCCGGCTGCTGCACACGGGACACGCGCGAGACGCGCAACCGCGGCATCTCCTTCCACAGGTCAGCGCGCCGGCTCGCGGACAGCCCCTTGCGCATGCGCCCGTCCCGCCGCCGCGCACGCGCTTTCGCACCGGGGGCGGGGCTCGGGGGGGCCCGGAGCGGGCGGGGGCGGCCCGCAGCCTCAGCCGCAGGCGGCGTTTGCGCTGCGCGATGGTGCCCGGCGGACCTCTACCTCTCCGGGGGCCTCGGCTCCCTGGTCTGCGCGCGGGAAGGGTTCGCCGGAGGTCCGCGGGCGGTATGAGCCGGGCCGCGCCTTCCCATCGCGCTCACGGGCCTTCGGCTCCTCAGGCTTCCCAAGAAGGACAACCCGAGGCGGGGTTTGTGGCTGGCCAACTGCCAGCGCCTGGACCCCAGCGGGCAGGGCCTGTGGGACCCGGCGTCCGAGTACATCTACTTCTGCTCCAAGCACTTCGAGGAGAACTGCTTTGAGCTGGTGGGAATAAGGTGAGCCTCATGACAGCCGGCGGTCGGGAGGGCGTGGACACGGGGTGGGTGGCCGGTGGGGAGGGCCCCGGAGTAGCAGCCCTGGTGCTTCCTACCTCATAACCTCACCTTCCGCTCCAGACGGACCTGAGCAGCGAGACTGTAGCCCCACTCCTGCCGCACTGGCCACGGCCGGAGCGCGCTCCCTGCAACCCCAGCCCTCCCAGCAAAGGCGCGGAAGAAATCCGTCCTTCTGTCTGCTTCTCCGGTGCTGGTGGGGCCCTTAACTTGGGAAATTCCCAGAACTCATTGTCGGCACGATGCCTCCCACTTCCCACGGAGCCAGGGTGGCAGCCTGCTCTGCGACTTGCAGTGTGGCAGGGCTGTGCTCCGTCTCACCCAGACCACTTTCCCTGCAGTGGCTATCACAGGCTGAAGGAGGGAGCGGTTCCCACCATATTTGAGTCTTTCTCGAAGTTGCGCCGGACCAGGACCAAGGGGCACGGTTACCCGCCCGGCCCCCCAGACGTCAGCCGGCTGCGGCGATGCAGGAAGCGGTACGTGCTGTCCCACTGCGTATAGCCCCGAGGGCCCAGCCTTCAGGGTGCTGGCCAGCAGCCTTCCTGGGCGGGGCTGGGAGCCTGTGGAGTGGCTTCAGGGATGGGGGTTAGGGGAGCTGTGAAGTGGGTCAGGGCACCCTGCGCCTGGCCCGGCGTGTCAGTCTGTCTGTCTCTTCCCAGCTGCTCTGAGGGCCGAGGGCCCACCACTCCGTTTTCCCCGCCTCCACCTGCCGACCTCACCTGCTTTCCTGTGGAAGAGGCCTCGGCACCTGCTGCTTTGTCTGCCTCCCCAGCCGGGAGGCTGGAGCCTGGCCTCAGCAGCCCCTTCTCCGACCTCCTGGGGCCCCTGGGCGCCCAGGCAGATGAAGCGGGCTGCAGCGCCCAGCCCTCCCCGGAGCGCCAGCCGTCCCCCTTGGAGCCGAGGCCTGTCTCGCCCTCGGCCTACATGCTGCGCCTCCCGCCGCCCGCCGGCGCCTACATCCAGAACGAGCACAGCTACCAGGTGGGCAGCGCCCTGCTCTGGAAGCGGCGGGCCGAGGCCGCCCTCGACGCCCTGGACAAGGCCCAGCGCCAGCTACAGGCCTGCAAGCGGCGGGAGCAGCGGCTGCGGCTGCGGCTGACCAAGCTGCAGCAGGAGCGGGCGCGGGAGAAGCGGGCCCAGGCCGACGCCCGGCAGACCCTGAAGGAGCATGTGCAGGACTTTGCCATGCAGCTGAGCAGCAGCATGGCCTGAGGGGCCCGTCCAGCAGCACTTGGCCTGCGGATCCACCTGGAGAGGGAGCTGCCCCTAGCTGTGTCCGCCACAATAAAGGGGATCCCAGAAAGCCCTGCTCTCTGGCTCAGCTGAGGGCTGGGGCCCCGCCCCCTGGGTACCATGTCCATCTCCCCTGACTGGCTGTAGCCCCCAGAGGGCTCGGCCCTGCAGTCACGGTGATTCCCAAGCCCCCAGGCCGGCGAGGTCCACCTCTCTCAGGCCATTGCTGAACTTGCTGTCTCCAGGTGAGCACCCCTAGACTAAGGCTGTCCACCCACCCACCACACCCAGGGCTTGTCAGTCAGGCCGGACGTGTGGCAGGCCCTGTGTTTATCCTGGGGGCACAACCCGAGGCAGGAAACAAGCTTTAAGGCTCAGAAGACAGTTTCCCCCACAAGTGGCTTCCTGGCAGCCTGAGCACAAGAGCTGTTGTTCCCACAAGGGAGGCAGAGTGGTGCCTCACCCACTGGGATGGCCGCAGGACAGAGGATGGGGCGGCCCGGCCCTTCCCAGGCAGGAGCCTCCAGGCAGCCCAAGAGTCAGGCAGCCAGCAAGGGACCGGGAGAGGCCCGAGGCCGGCCTTCATTCCTCCCCGCAGCCCTCCGTGGGGTGGTGAGTGAACAGAGAGCCACGCAAGGCTGGTGTGTCCTGAGCCCTCGGGCCGCCTGGCCTGGCCTGGCCTTGGGAGGACTGTGCGACGAGCTGTGGGTGCAGGTAGCGTTGCTGTGGCTTTAATGGAGGCAAGCCTATTGACAATAAATAGGGGGACAAGCGGGGACCTGGCACGTCTCTGACTTCCGGGACACCCAGGGCCCCGACGTGCACCTGCGCCGGGGGGCCTGGCTGTCCGGAGATGCTGACCCCTCCGGCTGGGAGCTGAGCTCAGAGCCCTTCCCGCCTCACAATTCATCCGGAGTTGGACTCCACCTGCCCAAGCTCTGGGTGGCAGGACAGGACCCTTACACCGACCTTGATGAGGGTTGGGGGTTGCTGTACGGCCCACATCAAGGCGTCTTGGCAACGTGACCCATGGCTTGGCAGGAGGCACAAGCCATGCTGGGTCCCTGCAAGACGGTAGGGGACCCAAAGCCAGTTCCCTGACAGGCTCCTTGCCCCTCTGGGCCCTGGCCAGGCCCTTCCTCCTGTGGAGTCCTCACCATTGAGGCCTGGCATCCCACCCTGGGAGAGGCTGCAAGCCAGAGACCTGCTTCACTGTCCGTTTCCTGGGGGACGTGTATCCTCAGCAATGAGATGGGGGGTTTGGGACACCCCCGTGTCCACTCAGCTCCCTTCGGGAGGCTCTGGACACTGGACCCCTAAGCTGCAGGCCCAAGTGTGACCGGCACGGTCTGCAGCGGGCAGGGCAGCATCATTTGGGCCCTCATATGTCGGCCCCCAGCTCTGCACACTGCTTGTCTGAGATGTGGGAGGCCAGCGAATCGATGATGTCCAGCAGCAGCTGCTGGCTCAGCGAGCGCAGCGTGGGCAGCTTGGAAACCTGCGGAGGCAACCAGAGGCCAGAGGATAGAACCAGGTTCTCCCTTCTGCCCCGGGCCAGGCAACCGCGGTCTTCTGGGGGGCGGGGAGCGGCCAGCGGGTGGACCTCTCCGTCTGGTTACCCCAAGTGCCCACTGCTTCAGGGGGCCAGCCTCCAGCCCCCTGCACCCCACCCAGGCCTGGCTACCGACGGGAGTGCGCCCTGCAGGCAGGGCGGAGCCCTGACCTTGGTGAACTGGTGCACGATGATGTGCAGGCAGTGCCGCTTCATGTCCAGGGCCTGCGTCTTGTCCGCCGCCTCCAGGATCTGCAACAGCGGGCTCCCTGAGGCGCTGCCCCGGCCGCCCGCCCCGCCCCCGCCCGGACGCGGAGGGCCAGGGCCACACCTGTAGCACGTTCTGCACCGTCACGTTCATCTCCAGGTTCTGCTTGCAGTAGGCCTGCAGCCGGTTGTTGTAGAAGCCGTAGTAGTAGGGCGCCGAGAACAGGTAGCTGGGGGCTGGTTAAGGAGCCGCCGGCCAAGCGAGCCTGCCTCCCCTCCACCCTGAGCCTGGGCTGCCCCGCCTCAGCGCAGGAGGGACCTGCCCACCACCAGGACGCGGGGCTCCCATCCAGGCAGGGCAGACCTGCCCTCTGCCTGGGCTCTGAACCACTTGGGGGTCCGGGGCCCAATTCAGGATCCAAAGAACACCCGAGGCTCCTCTCCCAAGGAAAGTCCCCCACGCACCTGCAGACCCATCCTCGCCCTCCCCTGCACCGACCAGCACGGAGTAGACATGGCTGGGAGCCACGTGTCCTCGAAGCCCCCCATCCCTCCTGGCTGCAGACCCCTCTGAGCTGGACCGACTGCTCCAGAGAGCTCAGGGGAGACGGGGCCACCAGGAATCCTTGGGAAACGGCCCAGCCCCTGGCTGGCGGGGTCCAAGGCTGCCGGGCGTGGCCGGAAGCCCTGAGGCTAGGATGCAGGGAGTCCTCGGGCGGCATGTTGACCTCGCCATAGTAGATGTAGCGCAGCATGGACTCGAAGGCCTGCCTGCTGGGCACCATCTCCCCAATGGAGATGTTCACCTGGCCGTCCTCGGGCATGAAGGACCGGAACATGGCCTCGAAGTAGCTGCGGGCGGCAGGCAGCCTCAGCAAGGCAGCCAGCGCCCGACCCGAGCCCACGCGCCACACCCCACCCACCTGGAGCGGGCGGCCAGGATGGCCTTGTGGGCTGGCCGCGGGTGCCCGTCCAGCAGGAGGGTGATGTCGCAGAACTCCGCGCCCGCGCCCTCCAAGTATGCCTTCATGTCCTGGATCAGAGACGTGCCTGGGGGCGTGGAGGGAGCCTGTTAGAGGGCTGCTCCTGACTTAGGGCTTGATACCCGCCCCCTGGGCATCTGGCACGTGGCCTTGCTCCCCCCAACAAGCCCCTCCCCCTGCTTTGGCCCTTGGGGCTCCACCCCCACCCGCAGCCCGGCCTCCTCTCTGACTTGGCCCCCGGAGCCCGCCCCGCCCCTGTGCTGTGTCACCTGGAGCCTAAGGTCCCTTCCCGGCTCGGTGGGGACAGGAGAAGGAGGCACCGAGCATCTGAGGGCCGCGCCCACCCCTCATCAGGCCCCAGACCTGGGCGCACCTGGAAGAAAAGCTGACCCACTAAAGATAGACCCCAGGCCTGGCGCCCCGGTCAGGGCAGCAGCTGCCAGCAAAGGCCCATGTGTCCCCGGGAACGCCCCCGGAGGTGCAGCCCTGGCGCCCAGCCCACCTGGCGGGGCTCCGCCTTGCCTGAGCATGAGTCGCCCGCGGTTGGACCCTGTGCCCAAGGTGCCCTCTGCCCTCAGAAGAGGCGGGCTCCCTACCGATGTCCACAGGCTGGTCGGAGGGGGCGCGGGGCGGCGGCTGCTGCTTCCGCCGCACAATCTCCACGATCAGAGGGGAGGAGAGGCGCTCGAATTCCTTCATCATGATCACCTGGTTGAAGTGCGACTCCTTCACCACGAAGTTCAGGCAGTGCTCCTGCACACAGGCGGTGGGCCCCGGTCAGGACCCCCGGCCGGGCCGCAGCGGGAGGGGCGGGGGCGGGGGCCGTCGGGGGACCCTGGCGGTACCTTGAGCTGGCCCAGCTGCAGCCGGGCGGCGCTCTCGCACACGACCAGCACGTTCTGCAGGTCCACCGAGGCCTCGATGTACTGGCGACACAGCTGCTCTAGGCGGCAGAGCTGGAAGCCCAGCGCGAGCTTGTACACGTCCATGATGAGCAGCACGTCCTCCACGTGACCTGCGCCCCCAGAGCCCCCGTGAGCCTTGGGCCGCGCGGGGGAACTGGGCCTGGGAGCCAGCGGCCGCCCCGCCTGCCCACCTGGGGCCCGCCCACCGGGCCCGCCCGCCGCGGCGCGCCGACCTTTCCGCGGGTACTGGATCTTGTCGGTGTAGAGGAACTGCATGAGAACCTCGAACGGCCGCGCCTCCGCTTCGCGGATGGCCACGCGCAGCAGGGCCGGCCGGGCCGCTCCTGCAGCAGCCGCGGGGCCCTCCCTGGGCGCCGGGGCCGCCTCCTCCTCCAGTTTCTGTAGGCAGAGGAAGAGGGCTCAGGGCGCCACGGAAGCGGCAGGCGGGCCGGGGCAGGGGTGCCGCGGGGCGCGCGCGGCCTCACCCGCGCCTGCGCGATCTTCCTGCGGAGCCAGCGGCTGCGCGCCGTGACGATGGCCACGTGGCCCTGCACGCGCTCCTCCTTCTGCGGGGAGAGGCAGGGCTCGGTGGGGGGCGAGGGCCCGGGGCAGGGGCCGCTGGCGGGCACGGGCAGGGTGGGGGCACCCACCTCGCCCAGCACGAACTCCACGTCGCAGAACTGGCGGCTCTCCCACAGCCGCCCGTAGTCTTCGTGCAGCGTGCACTTGGGGTAGCAAGAGAACTGCGAGCAGAGACCCCGCTGCTGGCCGGCGCGGCGCAGCCCGCCGTCCCGGCCCACGAGCGCCCGCCCCCACCCCGGCCTCGGCGTCGGGGCTCTCCGCGGCAGGCCACCCACCTGGAACCTGTACATCTCCCCGCTTCGGATGTTGTTGTCCACTGTGCCCCCGAAGATGTACATGGCGTCTGAGATGACGGCGGCCGCGTGGAAGAGTCTTCCGCTGGGCAGCTGCGTGGAGAGGGGTCAGTCAGCGTAAGGGAGGGGAAGGCCGGGAGGTGTCCGGTGGCGGGGCTGCCTGAGGCCCCGCGCCGGCCAGGCTGTAAACGAGGACGGCACCTGTGGCCTGGAAGAGCAGGGGATCACAGGACAGGAGACCAGACGCCCCCCTCCCCAGAAAAACCACGTGTAGGGGGAGGTGGGGCCTGTGTGCGCAGAAGGGAAGGGTAGGCCTTGTGCCCCGCGAGGCGGCGCCAGGCGCCACGTGCTGCACTCCTGCGGCCCGGCCAGGGGGCGTGGGCTCCGGGCCTCCCCTCACTTGCTGGGTGACCCCCGAGCCTCTGCCTCCTGACCACACCACCGGCTCCAGGGCGTGAGTGGGGGGTGGGGGAACCACGAGGGTGCCGGGCCTCACCTCTGAGGCAGGCAGGGAGGGCTGCCTGGAGGTGGTGCTGCCGAAGTCCAGGCCGAACACGTCCCGGGACTTCTTGCAGCCGGCCCGCTCCTCGGAGCCAGGAGCGGGCACCTCCTCGGAAGCAGACGCTCGCTCTGGCATCTCGGCCCCGCCTACCTGGGGGTGATAGGTGCGAGCAGAGGCCCTCAGCAAGGGCTGGGCCGGCGGCGGAAGGCCGCTGCTGGCCTCACCCAGCATGCAGATGCTGGGTGCTGGGTGCTGGGGCCACAGCGTGGGTGTAGGAGGGGCCGGAAAACTGGGGGCTCCCCCGGCATGGCGGAGACGGGATCCAGGCCTCGTTCATGCGCACATCCCGGGAACGTGCTCGGCACGGCGCATGCACAGCGCTGCCACGTGTTACCCGCAGGTGCTCAGTGGAGGGCAGAGGGCTGGGCCGGCGGTGTCTGGGGCCGAGGGCCCTGGGCATCCCAGCCTCGCTCCTGCTGGCCGCCTGGAGCTCCCGGCTCTGGCCTCAGCCTCCGGTGGGCCAGCCGCGCTCACCTCGCTATCCGAGCTGGGCTGGATGACCTCCCAGGTCTGGAAGTCCACGTCGTAGCAGTGCAGCTCGTTGGGGAGGGTGTTGTCAGCAGCGCCCCCGAACACATAGAGGTGGCGGTCAAAGGCCACCATGGTGTGTCCGTAGCGCCGCTGCGGGGGCGGCGGGGAGCCCCGGAGCAGGTGCTCGGTGGGGATGCGTGTCCACCTGCGGGGCGGGTTCACCCTGCGTGTGACCACCCATGGAGCGGCGGCTCCGCCTGGGCTCTGAGCCCCCGCCCCAGTCCACCCTGGCGCCAGCCCCGTCTGGCCCCTCGGGACCACCGCGGGGTCCGCCTCAGCCTCAATCCCCCATAGAGCAGGCAGCAAGGGAGGGCTAGGGGCAGCTGTCCTCACGCTGGGACCCAGAGGAGCCCATCCAGGCTGCGCAGGGGCCTGCGCCAAGGTGGCCGGCTGCGTGTGCGGCCCACAGGGCAGCCCCTGGCGCAGGTGTGGAGCGCTGACGGGGGCTCCACCCACAGGGCACTCACGTCTGGTCCTTGAACTCGAACTGGAAGAGGTTGTTGGTTATCTTGGCCCCACTCTGGCCCGAGAAGACGAACATCCTGTCCCTGCACACGGCTGCGGGGAAGTTGCAGCAGGAGGGCGGGATCTCGCCGCTCTGGGCCACCTGCATGGTGCGGAGGCCGCTCAGCCCTGCACCCGGCCCGGGCCACTGAGCTGCGGCTACGCTCACCCCGAGGAGTCACAGTCCACATCTGAGCAACAGCTTAAAGCCCCCACGTGAACGGGCCCAGGGTCAACAGTTGGGGTGAAGCCCTCACGACAGGGGCAGCAGGGCAGCGGGCGGACAGACCACCCCGGACCCCAGCAGCGGTCGCCCCCATTGTGCCCAAGGAAGGATGCACTGTCCCCAGCTTCGGAAGCCGCAGGCTCGGCGTGGCCGCCTCCCGCCCCACGCCCCTCACCTCCTCCCAGCACGTGAGCTCCCGGTCCTGGAGGCCGATGGTCCACATGTCGTTCAACCTGCATCAGGACAGAGGGGGCGGGACCCCGCAGCTGGGCTGGTGGTCAGGGTGGGCCTGGGCCTGGCTGGGACAGAAGGCCCAGGAGGGAATCTGACCGGGGACTACAGAGTGGTCTCGGGGTGGGGGCTTTGGCTGGGGGCTGCCCCAACACTCCTGGGGCCACCATGAAGCCTGTGGCACTCGGGGCTTCTGGAACTGGCTGGGGTCCTTGGTGTTTTTGCAATCAGAACACAGCAATGTCAACGTTCCACAACAGGAAGGCGCCTGCTTCCCCCGCTCTGAGCTCCGAGGACACCAGCTACGGTCCTGAACATGCTTGACCAGCAGCCCAGACGTGGGGGGCCCACCACGCCTTCAGTCATCCCAGGAGTTTCAGGGGAGCTGGCACCTGTCCCTGGTGGGGGTCTGGTGGGGGGCCTCCACTCAGCAGCTTTCCCCAAGCCCCATCCACACACCCACCCTCCTGAGAAACCCAGCTCCCACCCGCTCCCCGGGGCAGGAGGGCCGCTCTGTCCCCCGGTGCGTCTCCGGGCCGCGGCCTACCTGGCGTTGCCGTCATAGCCCGCGAAGATCCACAGCTTGTCGCTATACACCGTGGCACCGTGGGCCGAGCGGGCGACTGGCAGCCTGGGGCGAGTGGAGGGCAGGGCTGGGGGCACCCTGGGCAGAGCTGAGCTGCACAGCCCCACACAGCCCGGGTCCCAGCCCTGTGAGCCCCACCGCCCTGGGGCGGCCATGCCCACACCCGCTGACCCGGGCTGCTGGGAATAAGGGACTGGCAGAGTCTGAGCCCGCGAGGCCAGGGCACTGGACGAGGAGTCACACGTCCAAGGGCACAGAGCCCCCTCCAAGCCCCCGCCTGGTATCGAGGGGGTGCCTGTGAAGCAGGGTCAGAGAAGCGCCATCCGCAGAACACTGGGTCCTCTACCCTCTGGAGGGATCTACGGGAGCTAAGAGCCAGGGACGCATAAACGGGGCCGGCTGGCAGCTGACACGGACTCCCAGCTCGGGCCGCTGTGTGCCCTCTCTCAGGCTGCGGGCTCCTCATCTAGCTTTTAAAGTCTTCGCTGGATTTATCATAACACTGCTTCTGTTTTGTGCTTCCGTCCTTTGGCCGAGGCAAGTGGGATCGTAGCTCCCTGACCAGGGTTCGAACCCACACCCCCTGCCTTGGAAGGCGGAGTCTTAACCCCTGGGCCGTCATGGAAGGCCCCTTCATCTGTAACCCCACAGAGGCCAGTCCAGGCCGGCCACCCCCCAAGACCCAGCATGGCAGCCCGTACAACCCCAAGGTCTCAGCAGTCTCACCGTCCTTCAATTTTCCACTCTGTCCACTGGCCAGTTGCAAACTTGTATTCAAAGAGGTCGTTTTTGTTCTTCAGGTTTGAGTTGGAGTAAATGTCGCCAGTGTAGCCCCCTGTAAAGAGAGCAAGGAGCCCTCAAAGGCCAATGTGTCAGTTTAATCTGCAAACCCAGGGGGCGGGGGCGGGATCTGCCCTCGGTCAGCGTGTCCCCCAGGATCCCTGCAGCCCATCAGCTCCTGCTCAAGGCTCTGGGGACAGCAGCCGGGCCACAGAGGCAGACGGTGCCCCCCTGGAGATCAGGACGGTCGGGGGAGGGGCCCCCGAGAGGCCCCCGACCCAGCACATGCGCTGGAGGACGGGGCACAGAGAGGCTGGCCCAGCACAGCCCGGGGCCGAGGCTCGATGGGAGGCGCCTCTCACCGAAGACGAACATGCTGCTCCCGTAGACCACGGCAGAGTGGTGGTAGCGGGGGGCCGGAGGGGTCCCAGTGGTGAAGGCCCTGGGTGGGGGAAGGGGCATCAGGTGTCAGCGCGGGCAGCCCCATCACCCCCAAACTGCCCTCTACCTTCTTCCGATAGAAGCCTTAAAAAATGCCAACTAAGGAAAAAAACAAGCAAGCACTAGACCTAACATGTAGCCCCTCTGCCAGAGACCGCCGTCCACAGCCGGGGTGTGCACCTCCCCGCCTTCCCCACAATTACGCCTCTGGGAATTTTCTGTAACTTCTCTATGCCCAACTCAGTGAACACGAATCTGAGCAAACTCCAAGAGACAGTGGGCTTCCTTGGTGGCTCAGCGGTAAAGTATCCGCCTGCAATGCGGCCCAGGAGCCAGCTGCAGGAAACCCAGGTTCGATCCTGGGGTCGGGAAGATGCCCTGTAGGAGGAGATGGCAACCCACTCCAGTCTTCTTGCCTGGAGAATCCCATGGACAGAGGAGCCTGACTGCTACAGTTCACGGGGTCACAGAGAGTCGGACACGACTGAAGTGATGTAGCACAAAACCGCATCAGGAGACAGTTGAGGACAGGGAAGCCTGGCATGCAGCCTATGGCACTGCCAAGAGTCAGACTGGACTGAGCAGAGTGGGATCACGAGTTGGCATCCTGGCCACTCTGGAACCATCCCCTGCTGTGGCCCCAGGCTGCAGGTGTCCATGGGACTTATTCACGGAATTATATACCCATTTATATTGCTTTCCTGGGGCTGCTCCTTTTCAGACTTTTAACCGAAGCAATTTTTAACCATGAATTCAAAGTCTTGAGAGTGATTTTCCAGTTCATCCATAACTCTTGGACACAGGTTACAATCAAGCGTGAGAGAAACATCACACAAACTGAAGTGACCCCAGCGCCACCCGGGGGTCTGGGCAGGGTGCCGCTGCAACTCCCGGGCCCAGACATCCTCCTCTGTCAAAGGTGGGGGTGGTGAGACACCCCTGCCCCCGCGGAAGGCAGGGCCCAGAGCTGCTGCAGAGGCTGGCAGCGGGCACAGCTCGGGAGGAAGCCCAACACTTCCTAGCCCCGGGACCTTTTCCTCCCCTCAGATGGGAGCTGCCCCCACCGGGGCTGGACTGGAGCAGAAGGGGACAAACATCCAGAGCTCAGAGAGGGCAGGTGTCTTGCCCAAGACCACACAGCAGGCGAAGGACCCAGGACCTGCAGGCTGCCCACTGCCCGTGCAGGGCCTCCTGGAATGGGATGGGCCCGGGGGAAGGGAGGGTGGGGGGCAGCTGCTGGTCGGCCCCTGTAGTGGCGGAGACCATCCTGGAAAGACCCGTCAGCTCACGGCCCCCCAGTCGGCTCCCACAGCAGCCCCTGGCCTGGGAGATGGACCTGGTGGTGGAACAGCTCTCCTGAAGCAGAGTCTAAGGACCCACAACTGGGTCAAACAGATCCCTTAAAATCACAGGATTCGGAAAAACCAATCTCAGCCATAGCCCAGAAAAGAAAGTCAGGAAGTAGAAAGAAGAGAGAAGGCCGCCAGGGGTCACTAAGAGAGGGCCGGGTGCGGTCATCAACTGCTCGAAGCATCTCTAGCTCTGCCTGCACGGGACCCGGACAGGGGTGCTCCGTGTCTGGCCGGGGCGCCCACCTGCACCAGGAGCAGTCCTTCACGTCGAAACGCAGGAGGTCGTTGAGCATCGTCTTCCTGAAAGACAGCGGGGACCGGGGGATGGACACTGAGCCAGGGGTGGGGCAGCTGATTGAGAGGCTCGGCCAGGGCGACCAGCTGATGCTCAAGGGCCCAGAGACGGGACCCCAAAGGGAGCTCCCCGTGGATGCGGGACCCAGGGCCGCCATGGAGGCGGGGCCAGCCTGCCTGGTTCCAGGCACCTTGTGCCTCCCCAGCCACCCCACTCCCGCTCCCAGGCCGCAGAGGGTCAGGGAGGCCTCTTGCCTTCTCTCTCTTCCTGTCGCCTCTTTATCGCAGAGCCAAGGTAATAACCACATTCAAGATACAATAAAGCACAAAGCAGATCCACAGGCCACCTAACAACGCCCCACGTTACCCCCCAGCCCTCATAGTGAGAGCAAGAAGGGGTTCCACCCAAGAAGGGCCCAGCGCCCCTGCCCGTGGGCCGGGCCTGTGCCCCCGCTCCCTCTCCAAGAAGCAGCCTGGGCGACCACAGGGCCTGAGGCCACGCCCCACGGGCGGAGAAGCAGAGCAGACCGGGGCCCCGCCCTCACCCTGCACACCCCTCTGAGCCGGAGGAGCCACCTTTGCCTGTTTACAAAGTTACAACTCGAAAGAGACAAATCCTTCTCTTAGTGTCTCGTTGCAGAGAAAATGTTTCTGCTTCCGGCTACACAGCTGTCACCCAAAGGCTGTGTCCCGGGCACAGGGCGGGGGACTCATCACCCCCAGCCCTGCGCTGGCCACTAGGCCTTTTCTGGCTCAGGAGGTCTCCTTCAGGCTGCAGTAAACCCCTGGGGATGGATGCCTCTTCCTCAGTTCATTCCCGGAAATGACACACATGTATTGAATCGTCAGCCCTGGGCCAGAGCTCCAGCCTTGGCCGAGGAGACAGATGGCAAACATCTGGGTGCTCTGAGGACCAGTGGAGCCCGTAAGAGGCGCAGAAGTGGAGGGGAGGCCACCAGCTAGTCCAGTTGGTCTGAGGGGTGGTGGGGGAGGCCTCAATCCCAGGAGATTTAGAGGAAGGGGAGGGAGGGTGGGAAGCAGGGAGGCAGTGGGAGGGTCCTCACGTGCCATCAAGACACAGCGAGGCAGAGTGTCCAGTGCCGCACAGGCAAGAGCAGGGGAGCTGTGGGCACAGGTGTGCCGGGTCTCACACACTGCCAGGAAGGCGTGCGCCTTGCCCCAAAGAGAGGGGGCCATGCGGGGTTATGAGCCGAGAAGGAACGTGCTCCAGATGGCTGCACATGGGCAGAGAGGCTGGAAGCCAGGGGTCATGCCTAGGAGACCCTTCTCCCCAGTGTGCAGGCCCCACGGAGGGATCCTGTGGGACCGCGGCCGCAGCCCGTCAGAGGCCAGGCCTGCCTGAGCTACAGGCCGGTCTGTGGCGGAGAGGGGCGGACAGCTCAAGGGCAGGATCGGTCTGTGCCCACAGCTCCCCTGCCCCACAGGGACACCTGTGTCCTGGGCCCTGACAGCCCGGGGCTCACTGACCCTCAGGAGCACCTTTCAAAAGCAAGGCGGAGGCTCACCGCCTTCGACAGAGGAGATCCGGGGGCAGTGGAGGGTTGAAGCCACCTTCTCAAAGCCACCAAGCTGACCTCAACCGAGCCCCGTGTGTCCAGGAACCCAACTTCAGCCTCACACTCAGCTGGCTCCCAGCCCTCCAGAGCCCCGAGGGGCCATCCCTGGCCTCTCCTGTGTACATCTGGGGTGGACGCGGCAGGGAAGCCCAGCAGACTCCAGGCAGCACAGTTCTGCCACACTGATCCCTCTGCTCCAGACTCTTCCTCGTTGGCCTGGCTCACTTCTCTCCAGGGAGGCTGAGCAAACTTCACAGCCCTCTCCTGGTGCACAATAAGCCTTCCGGCCTGCTGTGCTGCGCTTGGTGGGGCCCCGCCCTTGCTAAGACAGCTCGGTGCCTCCGGGGAGATGCAGCTCCTGGAGGAACCAGGCCAGCAGCAGGACGCGGCCGCAAAGACCAAGGGCCACCTTGGCAGCTGCAGCTGCTTCACGGAAGGAACCAGCCACCACTGAACCAGGAACTGTCGTGGGGTGGAGATGGGCCACCGGGAAAGGCTGTTTGCCAGGCACGTGCAGCGAAACGTAGGGAAACCCTTGAGCAAGTGAGAGATGCGGGAAGGCAGGAAATCTGCGTCCTCCCAACCCTGTCAGCCGCCCACGTGAGGCACGGGGAAGGAGGAGCGCCTGGCCGAGGCACCGGCCAGGGCAGACATGTCTCCTTCAAGGCTGAGTCCACTCATGCGGAAAGACAGAGCCGGTTCCCTGACCTGAGTGTGTGCTCCCCACAGCTGAGGGAGCCTCACGGATTCGGCAGCCCGTGCCCAGGGCTTAGCTAACACCTGGAAGAGTGTCAGTGGAGCTGCAGAGACCAAGTCCCCACCACCCCACTCCTCCCTTGAAACCCAGACTCACCCGTTGTCTCCACCAAACACATAGATGGCATCTTTATAGGCTACCACCGTGTGCTTGCTGCGCCTGGAGAGAGGGGGCAGGCGGCCGTCAGGCCAGGACCCTCCTGGGGGGCACCCGCCAGCCAGACTCGGCACGGGGGGCTGCCACCTAAGTCGGATAACAACCCTCCTCCCCAAGATCGGTGGAGACTCCCAAGCTCCAGCAGCACCCCCAAAGGGCTCCGAGCGTGGAGACCCCTGACTCTCCCACCCCACTGCGGAGCCCCGGGGCTCCAGCTCCACGCCCACAAACACAACGTGACCGTAGTCCGCAGCCCCGGGCACTGTGCTCGGGGATCCCCCCAGAAGCCCCTTCCCCTAAGCCTGATCACCAACCCCCCAGCCCCCCAAATACTACCGCGTCGGGCCCCGGGACAGCGCAACCCGGCCTCGCCCCTGTGCCGCGCCAGAGACCCGCTCGGACACCCCCGTCCCCGGGACCCCCCGCCCCGCCGTACCGGGCCCCCACGAACTCGTCGCAGGGCGGGAGGCGTCGCCAACGATGCACGGTCTCAAAGGGCCCGAAATTGAGCGTCAGGTACTCGACGCTGTCCGAGCAGCTGTGGTCAAAGTCCACGCTCGGGGCCACCTTGGACCGCGCGCCGCCGGCCAGCGCCCCGGCCCCGATCGGGCCGCCCGAGCCGCCCGGCCCCGCCATGCCGAGTCCTCGGCCGATGGGACCCGGGGGCTGCGGGACGCGCGGCCGCCGCCCCGAGCAGCCCCCGCGGAACTACATTTCCCGGCGAGCACTGCGCCGGCCTCCGGCGAGCACTTCCGAGTTCCGGCGAGCACTTCCGAGTTCCGGCGAGCACTTCCGAGTTCCGCCGCGCACCTCCGGGTTCAGCCGCGCACCTCCGGGTTCAGCCGCGCACCTCCGGGTTCAGCCGCGCACTTCCGGCCGGCGCCGTCCTCACTCTTGGGCGAGTCTCGGATGGACTCTACCTGCTGGCCTGCGGGGCGAGCTCATGGTGGTCTCCCCAGAAATGTTTTCCGCGGCGCGCCGTACCCACTCAGCCCCCGCTCCAGAGTGCGTGGACCCGGCAGCTGCCCCGCCCGGCCCGCATGTCCCCGGCGCGGCTCCCGGCATGCCCTGTGCGCGTGGCTCCTTCGCGATTGTCCGCCGCGCCCGGAATCCCGAACGGAAGGGTTCCGGGCTCGCAGCGGCCCCCGTGGTCCCCGCGGCAGTCCCATTCCTGCTGGGTCCCCGGCCCGGCCCTCTTCATCTCCGCTCCCCTTGGCCTTCCTTCTCGTTGCGAGGCAGCGTGGCGCGGAGGCTCTGGGTTCTCGGTCCTACTCTAGGCAGAGCCTCAGCTGCTTCATCTGCGAAATGGGCATTCAGGAAGCTTAGGTTGCCACGAGACCCAGTCCTCGGCCCTAATGTGGTCAGCGCCGCGGAACTGCCAAGCGCGAGCTGCCTTTGCCCTCTGAAGACGCACCTCCTGTCTCAAACCCTTGGCACACGTGCTGTCGCCTCTACCTGCAGTGCCCCTCCTTCAAAATCCAGAGCCAGGACTTTGATCTGCGGGGGGCGGGGGGGTGGGGAGCGTCCCTAATCCCCGGGGGGTGCAGAATCAGCTGCTTCCTCCTCGGGGCGCTCCCAGACCAAACTTCCTCAGTGTGACACTTCGGTGGTCTCTGGTCGTGCCTGTGTCCCCCGTGATCTGCTTTCTCCCTCGTGAGAGTTTGCCCAGGTATAGTGGAAGTCACACAGATCTGCAAACGTGTGCGTTTTAATGTTAAGATAATGTCTAGTACGTTGCAGGGTACCACAGGGGACCAGTCCCAGTAAGTAGAGGAAGAGGCAAGCCCGCCCCCCCGCAACCATTGCCAGCAGTCCTCAGCACCGGAGGCCTTGGGTGGTGAGCATTTCCTGGAGGCCACCGAGGCCTCTCTGGGGCGGAGTAGCGGGGTGGGGTGTGGGGGGGTGAGCCAGGCAGCCGAACGCAAGCACTGAGGGCGCTTAGGGTCTGCCCGGGGGGTCCTGGGAACTGTAGTTTGGCACTTGCCCCCTGGGGCTCAGCCTCTGACCCTGGCGCCCCAGCGAGCCCGTGCCTTGTGCAAACTCAGGAGCCTTTCCCTGTGAGCCAGGACATGTCACCGGTCCTGTAGGAACGAGAGGAGGTGTGAGGGCAGAGGGCAGCAGGCTCCCCCTGGGCACCAGGAGCAGCGGGCCCCTGAAGGCAGCAGGAAGCTGTGTGCGGCCCTGGTGCCCGGTGGGGCAGTGCCCTTGGGCAGAGGGGGAGACCACCAGGCGCAGGCTCCGGGCTGAGGTGGGAAAGGCTCAGAGGAAGGAGAGGGCGCACGTACTTGCTGTGCAGCACAAACAGCCTTCTCGAAGGCAAGAGGGAGAGACAGAGAAGGCCAGGGAAAAGCGTGTCATTCCTGCCCCCTCCCTTGGTTCCCCGTTTCCAGCGTGAGCCCCCCTATCCCGTGGCCTCCAAGCTTTCCTCGGCCCTGGGCAGCAGGGTGGGCCTGGGGTGTGGGGGGTCTCTGCAGGTCAGCTGAGCCCACAGGATGAGTCCCAGTGGTGCCATGCTAGGATGAAGTTACAGGAGTAATGGCTGCTGCCTGGTGTCCCTCAGACCCCAAACAACCACCCCAGGACTCTGCCAGGGCCTCCCCAGGAGCAATGCGAATCACATTTTTCCATGGCTGTGTTCTAGGCAGTGGGGTGTCCAGGGCCCTGTGACTGCCCTGGCAGTGGGTCTTGACCCTTCCCTGCAGCACTGGCCCCGCCCTGGACACGGCCTTCTTCCCTTCTACCCACAAAAGCACAAACAAGCAGCCCGCTCCCAAACCACAACCCTTGTCCCACGTGACACCGTAGCCCTGGGAGCTTCAAGCTGGTTTATGGGGGGACAGGGAGAGCCCCGGGAGGCTGTGGGGGCAGCTTGAACCAAGGCCTCCGGGACATCTGCTCCCTCCCCGGGGCCTCCAGCACCCACGCTCACTCCACTTCCCGCTTCCGGATGGTGCGGCCGGAGGCCAGAACCTCAGCCACCTTAGACACGATAGGATCGTAGTTCATGCTGGCCACAGAGATCACCTCGTCGCCCCTGCAGGGAGAGGTGGCCGAGCCTAAGGACTGCCAGCAGCAGCCCCTGTCCTTGGAGACCCGGATGCAGCTGGGCCCAGGGAGGCTCCCACTCGGAACCAAGGGAATGCTCTGACCACCTGGCACCCCCTTGGCCCAGCACAGCTTCTGGTCCCGTGGGACCCCGTGAGGCTCCTGCCCAGTGGGGTTGAAGGCCGACACCTGTCCTGGGACCCCGCCCTCTACCTGTGTCACTGTCCTCGGTGTAAAAGTAGGCCGTCAACCCCCATCTCCAAGAGCTGACCTCAGATTAAGTGTCCGCCTCCCGCGGGGCGGCTGTGCCCCACCTCTGTGCCCCTCTCCTGGCCGGTCCCCCGCCTAGCTAGCCCCCCTTGGAGGAGCGCTTCTCCCGGCCAAGTGCCCCCCGCACCCCCGTGGCTCTCACTTGGTGTAAAAAGCCACGAACTTGAGCTCGTCCAGATCCCCTTGGATAATGACGTCGTCGAAGCCTTCTCCGTAACCTGCAGGACGGGCGGAGGGGACGTGGCTTCACCAGGTCCGCGTGCAGCGCCCTTCCCACGATGCCCCCGGCAGACCTGTAAGGGGGGTCCTGGTCCCGCCGCCAGCGAGCTCCTGGCTTCCACCTGCAGCCGCCGTGGTCCCGCCCCCGGGATGCTCCTAGCCCCGCCCCCGGTGCGCGCCTAGCCCCGCCCCTAGGTTGCTCCTGGCCCCGCCCCAGGATACTCCTCACCCCGCCCCTAGATGTTCCTAGCACCACCCCCTGATGCTCATGGCCCCGGCCCTGGATGCTCATGGCCCCGCCCCTGGATGCTCATGGCCCCGCCCCTGGATGCTCCTAGTCCCGCCCCCGGATGCTCCTAGTCCCGCCCCCGGACGCTCTAGCCCCGCCCCCGCACTCCGCCACACCTGGGCCCTGCCCTCGCCGAGGCCCCTTGGTACCTGCGTAGCGCAGGCTCTTGCCGAACATGGCGGTCCACAGGAACGGCACCGTGCTGATCTCCGCCTCCTGCGCCAGCATGTTCTGGGCCGCCACGCGCCCTGTGGGTTCCGCGGTCGTGAGCGCTCCGCCCCGAGGCCTTGCCACCCCTCTACTGCTTGCCCGCTCCCCCTCGCTCTCCGGGGACCCCTGATATGTGGGGCAGGGACGGTGAGTGCCCACCCCTGCTTGCCAGTGATGGGTGCAGAGGTCACGCGGGGCCCAAAGCTGGCCATTGACGTCCAGTGCCTGGACTGGGTCCGGAAGGGGCCGGCTTCCTGGGGTCACCACATCAGGTGTGACTCAGACACCTCACCAGACAGGTCAGGTCTGAGGAGGGAGGCAGGACAATGGGGCACCAGTGTCCAGGGAAGCAAGGACGACAGGCTGATTCAGGGCCTGAGACAGAAAGGGGGCGTGGCTCCCCTGTTTGACTGAGGGGTCCCGTCTGCAGCTGGATGTCTGTGACCGTCCCCTGGACCCTCCCGGTTAAATGTTAATTATATGAGCAGTTCAAAAGCTTGGAACTGTGGAGCTGGAGAAGACTCTTGAGAGTCCCTTGGACTGCAAGGAGATCCAACCAGTCCATCCAAAAGGAAATCAGTCCTGAATATTCATGGGAAGGACTGATCTTAAAGCTGAAGCTCCAACACTTTGGCCACCAGGTGGGAAGAACTGACTCATTTGAAAAGACCCTGATGATGGGAAAGATTGAAGGCGGGAGGAGAAGGGGATGACAGAAGATGAGATGGTTGGATGGCATCACCGACTTGATGGACATGAGTTTGAGCAAGCTCCAGGAGTTGGTGATGGACAGGGAGGCCTGGTGTGCTGCAGTCCATGGGGTCGCAAAGAGTTGGACATGACTGAGTGACTGAACTGAACTGATATGAGCAGTTTGTGTTCCTTCAAACCTAGCACCAACCGCAGACCTTGGACCTGAACAGAGGTTGGCACCAGGAGAGGGGCTTCAGGCTCAGATGACATGAGGGTGAAAGGAACGGATGAGGGTGCAGGGCGTCTGGCCTCTGAGAAGCTAACTGGCTGTACCTGCAGCTGAGGGGCCTGGACCATGTGTGTGCAGTGACCGCCCAAGGGGAGGGGGAGGTGGGTTTCCAGGCCCAGACGGCCACCTCCCAGGGGCCTGCAGGCGGCAGCCAGGTTCACAGAGTCTGTCGGGTGGCCCAGAGGGGATGCAGTGGGGAGCTGGACTGGGTCCTACTAACCGTCCCCCCAGGTGACTGCACGGGTTGGCGAGGACTTCTGAGGAACGTAATGTTTGAGGACAACGGGAAAGGAGAGGCTGGGGCAGGGGCAGTGGGCGGGACACTGTGGCGGCGGGACTGGGTGCCCAGAGGATGCTGGAGGGGTCTAGAGAAGGAGGTGGCAGCGAGCCAGCTCTGTCGCCTGTGTGAGGCTGGCTGGACAGGCCACTGCAGAGCCTTGAATGGCAGACCCCAGGAGCAGGACCCAAGGGCAGCAACTGAGGGGCAGGCCTGGGGAGAGGCTGGGACCTGGGGACGGCCTCCCGCCCCCTGCTGCCTCCGGGCTGGCGGTACCCTGGGCGTGAGCCATCTGCCAGTGGGGAATGTTCACTTTGCGGTTGTTCCTCCAGGCCAGAGGGAAGGTAACAGCGTCGCCAGCTGCAAACACGCCGGGGATGTTGGTCTGCATCATCTGTGGGGGGAGTGCGGGGCTCATGGGTGGGACAGGCACCCCACGCGGGTCCTCCGCCATCCCACCAGCAGCTTGCCCACCTGCCCCAGCGGCCCCACCTTGTTGACGGGGATGAAGCCGCGGGAGTCCAGACTGATGCCGCTCTGCCTCAGGAAGCCCGTGGCAGGCACCGCGCCTGGCGGGACAGGGCCACCGTGTCCACGCCTTCACAGCCCGTCCCCTCTGCGTGGACCCCCAGAGACCCTGGTGTCTCCCATCAGGCCTCAGGTACCACCTCCGAGAAGGTCTCCATGAAGCCCCTGGTGGGGGTGGGCATCCACACCTTCCCCCAGCCCGTGTTACTTCCTCCCCCAACTGGCACCTCAGCTGGAGCAGGGGCCAGCTAGAGCCTCACCTGTGTCCACGCGGTTACTGGGCAGGGGTCACCAGAAGCATGCCCTGTGCCAGCCCAGGCCAAGCACCAACTCCCCAAGAGCCCTGACCGGTGGGCATGGTCAGACAGGCTGGGCAAGGGGAAGGGACTGGCCCAAGGTCAGTGTCGAGCAAGAGGGGGTGACCCTGCTCCCTGTGGCCGCCTGCCCCCTACTTACCGATGCCCACCACGCAGACGTCGGCCCGCACCACCTTGCTGCTCTTCAGCACGACCTCCTTCAGCTGCGGAGAGTGGCGGGGCGGGTGAGCAGCTCCAGGGCACAGGAGAGGGGCAGAGGGGCCGGGATGGGGGCAGTGGAGGAGGGCCCACCTTGCCCTCCTGGGCCCGCAGCTCCGACACCTCAGTCTGCATGTAGAACTTGACGCGGTTGTTCTCAAACATCTGCCAGTGGGGGTGGGGCGGGGGGCGCAGGGGTGAGAGCTGAACGGGAGGTACAGGGTAGGCGGGGCCGGCGCGGTGGGTCCCCCGGGGCTCACCTTCATGAGGGTGTGGCCGACGCGCTCCCCCAGGAACCTCCTGAAGGGTGTCTCCTCCACCTCCACCACGGACACCGAGTGGGCCTTCTCAGTCAGGTAGGCGGCCACCTCCATCCCTGGGGCGGGGCGGGGCGGGGCCGGTGCGGCGGGCTGGCACCCTGCACCGCCCCTGCCAGCGCCGCCCCGGGCTCCCCCGGCTGCTCACCCAGGAAGCCGGCCCCCACGACCACGGCGTTGCGGCCCCGGGCCAGCCTCACCACGCGGTTGGCGTCCTCCGGTGTCCGGATGGTGAACACGTTCTCCACGTCTTTGCCTTTGCAGCTTAGGGTCTTGGGGCTGAGACGGGCCAGAATTGGGGAGAGGGGCGGCTCCCAGCTCCCCCTCAGCCCCCGCCCCGAGTCCTCCCCCTGCCTGGCGGGGGGCGCGGGGTCCCTCCCACCTGCTCCCAGGTGCCAGCAGTAGCTTGCTGTACTCCAGCTTGAAGCCATCCTTGAACACAGCCTTCTTGTTCCTGACGTCCACCGTGACCACCTGAGACCCCCGCGGGGTAGAGCGTGGCCTCCAGGTCCTCCACCGTGCCCCGTGCCCGCCAGGCCCTCTGGGCAGCTCCACCACCCGCTGAACCTTCCTCCCGGCACCAGAGTGGCCCTCTCACGCTTCAGCCCCACCTCCTCCTCAAAGCCCTCCTGAAGCCCCTGGCCCCACCCCGCTACCCTGGGGCCGGCCCTGTGTGTACTATGATCGCCTCAGGCCTGGGGCATCCCTGGGTGCCTGGGCCCCTGGGCAGAGGGGTGCAGAACACACCCACACCTCCAGGGGCCTCACGCCCGCCCTCCACGGCGCCCAGGAAGCCCTCCCAAGCCTGCTCCTCCGCCTCGTCCGCACCTGGGCCTCGGTGAGCACCTCGATGCCGTGGGCTCGGAAGAACTCCTTGGGCCTCAGGGCCAGCTGCTCCGGCTGTGCGTCCAGAGACTGCCGGGGACGCCGGCTTGAGACGGGGCCAGGCGGCCACCGTCCCCTTGGCAACTGAGAACCGAGGCCTCGTGCGTGCGGGGCAGCCCGGGCCACACAGAGGCTCCAGGGCGGAACTCTGCCGACCAGACCTCCTGGGCACCACAGACGGGCCTGGCACAAGCGGAGAGGGCAGCCGACCGGACCCCCGGGGGGCAGCGAGCAGGGTCCCAGGGGCCCTAACTGTGGGCAGAGGGGCGAGGGTCTGGCCCCGCCCAGCGTCATTCACGCCCCGCCCAGCCCCATTCGCGCCCCGCCCACCTTGCTGAGCTTGGGCCGGTCGTAGGGAAGGTGGCGGTCCAGCGTGCACAGCACGATCCGGTCTGAGAAGCCCTCCTGCCTCAGCGTCTCCGCGCACACCAGACCGGCTGCCCCTGAGCGGAGGGGACGGCGGGGGACAGGTGTCAGGAGCCCCGTCCCCAACCCACCCTGCCCCAGAGGACCGACCACCAACCTGCGCCCACGATCAGCACGTTGGTGCTGCCGCTGTAGCCGGCGCTTGGCGAGATGCACGTGGCCATCACCTTGGTCCTTCGCTGCAGCTGCAAGGCCTGGGGGCGGCCGGCAAGCTGGGGGCAGCTGGGAGCGGGGGTCACCGCCATCCCCCCTGTGCCCACCCAGCGGGCCAGGCTCTCCTGCCCCAGTGGTGCCTCTTCCCCACCGGGGAAGCCCTTGGCCGGCCTGCCAGGCTCCCTCCCACCCCAGGGACCCAGAGGCCCTCCCGTGGCCTTTCTCTCTGCCTGAGTCCCCCAGCTCCCACACCCTCACCTGCTTGCTGGCCCGGATGTACACCTTCTCTTTCTCGATCTTCACCTACAAGGGCTGTGGAGCTCAGGCCCGGGCTTTGGGGTGCTCCGGCCCCTGCCCCCCTCCCCGGGGCTCACCCCACTGCACGCCAGGCCCCACCTGGAACTTGTGCAGACTGTCCAGGCCCGGGAAGTCCTCCAGGTCCCCGGTGCTGACGTTGAAGCAGGCGCCGTGCCAGGGGCAGCGGACCCGGCCACGGGACAGCACTCCTGGAGGGGGCAGGGCTGGGCCACCACAGAGGCCGGGCTCCAAGGGCACCCCGGTCCCGTGCCCACGGCCCCGGAGCCCCCCACCAGCAGATGGGGCCCCCGTGGGCACCCACACCTCACCTTTCACCAGGGGCGCGCCGTAATGCGGACACTTGTGGCCCAGGGCGTGAAGCTCCCCGTTGTCCTTCACCAGCAGCACCTTGCCCCAGCCCAGCTCCACCTCCCGCATCCTGCGGGGGCGGCTGCCCTCAGAGGCTAGGGAGCAGCCCCCAGCCCCAGACCAGCAGCAGCCTCCGAGGCAGTGCCCCACCCCCGCCTCCCACGCCCTCCCAGGCCCAGCACCCACTGGCCATTCTCCAGGTCCTTGACGTGGCAGACAGCGGCCTCCACGCAGTCCTGGGCGCCGGGGTAGGGGTGGGCGGTGGGAAGGCGCTCGTCCGCGTGGAAGTGGCGGGCGGCGCCGTTGCCCTGGTAGGCCCGGGGGCTGCCCCTGCTGCCGGTGGACAGCTCCTCCTTGCCCCGGTCCTTCTCGGGCAGCACCACCTCGATCTTGAGCTCCACTGTGGGCAGGCGGGGTGCGTGTGAGCCTCCAGCCCAGCCCACCCCTCACCTACCCCTCCAGTGGTGGGCAGAGCGGAGGTACTGGGGGGGCCCTGGGCAAGCTCAACGTGATGTCTCATGCATTTTTTTCCTCACTAACAAAATGAGCCAGGGGCACCAGCAGCGCGCATTCGCCCCAGATGCGGCCCCTTCTCCAGGAACCCACGTGCGGGTGAGAATTTGGGGCTGGAACCCTGCTGACCCCAAGGGCGCGGCCACCATGGAGGATGGGGGCGGCCTGAGGACACAGCCCGGGTCACGGTCCCTGAGTGAATCTGGGTAACGGAGGTCTGCAGAGGTTTGAAACTTTTTCAAAATTAAAAGAAAAAAGTGTATATGCTATGTAATTTCAACTGGAGATAGCTGCTCTGGCCAGCTGGAGAACCCCTCATTATTTGCCAGGTGCTGAGTGCAGGGGGCCTTGAGGGTGGACCCCACCCAGGCTGTGTGTGCGGAGGACACAGGCGTACCCCCCTCTCGTGGGGCCGACTTGGGCAGGCACTTAGCGAGATTATCACTTTCTTTATACTTCTCCACATTTTCCAAATTCCCCACTATGAGCCTCGGGTATTTTTCTAATTAGAAGGGAACAATAAACAGAATTTTCAGCAGCGATAATCCAGCCTCCTGGCCCGCGGCTGCAGGGAGCAGGGCTAAGCACAGGGCGCTGAGCCCTGGCACAGCATGGGTGCCCCCTGCCCCAACCCTGGGCCCCTGAGCCCGCAGGCCCCTCCCCCCAGACCTGACCTCCAGAAACAAAGAGCCCAGGTGGCTCCTCGGGGCCTTAGCCCAGGCGGCGGTCCCCTTGGCCTGGGCCCTTGTGCATTCCTGGCACAGCTCAGCCCTGCTGGTCCTCCTAGACACAGCCCGGGGGTCACCTGCACTGGCTGCCCGCCCCCACGCTGCCCTAAGCCCCCAGCCCTGCCCAGCCCCTCATCCCTCCATCCAGCGCCCCCCGCCCGCCCCAGCCAAGGTGCAGGCAGGGCTGAACGCAGTTCCCTGAGTCCAGGGGCAGGAAGGGCCCGCCCACACATCACACCGAAGCTGTTGCATCAGGTGGGGGCCTCTGGGTGGGCTGGGCTTTTGCCTTCATTTTCCACACTCGATGTAACAGCGATAGAATGTTTTCAGAAGAATTAAAAAGAAAAATACCGTGGACTCAGCTGACACCAGTTACGTGAGCTGCAGACCAGAGCTCACAGGAGCAGCCTGGCAGGGGCCCAGAGAACAGCCAAGCCCAGCTGCCTTCATCCTGTGTCCTCCAACAGAAGACGCTCCATGATGCAGCCTAGGGAGGGCGCTGCGGCAGGAGCCACGCGGGACCCTTAGCCCCTGTCAGCAGACGCCCTCACTGTAAAATGGGAAGAGCAGAGCTCACCCCCTTGGGGGCAGTGCAGCTGAAGGAAATAATCCATGCAACTCAGAGCAGATGCCCAATAGGTGAAGCTGCTTGGCAGTGTTTATTTGCTCAGCTTTGAGCCTCCTGGTGGCCACGGCAAAGAGGGAAAGCCTTTAAGTAGCAGTCGTGCCCTAATGAAAGGAAGGTGACCAGGGGCTTCCCTGGTGGTACAGTGGGTAAGAATCTGCCTGCCGATGCCGGGGATTATGGGTTTGATCCCTGGTCTGGGAAGACTCCACATGCTGTGGAGCAACTGAGCCCCGCACCACAGCTGCCGAGCCTGTGAACCCAAACTACTGAAGCCCTCCCGCCGAGAGCCTGTGCTCTGCAACGAGAAGCCGCCACGCTGAGAAGCCCGCACACCGCAACGAAGGGCGGATGCTGGCTGCAGCCAGAGAAAGCCCGGGCAAAGCAATGAGGCCCAGTGTGCCAACAGCAAGGACACAGGCAGGCGACCAGATGCCAAGAAACCTGCACTTCTCCCAAGTTCTGAGTTTAGAAAGGACAGGCTAGGAGCACTTCCCGAGAAACACGGGGCTCCTGGAGCCCGGGGTGTGCTGTGATGTGCTCTGAGCCACAGGGGCCCTGGAGGTGGACAGGGAGGACTTTGCCCAAGCCTCTGTGCTCCTTTGGGTCTCCCTGTGGGCTGGGGACCCCCAGAGAACTCTCCTGGCTGGAAGGCTCTCATTCCCATGCGCTGAAACCCCAGACCTGCTCCGAGTGGGCCCCGGGGCCCTGAGTTCCTGCCCCCCCCGCCACAGCCCACAGGGAGCCCAGCCCCCCAGAGAGGAAAGAGTAGCATCCTGCGAGGGTCTCCCGGGTGCCGGGCCCTGTGCCAAGTGCAGCAGTGGGCGCGGGGGCACAGTTATGAGGCCTGTCTCATGGTGAGAACACAGGCTCAGAGAGGCGACGTCGCCTGCCCGAGGCCACACAGTCTGGAGCAGGCACCGGATTTGAGCTCAACAGCACTGCCCCTGGTGTGGTAAGAGTGACCTGCCCCTGTCCCGGGGGTCCTGGGGTCGGGGCTCTGAGAGCGGCAGGAGGGCCCCTGTGCCAGGGCATCCAGCCAGCCCAGCAGCCCTACAGGAGGCTGCTCCAGGGCCAGCCAGCACCCTGGGGCCCACTGCCGACGGGTGGGAGTCACGGTCAAGACAGTTACATCTTTTGCCCGAGGGCTGGGTTTCCACAGCTTGGGAGCAGGGGGCCAGATGCAGGGGTCCCTCTGCCTGGCCTGGCACCCCCTTGCCCCCAGGTTCCTCCTCAGGCCCAGGGAGAGGAGAAAAGGCTCGCGGGCTTCCAGGTCGTGGAGCTGCCGGCTATCAGGTAAGGGCAGCTGGGCGAGCGGGCAGGGGGCGGAAGTGCTTGGGCCAGGCAGGGTGGGGATGTCCTCCGCCAATGGGGAGTGTGTCCAGAGAGGCCTAGGAGGCAGCCCGAGGTCACACAGTGGTCAGAAGAGACGGCAGGGCCGGACCTGCCCGCTCCACCTCTGAGTGGCCTTGAGAGCTCAGGCTTATTTTTTGGGGGGATGTGGGTGAGGCTCAGAGAGATTGCTCGAACGCCATGGGTCACATGGTGGCCGGGGTCTCCCCAGGGCCCCCTTCCTCAGCCCTGAGGGGGACAAACCCCACCCCCGCGCATGCCCCCAGCAGCAGGAGGAAGCCTCCCCTCCCCTCCCTGAGAAAGGCACCGCCATTGTTCCCACCGCCAGCACCCAGAGCCCCAGATAAAGAGGGCTCCAGCCGCCCCCCCTGCCCACAGCGTTAGCATTCGGCGGCCTCCGGGTCTGACCTACTTCGGAGGCAGAGGGGGAGGGACAGAGGGAGGCGAGAAGGGAAGAGGTACCTGGCTTGGGCTTGGAGAAGCAGCCGCCCATGGCGCGGGGCCTGCAGGCAGGAGGGCGCGCTGAGTGGCAGCTGTGGGAGGCCTAGGGTGCCCCCTGGGGCGCTGGGCCCCCCGCGGCTCTCAGAGATGCTGGCGCTGCCATCCAGCGGGAGCTGCCTCCGGGACCTGCGGGGAGAAGGGCAGCTTCGGGACCAGGGCTTGGTTGAGGCTGCGAGTAGAAACAGCCTGGGGGCTTCGGAAAGGGGCCGCGCTGGGGCCGGGTCCCCGAAGCATCACAGACTGCACTTCCTTCCCGGCCCCCCAGGCTCAGCACCCTCACTCCCCTCCCCTCTGGCCTGCCTCCCCCTTAGGCCCAGGAAACCCCCTGATTTCTGCGGCCCTCGGAGCGCTACCGCCCGGGAGCCCTGGGGCCCTCTGTTCTTCTGGGCGGCCACCGTGCCTGGGGTCAGACCCGGGTCACCTTGACCAATCAGAGCTTCTCCTCCTGGCTGGGGGCACATTTAGCACTCCCTGGCCCTGCCCAGACCTCGGCTGGCAGCCCCGGTACCCACCTCCTCCAAGGGCAGCTGCTGCCTCCCGTCCCGGCGCCAGAGTGGACCGAGGCCGCCCGTCTGGGAAGGCAGGGCCAGGGGCAGGGGTCCAGGAGGCGGCCCAGCGTCCACCCCTCCCCCAGCGCGCCGAGGCCAGGAGGGCCGGGGGCGGGGCCGGGGGCAGGCCACCGGTCCCCAGGGAAACACAGCTCCACGTGAACAGAAGTGGGCTGCCCGCCCGGCCCGACGGGGTGGGGGAAATGGAGGCCAGGCGCACCGCCCGCTTCCGCCCCCTCCCCCACTCTCCCCCCAAGCCTCTGGTATTGGGGTTCTGCCCAAAAGCAGATGGAGACACGGGAGGGCCCAGGGCTTGCCAGGGTCAAGCAGCAGGTAGGGGCGTCCAGGTGGCCTCCCGCCTACTGACTTCCAGGCAGACAGGGGCCCAGGAAGGCCCGGTACCGCCCTGCAAGCCGCGGGGCTGAGGAGGGCTCACCCCCTCCTCCAAGAGACCCCGCGGCCAAGGAGCTCCCAGAACCACAGGGTGCCTCCTGGAGCATGCAGCTTACAGGCTGGGCTCGGAGGGCCAGGACGGAGCTGTGGCGCCGCGTCTACAAGGGTCTCCCCACTCTTACCCCCCAGAAGTTCTTCCTGGAGTTTAAGCAGCTGAAGTCCACCTGATCTGGTTCAGATCCCAGCAAGGGCCCCAGAGGGCGCCTGAGAGCAAGGGGCCTGGGAACTGCAGGGAGTCTGGGGGGGACGGTCCACTGCCTGGCACCCGTCTCACCGTCCTGGCGGGCCGCCGCAGGAGGGATGGCACCTGAAGGCCACCCAGGCGCACCCTTGCTCTTTCCCCTACTCACTGCCAAGGCAGGTCAGTAAGACGGGGGCTCCACCCGCCCCACCTGCCCCTCCCTGGGCACACAGGTGCCCCTCCCCAGGCCCTGGCTCAGCCCTGCCCACCTCCCTCCTGCCTGACCTCTGACCTCGCCTGCTGGGCCACCAACACCCCAGAAAAGGGATGACCTCAACTTGCCTCCAGGTGCCCAGATGTCCAGACCCCTGGGGTCTTGGGTCTGGAGAGAGATTTGCTGGGGACAGAAACCTCCCCAGAGCTACTATGTGCCGGGCTGGCATGGAGCCGCCCTGCCCCCGCGGGGCCAGACACCCCCACCAAGCAAAGCCCCTTGCCAGGACACACCAAGAGGGCACCCCGAGTCTTGGCAGCCTGCCGCCCATGTCCACAAGCTGCCCAAACTGCCAACAGTTGTCACAGTCCTGTAGCCCTCTGGGACCTGCGTGTGTCCCCTGAACAGCCCCAGGGCCTCGCTCCCCACTACTCCAGTCTGTCGTCACTGGGGGGTCCCCTGAGCCCTTCCCACACCCACCCCGAGGGGCACCGCAGCAGCTGGCTTTGTTTTCTGGGACAGCGTCTGAGCTGTCTGAGCTCCACGCCGCTGGCCCTCGAGGTGGGGGGGCGCTGTGGCCGCATCTCCCCCGCATTGCAGCCCGTCCCACCCACGCTGGGAAGCCCTTTCCAGCCTGCCTCCGGGACTCCCACCGGCCCAGGAAGGGGATCAGCGCACGGAGGGGCCCCCGCGGCCGCGAGCGGGCAGCGAGTCGGGAGCGGAGGCCCAGGAGAGAGGGGCGCCCCGCCCCGCGGCCCCCTCCGCGGCGCCGCCCCCAGCCCCGCGGGCTCACCTGAGCTCCGCGCTGGCCTGTGCTCTGGAGCCTCCCGGGCGGGAGGGGCGGGGCCGGAGCACGGAAGTGGGGCTGCCCGGGGCAGGCCGCGGGGTCTGGGGCCCTGGCATCCTGGCGACCCCCATGGGGCTCCAGGCTGGCGGCAGGCCGCTCCTTTTCCCTTTCTTTCCTGTCTTGGAACCAGGGGCTCCTGGCGGCGTGGGGGCAGTGGAACCTCCCGCAGAAAGCTCCCAAAGCCAGCCCAACTGACCCCGATACCTCGACGGCTTTGGGGGTTCAGCTCCGTCCCTCCCCCGCCCCCTACCACGCCTTCCACTTTGTATTGTATGACAGTGTCTCTTTCCCAGCTGTGGTTGCACGTGGAGAAACGCCCGGTCCCTGTAAATCGTGGGGCACCCTGGTTGTGTGTCGCGTCGCCTCCAGGAAGCCCTGAATGGGCAGCCTTTCTCCCCTAGCCTGGAGGTGCTGTTCCTGCTCTGGGGCCTTCCCAGAGTTTCCAGGTGCTGCCCGTCCAGCCTGTGCTGTCATAGGGTAGGGCTGGGGCTCAGCGAACCTGTCACTCAGCCCAGCGGGCCTCCGACCGGCATCTCCTGGGCCGGCTGGAGTTGAGCCCTCTTATTTGCCATCTCCTCCGTTTCTGGGCCTCCCTCCCCGCCGGCAGGGGTCAGGATGACCAGCCTTCGAGGCAGCCCCTCTTTATATCACAGGCAAACACCCGGGGGGTGCAGGCATACCTCCCCACATGTTACAGATGGGGGAGCTCAGGGAGGCACCCGAGGCCAGGGGCAGGGCCTGAGAGGGTCACTTCCGCAGGCAGGTGTGGGGCCGGGGGCTGCAGGGCAGGGGGTCATTTCGGTCCACCCCTCCCTGCTCCTGCCGCAGGAGGGGCCCCGACACGGGCAGATGGTGCTGCTTGGCGGGGCGCCCTGGGCCTCCATCCAGCCTGACCCGACTGCACTCCGTGCTGACCCTGTAGCCCTGTCCCTGCGCCCCGCCCCCCCCCCCCCCAGCCAGGAAGACACTGTGCCCCCTGGGAGGACACTGGCTGCGGCTTCGTGGCCGCTCTTCGCTCTTCCCTCTTCCTGGCAGCCGAGGAGGGACGTTCTCTGGGTCGTCTCCATTGTACAGATGTGAGAGCTGGGACTCAGGTGGCTTGGGGGCCCCCAGAGCCACGCTGCTGGTGAGGGGTGGGGCCTGGCCGGGCTGGCAACGCGGAGCACGGGAATGGGGGCGTCTCAGTGCAGGGCTCCCGTCCTGGTCTGTGAGCTCTTTGACTCGGTGAGCCCTTTGTGTCCCAGGTCCCCAGGAATCGGGGGGTACCTGGAGTGCCGTCCAGCGGGCTCCTCCAGGACAGCAGACAGGTGCAGCCTGGGACACGGTGGTGCTCAGGGTGGGGCTGGGGGCTGCGAGGAGGCCCAGGACGGGGTGAGGGGGGATCACCCTGATGTCGGGCAGCGATGACTGCATCCTTGTGGAGCAAAAGCGGAGACGGAAGGCAGGCGGGCGGACTCCCCGAGGGCCCCGGCTTAGAGGTGGTGTGCATGGACGTGGGGGTCCTCAGGCCGCCCGAGGCCCTCACCTTGCGCCGAGAGGAGATCCGTCCCGGCGGCCTGGGTGGCACCCGACGAGGCCCCAGCAGCGAGGGAGGGCCGCCCAGCAGACAGCTCAGAGTCCGCAGCGAGCCGCGGGTGAGGGGGAGCCACGAGGGGCCTGTCCCAGTCCTCACCTGGCTTCACCAAGCCCGCCGTGAAGTGAGGGCACGGCGCCCCCTGGAGGCCGACCAGAGGCCCCCGATGCCCTCCCTGGGCCTTGGGTTCTTCCCCGGGCCTGGGGTGGATTTCCAGATGGGGAGATCTCCATGTGCCGTCCTGGCCCCCAGGGAATGTGGGGAGGGGGCCGTTACAGCACAGCCAACATCTGAGCTGCGGCCGGCTGCGGGAGGGACAAGGTGCGGGCAGGCCTGGCGCCCCCGGCTTCTTATTCTTACGGAGGCAGAGGCTGGGGGACCTGGGCTGAGTCCACCCCGCAGCCCCGGCCTCACTCTGAGCCCCTGGCTTTCTGGGGTCGCTGCAGACCGGCCTCCCTGCCCGCATCGCCGGTCGGCCCACACAGCGCGTGTCCCAGAGCCCCCAGGATCCTTGGGGCTCCCCCACCCTGCTGGGACCGGCTCCCACCCCAGCCTCGGAGCCCCCCGACTTGCTGGTGTGTCGTGCCTGTCCTGTCTCCAGGCTCCGTGGTGACCAGTTCTGATTCCAGTCCCCGTGGAATTTTATGTTTTTTCATTTTTTGTCTTCAAAGATGTTTTCTATTTGTAAATTAAAATTTCAAAAGAGGAAAAAAAAACCCTCCAACAAACAAAAGAAGAACACTTGCAACAACCTCCACATCTCAGACAGTCAGATGGACTAGTACAAGCTGCTTCAGTTCAGTTCAGTCGCTCGGTCGTGTGCCGGGAGCCGGTGAGAGGCACTCCATTCATGGCAAAGGTCATGAGGAAGGAGGCTCGGCATACGCAAAGGCGGGACCGAGCCTCAGGAGTCCCCCTGGATATTCTCGAGCATCTACCCCCCAAAAACCAGGGTCTGCCTACTTTATTGCTTTGTGCTCTCACCTCTGACTTTACTGGGGGCTGTCCCCCACCACCATCTCCCTCTCTCTGACAAAGAGTTAACTTACAGCTCCAATTAATAAAGTTCCTGGGCATTAGGAGTGTTTAAATCTAAACCCCTCAGATAGCTCTCTAATTCGCCTGACAAGTTTACCCGGACTCCTACAGCTATGCATACGATTGTTTACAGTCTCCCAGTCTCGAGAGGCACGGGAAGCTTAAGATATTCAAATAGCTTAGAGCCTCTCAGAGAGTTAAACTGTCAGAATAAAACTAGTAAAAGATTTCATTGATGAGCCAATGCTTGCTGCCAAGTTTCCACATCCCCTGTATTGTATCCTTGAATGTGTATTAATTAATATAGTTGGTATGTAGAAAAAATAAGTAGTGGCCTTGGTGTTAGTAACTTTAGACCCTTAAGGTAATAAATTCTTTCCTTTGTTGTAAACCCATTACACATCTGCCCTATAGGAATGCAACTTTATCTACCACCTTCGGAGGATGGCGCCAAACCTTAAAATAATTACTCTTAGAGAAAATAAGTCTTACGGTTGACAAACCTTTGTCAAGAGTCCTAAAATGTTAGTAGGCCTTCTGGCCCGAAGATGATGTAAATCACCTAAACCATTTGTATACGATAAATTTGCAGGAAAGAAACCCTGGTTTTTGATAAGGATCAGAGACTGCTGACTTTGTATGATTTCACATCCCCTATTATCCTCTATGTGTAACTTAGGGTATAAAAGCCCCTGTTGAAGATAAAGCTACGGGCCTTGCTCACCGAAGCTTGGTCTCCCCATGTCATTCTTTTCACATTCCGGCTGAAGTTTCCATCTGGAGCGTGGATATCCTCTGCGACCATTTATTTGCCTGGGCTTCTAAGACCCACTCGAGAAGGTGTCTAAGGTGGGGCACCTTCCGCTATTCGAGAGGGCGCCTGCGGCCTCCGTGGTCAGAGCTAACCTGGTGTCACAGGTTATATTGATTTTCCGCGTAAACCAAGCTACTCAGCCTCTTTTCTCCACTGAATTTTCCTACTGAGCTATCCTCATTCTATTACTCTTTATATCTTTGATGAATATTTAAATTAATCGCCGATGCCGTCTCCCCTTCGAACTCCCTGGATCAGCCAGGGCTGGACCTCGGCAGTCGTGTCTGACTCTTTTTGACCCCATGGACTGCAGCACGCCAGGCCTCCCTGTCCATCACCGACTCCTGGAGCCTACTCAAACTCACGTCCATCGAGTCGGTGATGCCATCCAACCATCTCATCCTCTGTCGTCCCCTTCTCCTCCTGCCTTTAATCTTTCCCAGCATCATGGTCTTTTCAAATGAGTCAGGTCCTCCTATCAGGTGGCCAAAGTACTGGAGTTTCAGCTTCAGCATCAGTCCTTCCAATGAATATTCAGGGCTGATTTCTTTTAGGATGGACTGGTTGGATCTCCTTGCAGTCCAAGGGACTCTCAAGAGTCTTCTCCAACACCACAGTTCAAAAGCATCAATCCTTTGGTGCTCAGCCTTCTTCACAGTCCAACTCTCACATCCATACATGACCACAGGAAAAACCATAGCCTTGACTAGACGGACCTCTGTTGGCAAAGTAATGTCTCTGCTTTTTACCGTGCTGTCTAGGCTGGTCATAACTTTTCTTCCAAGGAGCAACCGTCTTTTAATTTCATGGCTGCAGTCACCATCTGCAGTGATTTTGGAGCCCCCCAAAATAAAGTCTGTCACTGTTTCCCCATCTATTTGCCATGAAGTGATGGGACCAGATGCCATGATCTTAGTTTTCTGAATGTATAGAGTATTTATTGTTCAGCGATAAGCCCAGTGTCTACAGAAGATCTGTAAAATGTATTTTCGCACAGATTGCTGGAGAAGGTGTAAATTCAGGCAATCCTTATACTCCGCTCAGAGCAACCCCCTTCACTGTCTGACAGCTGGAGGCTGGAAAGGCCCTGCATGCCCACCCGTGGCAGTGGCCACCCCAGTGCCAGCACGCCCACCTCGTGGGCCGTGACACAGCGACAAGAGAGAGGTGCGCTCGACCCACAACCTCTGACCACCCGTGGCGGCGGCCACCCCAGTGCCAGCACGCCCACCTCGTGGGCCACGACACAGCGACAGGAGAGAGGTGCACTTGACGCACAACGTCTGATAGAAGTCAGTGACCCACGCTGTCTCTCTGTAGGGAAAACATGGGAAAAGTTTGCCTGTATATTGTGAAACTCCAGAGAGATCCGTAATAAACAGGCAACAGGGAGATGGCGTGTGCAGTCACCGGGGCGGGGGCCCCCCTGCTGACCTCAATGCCAAAGCCCAGCTCCGCCAGCTCCTCCTGGGCAGAGCACCCCCTCACACCCTGGCCTCGGGCGCTGGCAGCTCTGGGTGCCCACCCCTTTTGGACCTGAGTTTCAACAGTGGGTCTCCTGCTGTTTCTGCGCCAGGAGTCAGGGGCACAGGCTGCTTTGAGCTCCGAGCCTGGGAGCCTGGGGCGCTGGTCCGAGTGTCCCCAGGGCAGCGGGCGTGGATGAGGATGCCCCCGATCTCTGCAGCCCCCATTTGGACATAGGCCTCACCCTCCTGCTGGGGAGCCTCAAGCGGGGCCAGGATTTAGAGCCGCCGTGGGGTGCCAGGACCCAGGCCCTGACACCTGCCCACCCTGCAGGGAGGTGGCTCCATTTGCCGAGGGCTCCCGCCACGGGGAAACCCAGCCCTGCGCTGCCGAGTTTGTGGCCTCTCACGCTTCAAGGACTCTTCACAGGCATCTCCAAGACCTGCCCCCTTCCAGGACCAGAGCCGCGGTCCTAGAGGCAGAGCGTGAGATGGCCAGGTACCCCCGCTTCTGGAGACCTTCTTGACACACAAGTAGGGGCAGGGATGGCACGGGCTGCAGGCTGCAGGGCCATCAGGAGGCGGGCCCCCCCACCCCAGCTGGAGGCCAGACAGGGAGGCGCGGGAGTCAAGAAAGGCAGCCGGGTCCCTGCCCTGCCCTGCCCTGGGACGCTCCGAGGCCAGGTTGAACGTCAGACCTGCTCTGACGCTCTCAGCCCAGGGTCCCTGGGGGTGCCAGGCCTGGACTGCTGCCCCCGTCTCCCCCCACCGGGTCCGGGGCTGCAGGGCTGGGTGCCGAGCGCAAGCAGCAGGCGGCCACTGCTGCACGGCTGTCGCCGCTGGGGCGGGCGCGCCTCCAGGCAGCGCTGAGCAGACACGCACACAGAGCCACGGCCACCACCGGCGGCGCACGTTTATTGAGACAATGTACAGACAGGCCACGGAGACATAGGGCCGAGGCTGGGGCCAGCAACGCAAAACGGAGTGCAAAAATAAAAAGGCACTGATCTGGTAAGAAAAGACACTCCGTGTGTTCTAAGAATATAAGTCATTTAATACTGTTAATTTTATAGCACAAAATAAAACAAGCTATGATCCCCAAAAATAATTTTAAAAGCTTACACAGAAAATATTATTGCCTGAAGTTTATGATCTTTAAGTTACAGGTCGAAGAGTTTGTGTTGTGTGGCTGTCACTTTAAAACACACGTGAAGGCCGTAGAGAGCCAAGGCCACCGCTCCTCCTGCAGAGACCAGGCCTGGCTCGTGGGACGCCCCTCAGCCGCGGGCGCGCCCAGCCCCGGGGATGTGGGCCTGCACCCCAGCGCTGGAGGCCGGGGGAGCTTGGGGGTGTCTCGGGCTCTGTGTAAGAGCACTCAGGACTCACTCGTTTTAAGAGGTTAATGAACACAACATTAAAGGATTAAATTATAAACCCCTGGCTCGGCAGCATCCCTTTTCCAAGTGAGATGTTCACGCCCTCACGAGCGCGGGGCCCCCTCCTGGGCTGCGTCTCCGGGCGGAGCAGGCGGGCAGGGGTCATGGAGAGCCCGCCCCAGGGTGAGCTCAGGGCCACACTGCCAGGGCCTCGTCCAGCTGAGCTGCTGAGGGGCACACGCAGGGCAGAGCAAGTGGCCACGCAGAGCAGGCCCTGGGGGCTGGCGCCTCTGAGGACTCCTCTGGTCTCTTCCCGGTACAGTCTTCTCAGACCCCCAGGACCCGGGCCCAGGGCGAGGCGGGCAGCCGTTTCCCGTATACTGAGTGTAGAGAGACATTTCCCTGATTTAAAAGCTGACAAGGTTCGGAGTCACAGGCTCTGCTTTGGCACACGTCCAGAGCGCAGAGCTCAAGGCTCAGTCCACTCTGGGCTCCGAATCTCAGGGCAGCCACGGAGACGGGCACCGGGGTAAGGACGCAGCACACGCCAGCCCCAGGCAGAGGTCCTGGCACGGCCACGCCACTGGCCACAGGTGAGCAGCGGCTGGACTCACAACAGGAGGCGGCGGCGATGGGCAGCCTGGAGCGGAGGTGACCACGGTGCCCAGGGATGAAGAGGAGCCCAGCACAGCCTCTCAGGAAGCCACAGAGGGACAGGGCCACGTGAGCACGCGAGACCAGGCAGCGACGGCCACCCCCGACTGCAGAGCTGAGACAGAGCCCAAGAGCGGGGGCCTGCTGGTTCCGACCGCAGAGAAACTGCTCCCACCCTCATGACCCCTGAGCCCGGGGTCGCGCCCCAGGCACAGAAGACTGGGGGGACAGGACTTAGGCTGCGACCCCAGCCGGGGCTGCGGGGCACATTCTAGCAGAGGCCTGTCTTCACCGGGGCCCACAGGACGGGCACAGGGCCTGCGTGGAGGTTCCACCCAGCTGGCCGTGTGCTGTGGGATCGTGTGAACAGACCTCGAGCATCCGACGGGGACACCGAGCGCAGGGTGGGCGCTGGTTCACCTCCCGGGCCCGGGGCCCGCACGCGGTTGTGCTGGGGGGCAGCCGGCATCGGCACCCGCGCCCTCAGGCAGCTGGGCGAGCGTAAGGCCAGGCAGAGCCGGGGTCGGTGAGCGGGCAAGACTCCGGAGTGAATTCAACTGCTGAGAAAACCGGGGCCCGTACTTCCCAGGGGTGCCTTCACGGAAAGGCCACTCCTCCTCTGCTGACAGACAGGGTGAGCCCCCAGCTCTGACGCCTTTGGCCATGTCGTCCGGGAGGCTGTGTGCACAGCGGGGAAACGCAGGACCACTGGGGGGCTGCTCGGTCAACTCCAGACAGGACGACCGCTGCCTCAGGGCTCCGTCCCGCCTGCTCCCATGGTGACAGCGACTCATCCCTGATCTCATCACGGAACCTAACCTGCTACTTAAACACCTCTTCAGAACAAACAGGCCTAATTAACGAAGCCTTCCAAAACCAAACGGGGGGAAAGAAAGAAAAACCAAAAGCCAGACGTGGAGAGTGCAGGGCAGCGGCCCTCTCCTGAAGAGTCTGCGCTCCACTTGTCCCCGGGCACAGCCCCGCCGCCGCGCGTCCGGGCCAGGGGGCACCTTCTCGCCCCCATGCGCCTCCACCAGTGTTTCCAGTTTATGATCCAACGACTCTACGATCAGCTACTCTGTGACAACACGACTATGATACAATGCGGGCAGCCCCAAGCACGCCCGGGCGGGGCCGCCGCTGCAAAGCCGAGACGGGCAGCGCGGGGCCCGGCCAGAGGGGGCTTCCCCAGCGGGAGGAGACAGACGGGCAGGACGAACAGCAGGTGCGGGGCGGCAGCGGTCACTCGCTCTCGTCCGGGTTCTGGGGGTCGATGATCTTGACGTGCGTGAAGGGGAAGAGCCCTTTGCGCCCGTTCACCTCGCCCTCCCACTGGCCGTTGATGTTCATCCTCGTGACCTTCACGATGTCACCCACCTGCCGGGGAGAAGGGGGACAGAGTCAGTACTTCCTCCGAAAACCACTCCCACAGATGGTGCCACTGAAGGGACCGACTCGGTTCCCAGGCCTCGCTCGTCTCCCGGGCGCTACGACGGGGACTGTGAGCGTGCACGGCCCCCAAGATGTGCTCTGACGTGGCCCCTGCCCGGACTGGCTGCCGCCCCCAGGGGACAGCCACCACCCGGCTCTCAGAACAGCTCAGCCCACACAGGAAGCGTACGAGGAAAGCCAAAGCCCTCTGGCAGCCCGCTCCAGGGGAGGGCGCGGCCGCCAGCAGGAAGCCCCTCGGCCAGAGGTCAGAGGCCACGGGGCTGCTCTGCCGTTAGGGGGGCAGCTGCTCTGCTGGTGGGGCCCCTCCAACGTCGGCCACAGGCCTCCAGGCTCCACGGAGGCGCGGGGGACGCTGTTTGCGAAGCTGTCTGAGGCAGGTGGGGGTGCTCCTGCTTGGCTGGCTGCTCACCGGGTCCCTCCATCTGCCCCGTGTCTGACGGAAGGCCCCGAAAGAACAGGGCCGAGGGCGAAACACAGCACTCACCCCTCGTCCCAAGGACACGCCGAAACGAGCTGGTGGTGGGGTGCGCACGAGGCTCCATCTATTGCTCGTGGCGTTTCCAACGTTTTCTGCCCCTGTAACAGGCACCCCCCTCGACTGCCTTCTTCATTCCGGTAGTTCCCAGCTTTTTACGAAACAACCTTGTATTATTTCATTTGGGAAAAGGCACCTCCTGCTAAAGCTACTGTGCGAGCCAGCTGGCTGCTGGCCTCAAGTGACCAAGGGCCCAGAGCTGCCAGGTGGGGTGAGGAGCCCCCGCACCACGGCGCCCGAGCACAGGGCCCCAGGTGGGCAGGTGCTGGGCCCTGAGAGAGGCGGCGTGTTTTCTGAGGTGGATGCACAGAAGGGAGGACGCCTCTGAAACAGTCATCTGCGTTACTGCACACCCAGGGCTCAAAATGCAGCAATCGTGTTTAAACCAACGCCAGGCGTCTCAGACGAGGAAAAGCGCGCTGCACAGAGACCCTAACTGCACGCACTCTGAATGTATGAAGAGCTCCTAAAACCCAACAAGCAAACAAGGCGACCTGAAAATGAGCAAAGGTCCTGACCTTCATTTTCCCAGACAAGATACAAAAATGGCCAAGAGGCAGAGGAAAAGACCCTTCAAGTGACTGAAACCAGAGAGGTCACAGCCACGAGCTGCCACCTCACAGCCCTCAGGGCGGCTGTGGTAACTCTAAAAAGAAGGCAAGCGGCAGGTGCTGCTGAGGCTGCGGACTGTAACCCTGGCCAACTGCTTGTGGGACTGTAGGCTGGTGCGGCCGCTGTGGGAAACAGTTTGGCTGATCTCAGAAGGTGAACACAGCAACCCAGCAATTCCTGTTTGGCAGATACCCTGGAGAACTGCCAGGCCTTCCCTGCTGGCTCAGACGGTAAAGAATCCGCCTGCAATGCCAAAGACCCAGGTTTGATCCCTGGGTCGGGAAGATCCCCTGGAAGAGGGAATAGCAACCCAACCCAGTATTCTTGCCTGGAGAATCCCATGGACAGAGGAGCCTGGAGGGCTACAGTCCACGGGGTCGCAGAGTTGGACATGACTGAACGACTTTCACTGGAGAACTGGAAACAGGTATTCACACACAAAACCCTGCATGGACACGTTCATCACGCTGTCCTCAGCAAAAGGAGGCAGGGCCGACGCTCAAGGCCGCGACCTAGTGAACGGCACACAAAGCGGGCTCCACCTGCACAGAGGCTGCTGCTGGGCCACAAGCAGAGTGAAGACACTCACTGCAACACAAGCCTCTGTGAGACGAGCCAGATGCACTCAGATGTCCCACGGTCACGAGGCACGCAGGACTGGCAGATTCACAGAACAGAAGGTGGGCCAGAGGCTGCTGGGGCAAAGGACACGGCGGGGCGCTCCTGCCTAACGGTCACAGTTTCTGTCCAGTGCGATGAAAGGTGTCGGGAACAGACGGTGGTGAGGGCTGCTCGGCACTGCACGGTTAATGCCGCCGAAGCGCGTGCTGAACCCCGGCAGCTCGTCACGCACAGCGTGTGTGTGTTCAGTCGTGCCGACTCTTGTGACCCCCACAGACCTCTGGGTAGCCCACCGGACTCCTCTGTCGGTGGGGTTTTTCCAGGCAAGAATATGGGAGTGGGCTGCCATCTCCTTCTCCAGGGCAGCTTTGCCATTCAGGAAAAGATGAGCGATGTAACATGCCAAGCCCACCGGGCTGTGCACGTTCCGTGCGTAAACTGTGCCACGTGTGAGTCCTACCTCAATAAAGCTGCTGAGAGAAATGCCGCGGGGCTGAGCCCTGGCTCCGCCCCGTGCCCACCACGAGACCAAGCTCGAGCTCGAGTGCACGAAGCAGGGCAGCTGCGAGCATTACCATACGTGCCCCGTGAAGCCCCTGGCTGGCGCACCTCCCTGCACAACAGCTACGGCCACATACGGAAGACCGAAGCCAGCGTGATGACCAGTCTGTCTGAACCGCAGCAGGGCCCCAATTTCACGGTCCTCTCACCCAATTTACATATGAATAAAGAGGAACAATGTTCCCCGACTCGCAGCCCAGTGAGAAAATGGTATGCCAGAAGAGACAGCTACCTCAGGGACGGATTCCTACAGCCGGACGCTGGGAAGGATCACGACTCAACAACGGCAGTGAGGGTGCAGGCGGCACCCGGGGGCACCCCGCCGGGCTGGCTCCCGCTGCAGACCCGCGTCACTGGGCACACAGGAGCGGCCCAGGGAGGCGCAGTGGTCCCGGAGCGCAGAAGCACCGCCCACGCGGGGGAAACCCAGACTCGCCCTGTGGACAGGTCCCACCCGGTGACAGAGGCAGCCACCAAGAAACTGCTGACATGAGCGCAATTCTGACCAATGGAGCAAAAGCAACCGGAGGAAGCGGAAACCTGGGGATCCTAGGCCATCGGCAAAGGAAGGGGCACCACGGGCCTCGGAGACAGAAAGGCCAACTCAGAAGGTTCTGAGACCAGATGCAGTCCAGCGTCGAGGGGTTTTCAAATGGGGGACAGACAACCCGAGAGATGCCAACATGGCAACCGGAGAGGACCCGAGGGGGCAGGAGAGGGCATCCTGGGCACGCCAGTGAGCTCGCGGAGAGCGCCTGACGGAGGGCGTCCTCTTGCCGACAAGGACGGGCGGCCACGGGCTGACAGGCCCGTGTGGGCCACCTGCCGCAGAGCATCCCATTGCGGGACGCTGGCATCCTGACCAAGCGTCAACTCTCTTGGTTTCTGCTCCAACAGGGACGATGGCGGATTCTATAAAACATACACAGTGAGCTTGAGACCACACCTGGACACGAGTAGCAAACAGAGGGTTTATGACGATTTAGGGGGAGATGGTTCTGGAAGGCTGCATGGGCTCAGTCAGGGACAAGTTGCACCAGACCAAGCTCACTGTCCTTCCCTAGAGACGGGGCCTCATCAGGAGGGGCGCAGAGGCGGCTGTGGGTCACACGTCTGTGACACCTGCAGTTAACACGAAGCCGCACGTCGTCACCGCGACTTGAGACCAGAACCCTCAAGAGGGACAGCTGGAGGGGACACACCGAGGCCCGCACCCCTGGTGAGGCAGCAACAGAGTGAGCTACTCTCCCAGGTGGGTACCTCCGGACCGTCCACACAGGCAGAGCCGGTGCCGCCAGACTGTCCCAGGCTCCTCAAGGACCGGCCCCTGTGCCCCAAGCACCCAGTGAGCCCCTGCTGATGGATGGAGGCCTGGAGGAGTCCACGGCGAGGCCAAGGGCCGCCATGGGGACCGCAGCCCCAGGCAGACGGGCACGCGCCAAGCCCTCCTGGGGGCCCATCAGCGCCGAGGCCCCGCTCCGTCCAGGGGCCCCCTCGGAGCGCAGCCCCTACCCCTCCCGCCACCACTCCGAGGCCCATTCAGACCCCAGACACGCTGAGTGCGCCCGAGCCAAGCACAGCTCTTCTTCCCTTTAGTTTCAGGTCAGGAAAGCTGGAATACGAGTATGTGAGACTGGTATCTTTACACGGAGACTCGCGCGTCCGCCCCAATTACTTAAAATCGATCAGTAGGAAGGTAAGCGGCCCGGCGGCAGGCCTCTCCGTCTCCGTCTCGTCCGCCTGGCCCTGTGATACAGGAGCACCGCGTCCAAGCGCCGGTCTCTGGCCCAGCACTCCCCCCAGCTGCAGCCACACAGGTGTGTCCTGTTCCCGCGCGCTCCTGCTCTGCCAGGAATGCCTCGTCCCGCTTCACCCAGTCAGCTTCAAGACTCAGTTCGAGGGTCACCTCCTGTAGGAAGTCGTCCCAGACCACACCCCCCACCTTCCCAGCTGCTCCCTCCATCTCCTGGACCAACTCCATATCATCAGCTCACTCACCCACAGCTGGCTCCTGCCTCCAAGCTTCCAACAGGGGCAAGCTCCTTGGTGGCAGGACCCTACACTACAAGGCACCCCTCAGAGCTTGGACGTGTGACCGGATGAGTAAGGAACCACCGTGTACTGTTCTGGCTTAGAGGTGTAAGAAGCGTGTCCGAGACCACCCCGAGGGCAGGTGCTGGGCCAGAGGACACAGCTCGGCTGCAGGTGAGCTTGTAGCGGCCCCGGGGCCCTTGTTCCAAACACTCTCTTCCGCCAAGGATCCCTCTTCGGAAAGGCCAACCCTGCTGCCCTGAAGCCCCTCCAGCCCTGCTCCGCCAGGCATGGGAGGTCCCTCTTCAGACTGAATCCCAAGGAGCAACAGAACCAAGTGTCTGATCAAAGCTCTCTCTTAAGACAGTGCTTTACGGGCATGAATGTTCTCTCAAAAGTCAAGTTTCATAGAAAAAACGTGAACTACTTCGGGCAGTAAAGCTCGCCCGCAGCGCCCTCCGCCACAGCGGCTCAGAGCGAACAGCGCCGCCTCCACTGCGGCACGTGCTGTCCTACTTGTCCCCCTTCTAGTTTAATTTTACCACTTTTCCTGGTCCTGTCCTACTTGTCTCCCTTCTAGTTTAATTTTACCACTTTTCCTGGTGGCCTGATTGTACGTGTCCCAAGAGGGCTCAGGACAGGCACCAGTTTTAGAAGATAAGGTAACTCACAAAACGCTTCTTTACGGCCCGGCCCAGGGCCCCTGTAAACACACAGAGCAGACCCCACTGTGCAGCGGGATCTGGCGGAGGCCCCTTCCTGCTCCACGATGCCCTCTGGGTGGATCAGCGAAGGCGGCCGACCGGGTGGGCGCGTCACCGGGGGCCCGAGGCTGGAGGAGCGGCGTCGTGGCTGCAAACACAGGTGGTCTCACAACGAGCTTCCTTCTCCCCACCCTGGTCTCCCCAGGGCCCGCCTACACATCCACTCCCCCAGCTGCGAGCGGCACCCCCTACAATCCCCCACCCCACTGCACACTCCAACGAACAGAGGGGATGGGGTTTCTACACCGCACACCTTCCAGTCAGAGGTCAACAGGCAGGCATCCTCAAGGGAGTGTAGCTTTAAGCGCTGGCTCAAGTAAGAACGCAGCTCCTGACTTCCTTTAGGGGCCTGACATTCTGACTGGGAGCCCGGACTCCCGCTCACCCCTGTGTGCTGACGGCCCGCTACACAGCAAAACCCTGAGCCTAGCTCCCGGCTCCCGTGGGGGCTGTGGGGGTGCTCCCAGAGCCTGAACCCTCACAGAAGCCAGCAGCCTGTTGGCCCGGCCCAGACAGTGGGGGCCTCCCTGCCTCCTGTCGGCCCCTCCCGGGAAGCGTCACAGGGCCCGGGGCTCCCCTGCCGCGGGGCTCTTCCCTTCGGACGAGCATGAGACAGAGAAGTCACCTCGGGCTCCGAATCAAGCCTCCAGGTGAAGTTCACTGGGTAACTCTTGGTCCAAAACATCTGAAGATAACCAGTGAGAAAAGGCAGGAAAAGCAGGGCTCCCAGCGAACCTGCAGCGGGCGGCGAGGAAGCCGGAGGGCGCCCGCCCCACGGTGGCCCCGGGGTGAGCGCACGCTTCCGCAGGAGCTGTGTCTCAGGGCCTCCACACGTGCACGTGACCATATGATGATCCTCACGCTGCAGCGGTTCACGAGTTACCAGCAAACAAAGGCGCGAGGAGCCGAGGCACCAAACCCCAATTCTAGGACAAGGGTCTGCAGGGCCTGCCTCACCTTAGGCACAGGTTCGATCCGTGCTCGGGGAGCAACAAACTCCCTTCCAGACCCTCTGTCCGCAGGCCGCCATGGCGTCTGTGTTCACACAGGGTTCCCTGGGCGCACCAACGTCTCACCAAACTCCTACCTTCTGCAGTTTATCCCCCCAACACACACCTCTTTGTATCCTGACAAGCCACAGTCATACACTACGCCTTGCAAGAGCCTTTGTCCTCTTACAAGGCAACTCACAGTTAGTTAGAAGGACATGACTCGGTGATTGAACCACTAAAGTTCTCTTTCTCGCTGTTATAATTTACAAAATCTCAAGTGAGTGAAGCCTGAGGCGCTGAAACGTCCTTCCCCTGCCCAGCTCAAGAGGAGCCCCACCTGTATTCCTGGTTCTCAACTGCTCTCAATGTTAGGAGCGTGGGGCTGTGTCCAGCTGTGTGTTGATTTCATCTCTAGGGCATGGGTCTTTCTTAACCACTGTCTTCCCTTACTGCCTGGAGAAGGAAATGGCAACCCACTCCGGTACTCTTGCCTGGAAAATCCCATGGGCAGAGGAGCCTGACAGGCTACAGTCCACAGGGTCAGAGAGAGTCAGACACGACTGAGCGACTTCACTTCCTTACTGCAAAGAAAACCAACTGTTCTGAGACCACACCTGAGGCCCTGGAAGCAGCACAGAGCAAGGCAGCTACCGTGGGGGAAGCGGGGATGGCAAAGGACACGGGGCTGCGTGGGATCCTCACGGTGGTCTTCACGACCACCCAGCTCTCATCCCCGTCAGTTTAACCTTAAATGAGCAGTCCTGGCCTTACAGAAACAAGATTACAGACAAAACCTGAGGAAAATTTCCTGGTGGTCTGGACTCCGCGCTGTCATTGCTGAGGGCCTGGGTTCGATCCCCGGTTGGGGAGCTAACATCCCCGAGGGCCATGGCCAAACCCCAGAAAACCCAAGTGTCAAAGCCCCAAAGACCCAGCCGGGCAGCCTTTACCTCTAAGGCCAGGGCCGTCTTGTCGTAAGCACAGGGCACGCGTTTCTGAATTGCTTTCGCAAAGACAGGTCCGTTCTGTGTGGACGGCAGGGGGCTGACCGCGGCCCCGGGGGCGCCGGCGGCCGGTGGGGGCGCCGTGGTCTGCGGCTGTGCGTATGCGTGGGCGGGCTCGGGGACCCCGTAGCTGCTGGAATTCCTGTTCCCAGGCTTGCCCTGGGCCGAGGCCCGCACGAGCTTCTCCACGTAGGGCACAGGGATCATCCCCACCCGGCCGTCCTTGTTCCGGGCGCTCCACCACTGCTCCTCCGGCTTCTCGACGATCACCAGGATCTCGCCCTTCTTGAAGGGCAGGTCCTCGGCGTCGTTCCCAGGGAAGTCGTACAGAGTCCGCACGTACTCCAGGGTCTCCTCCGCGGCGGGCAGGCTGGGTGCGGACACAGAGCCCACCGGCGGGCTGGGGTACCTGCAAGGAGAGAAAAAAACACTCTGGGTGGAGACTCACTCGGTACCAGCGTCTGCCAAGCTTTGTGAGTGAGGAACGACTTGCCTCCCTCTCCGCGTCGTCACCGAGAAGGCCCCGTGCCTGACTGACTTTCTCGAGTCGAGCTCAGCAGGAGTTCCCGACTATCCTGACCTCGGCGCCTCTGCCCGTGTCTCACCGGCCCCTCTCGTTTACACACGCAGACGCCTGGCCTTTTTACAACCCCCACTAAGTTCAGCTGCGCCTTCCTGAGGCCCGTCACGACCACCACACGCTCTTCCTCCTGGCCCTCACCTGGGGCTGGCGTCCTGCACACTTCCCCAGGCACCCAGATGACAGACCCCTCAGGGCCCTCAAAATACAAAAACTGGCAAGGGAGTGTGCACTTGCGTTACGAAAAAAGGAAAAAAAAAGAAAAACCACCACACTGCATCTCGTATGGGAATCACCATCTGAGCCCCACGTTTTCAGACAAGCTCAGAGGTGCGTGCCCTGCGCTGAGCACCGCGGCCCTGGCCTGCTCAGGGCTCCCGTGAGCCAGCCCCCGCAGGCGGGAAGCCCCTGGGGTGAGTCAGAAAAGCAGCCCCCTCCTTCCGCCCCCTCCTGGAACGCCCCTTCCTCAGGAATACCGTGGAGGTCTCCCCCCACCTAAAGAGCGTCTGGAAAGTTGCAAATACGTGATGTTTGGGGAAAAACAATTTTGCCGTGAGCAATTCCCCGCTCTTAGCTTTTCTGAAGCCCAAGCTACTTGAGTAACTTCCCCGAGTGAGCGTCCCCGCCTCCTGGGGGTGAGGCTGTGCACGCCGTCTCCGAGCGGGGCGAGGCGAGGCTAAGGCAGGACATGCTGCTGACCCACCGACTGCAGCCGTGTGTCCCCGGAGGGGGCGGCCTTCCCCTTCTCCCCAGTCAATGACCTGAACAGCTGTTTCACAGAACATCACAACATGGCCTTCTACACCGAACCATTCTAGTTTATAGAAAGGTCTCCTTAAAAAAAAAAAGTGTCAACATGTTACAATAGCAAAAGAAAAAAAAAAAAGGAAAACAAAAGAGAAAAAGTCTCCAGCCCCTGCCCTAAGGTGTCTGGTCGCCCCCCGCCCGCGCCTGGTGGGGCGGTTTTCCTGCAGCGTGGCCCCTCCACGCGCCTGCCCTCGGGAGCCTGCTGCGAGCGAGCCCCCCGTGCCTGGACGGCCCTGCCTGTCACCGTCTACGACGCCATCACATACTCCTGCACGTCATCTCCCTGGACTGTGTTCCTGGTAAAGCTGCGGTCCCCGCATTAAACACACCAACATTCTCACAGGCCTCAGGACACTCTGCCACACCACCCTCCAAAGCACAGTCATTTGGCAAAACGCAGATCTTTCTGATGTCAATGACGTGCTGCACAGCAGTCAGGACACCTCGGTGGCGAGCAGCCTGATGCAACACCTCCAAGGCCTCATTACTTGAAGACCCTGACAACTGAGGGAAACTGCTTAGCACCAACGTATCCGAGAAAGCAGCAGGAGTGGCCTCGGTGAGAAAGCGCTGACGCCCACGGCTGTCGGCGTGGTCTGAGGCTTCCTCACAGCGTCCCAGGGGAGTGCGCTCGGCACGTGGCCCCAGAGCCCTCACTCCGGCCAGGAGGCCTGCAGGCCGCATGAACGCTGTGACAAGCCCACAGCAGCTCCTGACCGGCCCGAGCCCCGGCTAGCTCCTCACTCCCAACCCCCTGACGTACACTCCTGCTCCTGTCTCAAGGGCCACAGAGGTTCTGTGAAAAATTTCCCCAAACCTCAGAGACTACCAAGAGCGCTCAGCTGCACAGCAGACCCGCTGAGGGTTTTTACTGTCTACACTGTTCAAAGTGAGAAGCAGGGAGTCCCACAGCACAGGGCCTGAGGACGCCAGAGCAGCTTCAGCGAGATTAACACTAACGACGTCCATCTACCCAGGGACCTGCAGGCTCTACTAAGAGCTCAGGGGACAGACGATGAATTGAAACCAAGCTCCTGCTCCCAAGACTGCAGACGTCATCCTGGCAGACTGGAAGGCAAAGGAGTGCACACGGCATCCATGTGTCACAACAAGCTGATGGGGTCAAGTTTCGCTAAGGGTCAGGGGACAACCAAGCGGTGCTGCACAAAAAGCCAAACACTAGCTCCCCAGGTGGCGCAACAGTAAAGAGCCCGTCTGCGTCGCAGGAGATGCATCAGATGTGTGTTGGATTCCTGGGTCAGGAAGATCCCCTGGAGAAGGAAATGGCAGCCCACTCCAGTATTCTTGCCTGGAGAATGCCACGGGCAGAGAAGCCTGGCGGGCTGCAGTCTATGGGGTTGCAGAGAGTCAGACATGGCTGAGCGCGAAAGACCTCGTGGAAGATGGGCTTACGAAGGTGCTGGTTCTCAACCAGAAAGAGGCTGGACACCAAGGGTCCAGAGGCGCCCCCTGCGGGCTGCCCACAGCCAGCCAGGCCCTCCCTGCACTGCTGCAAAGGGCCGGCGCCCCGTGGTCCACCAGCTTCCTGTGGACTTGCCAGAGCTTTCCACAGAACCCTTAAACAAGCACACCAAGGTTCTTAGCTCCACTACAGAAAATCCAGCAGAGTCTGGCAGAGGGCTCCGCAAACCACAGCGTGCAGGCCCACGGCCCACAGCCGGTCCGAGCGGGGGGGGGGGGGGGCGTGACGGCTTCAGGGCCCACAAAGCTGACCAGCAGGCCCTTCCCTGAGGAGGGGGCACTGCTCACAGCTTCTCCGGCGCGATGCGGCGGCTTCTTCTAGCTCAGTGCGTGTGCAGACATCGCCACACGTGACAGGAGACCAAGCTCCCAGCCACACCCCGACACCAACTCGCCCCTCCACCCCATTCCCAACTCACGTTTTCACCCCAGCCCCCCGCAGAGATGACGCAGGGCGGTGCGGGCTCAGACACAGCAACCACCACAGACCCGCTGCCCAGAGAAGCAGGACACAGCAGCGGAGCCAGCCCCTGTGCCCCGTCCTCCCGCATCCGTCCCGTGACCAGGGCTGTAAGCGGCACCCAGCACACACACGGTCCCAGGTGCAGAGCGCGCTCCCTGCAAAAGCCAGAGGACGCGCCTCAAAAGCCCGCGGGCCGGCCGCCTGCACGCATAAACCATAGGTCAAGCATCTTCAGCTTTAACAGTGTCTAACACAGCAAAGCAATCAACTGGCCGGACAGATTTTCGAAGGCCCCAGGGTGACAGATATGGAAGACTCACTCCTGCGGCTGTATCCAAGAGCTCACAGCAAAAAGGCGGAAAGCAGGACAATGGCACAAGAGCCCACCCCAGGAAGGCCGGCGATACGGCTGTCCAGTCAGAGGGCCTGGGCAGGCCTCCGCACCCGCTCCCGCACCCCGGGCTCTCACTCTGCGCCCACAGCTCCTCTGCGGGTCCTGCCGCTTCCACCTGGGCTCAGACCCAAATCTGGCTATTTAGCCCTAACAAGCCCCCAGAAGCCGAGCCCTGCCTGGCTCCCTGCTGCAAACCCGCATCCCTCCCCCAGCCCTGCCTTTCATCGCTCACCTGAGGCGCCGTCCAATCAGCCTGAGGCCACACCTCTTGCCTCACCTCCAGGAAACTGCCCAGATCAGGGGGCCCCAGCGGCTTCCTCCTGGATTCCCCACACAGGAGACCTCAGTCCAGCTTCTCACGGTCCCTTCTCCCGTGACAGCCCTTAATTCATGCCACACTCCAGACTCTCCCCACCCTGACCCACCCCGGAGCAGGCTCCAAAAGTAAAAGCTGACCACGACAACTCTTTCCTTAAAGACTCTGGAGCGCTCCCACTGCTGAAGGCAGGTACCAAGTGCCGGAGGCCTGTCGCAACTGAGCATCCTTCCTTCAAGCCTGCGGTGCCTCATTCGCAGCAGCCACAGCAGCCCTTCCACCTCTCACACCAGCCCTCACCCTTCAATGGCCACTCCACAGAGCACCTTCTCTTCCAGCCCTGCCTGACCCCCGGCTGGCCATCCACGGCACTCTCAGGGAGCTGAGCCTGTCAGCAAGGCCACAGTTTACTTCTATGACGAGACTGGAGTCCAGTACTGGGCTTTGGGACGATGTAGGCCTCAACACACTGAAATTCCTGCTAGAACTACGATGCCACAGACAGAGAGAAGCCTCTCCCCCAGGCCCCGGTGAATCTGTTCCAGACAAGGAAGCCCCGTGCGCCACCCAGCTTGCCGCCGGGCCCTTTTGCCTCAGCACGGCCCCACCTCGCTGGTCAGGACCTCGGCTCTGACTCTAGGATAATCTTAATTCCCACCAACAAAGCACTGCCCCCTTTTACTTATCCGAAGGAAAATGCTTTTGCCTGAGTGAACCTCAGAAATAATCCAGTCCAACTGTTCAGATCAAGAGAATCATTCTTAGATAAAACGTTCTCTGAATCTGAGTCTCAAACGAGAGAAAGAGCACAGGTCAGACGGCTGTCAGCACTCTAGGCGCCGAGGGGACAGAATTCTGGCCTGGCTGAGGTTCCATCCGGCGTCACGACGGTTCTGTTCCCATCTAAACTGAACTTAGGGGATTTAAGCTACCGGTAAGGAAAAACTCAAAGGTTATCCATAGTGCTGAATTCTATGTTAGTTGAAATCAGTTAATGCTCCTCTCCTACCTGCTCCTCCTAATTACAAAAGTCCAAATGCCCCCTTAAACACCCAGCTTGCGGCAGTGGGAGAAGGCGTGGCCTCTGCCAGGCAGGCCTGAGTGTCCCCTCTGGGCAGGCGCTCAGGTGAGGCTGGGCATCCTTTCTGCCCTCACAGCTGCTGACTGTATCAGAGGACCTGGTCTTTAAAGTCAGCAACCAGGAAGCTCTGAAGAGCCTGACGGGGAGTGCTGAGTCAATGTCAGATCTGTACTACCAGAGCGTGCTGTGAGCAATATCTATTGAGTTAAAAAAAAGGGGGTGGGGTGGGGAGTGGGGGAGGTTCGTCTGTGAGTCAGTTGCCTCAGTTTTTTCCATCTTTGCTTCTCATGGTTTTCCTCCCAGTCATCATATAGCTACATAAGCTACAACTGGAAAATTTTATAAGTGAAGCGACCTATGCAAAGCACACTTTCAATTTTCTAAACCGTGGGAAAATGTACTTTGTGTCTAAACTGAATCCAGTCAGAAGCCTGAACCTCTGCTGTTAAACTGGAAACAGCCTCTATTAAAACAGACAAAAGCCCAGCAGCGCTTACCTGACACTGAATATAACAGGGTCTTAGAAACGTTTACACTCAAGGAAGACAGAAGTGAGAAGATTCTGTTTATCACAGTTTTTAATGTGAAAGTTGCACCATGTGTGGAAAAAGAACCCTTTAAAATCCGTCATTGAAAAGTCAAAAGCCACTGACACACCTTTTGTGTTTAAACGTAAGATCCAAGACAGAAACGAATAGTACAACTCAAAAGACAAAAGTACAAGATAATCCAGAGGACAGACAGCTACAAATACACCAAGTCACCCTGTCTCTTCCTTTCTCTTCCCCGTTACCCCCTCCCAGCAGCAACTTATCTCCAAACCACAGCTGTCCCTCAGTCTGTGTCAGTCAGTCTACGTAACGTCTCTACAACAGATGGACACACGGACGGACGGACAACTCATCAGCCGTCATCATCGTGACCTGGATTGCGGTAACGGCCCAGGTCACTTCCTGACTGCAAACTCCTTCCCTGGCACCCCGCTTCCTTCCTCTGACCATCCAATGTGAGCTGCCTCTGCAGAGCCACGCCCCTGACACTGCCGGCCCCACCCGGGCTCCCCTTCCGGGCTCCCCCTTGCTCTGACCCTACGGCCTCAGGTCAGCCCCTCCTACCAGACCCCCGGCCTGCGTGGACTCTCTCCACAACACCCACGAACGCTGTACTCGATTCAAGCTTCTCCTTCCCAGCCTGTCTCACTGCCATCCAAGGTCCGTGATGAAGAAAGCGGGTCTGTCGTCCCTCTTTCCCAGTACGCATCACTGGGATGTAACTCTCCTGTGATGTCTGGGGGGACTTCCCTGTGGTCCAGTGGTTAAGGCTCCAAGCTTCCACTGCCAGGGGCTCCGGTTTGATCCCTGGTCAGGCAATTAGGTTCCCACATGCCGCACAGCCAAAACATAAAGAAGTTATTCCCCCAATAAAAAAAGAGAAGATCAATTCTTAAATTCTGAGAAAGCCATAAAGTTGTCACTTTTGACTGAGCAAAATGGACCCCAAAAAAGAACTACCAGCCAAAGCACAAGCAGCTCTGGCTTCAGGAGCTCAGCTCTGAGGCCTAAAGAGCCTAACCACTTCATCCACCCTGCCTGGGGCGTGAAAGCACGTGGCCTGATTTCTGCATTTGGCCAAAGCTGGCCCAGCCTTGTCTTCTATACTAGGTGAGTAATAAATACATCACCCAAATCCGTGGATTTCTGGCTCAGGGAGAGGCAACCCAGATTCAGTGTAACAAGGTAAATCCTGCCAGGATCTAATTCAACCGGCGCAGTGACAGCCCTCGGAGACACCAGGGAAAAGGAAAAACTCAACGGCAGCAGGACGCCCAGGGCAGAGGGCACAGGGGAGGAGAAACAAGCAAAGCTGACCCGAGGCGGGGGCAGTGTCAGGGAAAGGCCTCGAACAGCAGGGAGGCGCTGCCCAGGTGAGGGGCGGGTGGGGCCCGAGCAAAGGTCCAGGGGTGTGAGTGGGTGTGTAGGGCGGGCTCCCCGGAAGCAGCGGGAGGGGGTGAGGACAAGCATCTGGGAAGGAGCACGAAGGGGAAGCTGGGGGTCGCGTCTGTGGGTACTGGGAAGCCAAGGCTGCACCCCTTTCTCTCCACCAAGAAGGGGCTCGAGTCGCTCCCTCACAGCTGCACTGAGGTGCCCGGCGCGGCGAGGCTCAGCCAGTGCCTGAGAGGAGCGCTGGGAGAGGCAAATGCATTTGAAGTCTCGATGCTGCGGGTGCTGAGAGCCCCTCCGGCCTCTTACACTGGAATCACGTCGTGCTGAAAGCTGACTCTAGCTACCAGGCTCTTCGGGGACCTGGAGGCTTCGCCAATCAGATTCGTGGTGTCTGGGTCTTTGTTATACAGTATCTGATTTATAATCCCTTTCTCCCAGCTTTTAAAGTCCGTTTAGTTCAGCAGTTAATCTCCTAGTCATTACAGCATGAGGGCTTTATTTGCTCTCTACCTCTAGTCCACAGAAGCATCCAGGGCGTACTCCTTTAATATGACAGCTTCTAATGTTCAGAGCTGAGACTACTATCTGGTCAGCAAATCTCTAAAGTCAGAAACATCTCACCCTGAAAAAAATGTGTATTAGCACCCTGTCCTTTTTAAGCAGACACTTAAAAAAACAAATACCTTTTATTTTTAAAATCCTAGGCCACCTCTTTAGCTCAAGTTTTGCATAATTTACACAAAAGCAGCCTCGAGCAAAATATTAAGGCAAATAAGCAAATGAAAAAGGGATGCTTAATGCTCAGTGTCAACCTGGGTTATTTTAAAATAGATACTAAGTCATTCAACTCAATACAAAAAGTACATCTGAAATTCAACTAGGGTAGAATCTTGAGTGTCATTCAAAATTTCCTCTTAGTCTAGACTCATTCCACCTTGGAATTTAACCAAATGGATTTCCAGTTCATTAAGGGCCCAGCTTGGGGGAAAACTATTTTAAAAAAAAGAAAGAAATTCCTCGTTCAAGCCGACCTCTTTTACACTATTTTCAGTTAATGTATTATAAAACAGACACCTGGCTTATTTCAACCCTGGCACCAGGGTATCAATATATGGCCCTGATATTTCACAGTTTAAGGTATTTTGTTTCTAACTGCGAAGGCATTTTCATCTCTCGAGTTTCCAAAGGCTGCAGTCCAGGAGATCCAACGGTGGAGTTCAGAGACCTTGAAAGGTGTGCAAACTTGGGGAGGGGGGGGGGGGGGGGGCAGGGAGGGACCCGCGGGGCGGGGAGCCCAAGACTAGCTTCAGATTCTCAATCCGTGGTCCAAAACCGGCTTCAAGACCGGTAACAGAACCCTGCTTCAGCAGGTAATTTACACCGAGGACGTGACGAAAGGCAAAAAGCGTCCCTCTTCTAACTGGGCACCCGCAGCTCGACCTGCCGGGTCAGACGCACCGGCCTCATCCACGGCGACCCAAGGCCGCGACACCGCGCGCAGAGCTCCCGGCCCGCCGCCCGCGCCCCCGCGCACCTGGGCGCCGGCTCGATGAGCGTGGTGGTGTCCAGGTAGTGGATCTTGTAGAACTCCAGCAGGGCCGGCAGGTGGTCGAACTCCTGGTCCCCGATCTTGAAGCGGCGGTTGGGCAGCGAGTTGATGATGTAGTGGGACACGCGCGAGTTCTCGGACACGGACAGCACGTAGTCCCCGGGGCAGGTGGAGGAGTCGCGGACGAGGAACACGCCGTGGCGCTGGCCCTGGAGCCGGGTCTGCGCCTCCTGGCGAGACACGGGCCCCATGTACCAGGCCGAGCGGTCCGAGGAGTCGAACCTGGCGGAGGACATGGCGGGCCGGGCGCTGGGGCCGGGCGGGCCGCGGCTGGCTGCTCTCGCCTGCGCTGGAGACGCTCCGCCCGGGGCGGCTGCGGGCCGAGCGGGCCTGCGGCTCACCGCGCGCCTACAGGGCCGCGCCCGCGTCTTCCTCGCGGCCGCGGGCCCGCAACATCCTCCGGGCCGCCGGCCTGCTTCGGGGCCGCCTCACGGGCCGAGCCGGCTCCGGGCGCGGGCCCAGCCGAGCGCGGCGAGGGCCGCTCGCGGAGCCTCCGGTCAGTCCTGGCCCGGCGCGCGCCGGCCCCGCGTCCCCGCCGCTCCGCACCGAGCTCCGCGGCCGCGCCAAGCCCCAGAACCCCCGGGAGCGCCGCGCCGCCGGGGCCGCCGTGCCCAACCCCGCTCCCGAGAGCCACAGCAACAAAATGGCGGACGCGAGAGAAGCGGCCGGCCACCTCCCCCCGCCCCTCAGCGCCCCGCGACTGCGCACGCGCGGGCGCCCGCTCCCGGCGGCCGCCGGGGCCGCCCCGTGACGTCACGCGGCGCGGCCAATCGCGAGAGCGGGCGTGCGCCGCTCGTGCGCGCCCCCGCGCTCCCTCTTGGGCCCGCCGGGGGGCGCTGCGGGGAGGCGGTGCTTCTAGAACCCGCTCTGGGAACAAAGCGGGGAGTGCAGGCCAGGTCCCGCCCCCGGGCGCGGCTCCGGGCTGACCGCAGCCTGGCCGGCCAGGTTAAGGGGGTGGCGGAGCCGACCGTCGCTGGTGCTCAGCTGGTGTCTGGCGAAGCTCCCGGGTCCTTTCGGAGCCCTGCCGCCTTGGCCCCCCAGGACCCCACCCCCTCTGGGTGGGGTCCCCACCCCAGAACCCCCGGCCCCTGGCCGCACCCCCATCCGCACTGGACCGTCCGTTTAATGGGAGCGGGGTTTGGTGCGCCTTGTTCAGCTCTGGGCCAGGCGCTTCTTCGTCCCACCCTAAGCGGATCTCAGATCTCGGTGGAATGAATGCCTGTTGAGGAACCCCCCACCCCCACCCCGCAACCCGGTAGAGGAGAGAGCGCCTGTCCAGAAAGGCATTGGAGCCCTTGTCTAGACTGCTGGTCAGCCGACTCTCATTGCTGGGTTGAGCCTGTCCTGCATTGTAGGTAGGGCAGGGGTCCCCAACACGGGACCGAATGCCTGATGATCCGAGGCGGAGCTGATGTAATAATAACAGAAATAAAGTGCGCCGTAAAAGGAACACGCTTGAATCATCCGAAACCATCTCCCCCTGCCCCAAGGAAAAACTGTCTTCCACGGAAGGGTCCCTGGCGCCCAGAATGCTGGGGACCACTGTTGCAGGGTGATGGGTGATGTTCCTTCTGGGGTAAACTCAAGGGGAATTGTCACGGTCTAGTGCCTTTTGTGACTCAGCAAAGCAGGTTTTCAGCTTCCCTCCAAATGCTTTCGAGTCGTGTTACTTTCAGGCACAATTTGAATAGCTCAGAGTTTGAAGAGGAAGGCTTGGGTTCCAATCCTAACCTGACTTACCAGTTGACTGTATCATTCCTTGTCGTATTTTTTTCATTTTCTAATATTTATTTTTATTTCAGTTTTATACAGATATAATTGACATACAGCACTGTATAAGCTTAAGGTGTACAGCATAATGGTTTGACTTGCTTACATCATAAACTGATTATCACAATAAGTTTACATATAGATACAAAATTAAATACAAAAAAAATGTTTAGTGAGCATCTCAAAGATACAAAATTATATCTCAGAGAAGTTATCCTAAGTTGTATACTTTGCAAGAAGCACTCAGGGAGGTCTTTTGAAGTCCAGGGCTCATTTCAGTGTTACACAATTATTGCCTGTAAGTTAGTCCATTTTGCTTGCTTTGCTGATAGGAAAACTGAGGCCCTCCGAGGTAGATTCTAGCACCGGAAAGGAATGCCGATCTTGGAATAGGGTGAATCTGTCCCCCAGTTTGGATTTCAGATACCATCACTATTCTGCTGCAAAAGTGCCATGCTCGCATCTTTAAAAATTCCTCTTAAAGATGAATCAAAATACCTCTTCTGTTGCTTCAAAATACTCCAGTGGGGAATACTGTCTGGACTGGATAATGGTGAAACAAGCATGGTCTTTTTTTTTTCAGCTGCAGCCTGGGGCATGTGGGATTTGAATTCCCTGACCAGGGATGGAAGCGTGGAGTCTTAACTGCTGGACTGCCAGGGAAGTCCCAAGAATGGCCTTGTTGATAATTGTTGAAGCTGGAGATGTGAAGTGTTTGTATGTGTGTGGCGGGGGGAGCTATTAATTATATTATTCTACTTTTGTGTATGTTTGGATTTCTTTACAATAAAAATAATTAAGTAATTTCTTATTTTTCCTTAGCACAGCTGAAACAAGCTTAATTTTTTCCCCCCAGAAAACAGCCTAGATACTAAGAGGTAATGAAATGGAAAAGAACGGACAAACGACAAGAAGCTTTAAAAAGGGGCCGCCACGTAAGGTTGTGGTTCTGCTCTAGCTTGCTCTTCCCCAGGTTTCCAGATAGCATTGTACTTACTCTCCTCTTCTAAGATAATTACAGTTTAGACTCAAAGCATTGACAAGGCTTTTCGAGCAACTTGCCAGGGTTCCTGTCCCTGAGGCTGCCTCTGTACTGAGGACTCACCGCCAACTCTTTTTTGGCCTCGCCAGGCAGCATGCAGGGTCTTAGTTCCCTGACCGAGAGTCACACCTGCACCCCCTGCACTGGAAGCACAGAGTCTTAGCCGCTGGACCACCAGTGAAGTCCCCCTACCAGAGAATTTTTTTTTTTTAATTTTTTTTTTCCAGAGAATTTTTTTTTTAATTATTTGTTTTACTTTTCTGTACGGAGTCTTCGTGGCTGCACGGTTTTCTACAGTTGTGGCAAGCGGGGCTCCTCTCTAGTTGTGGCGTGCAGGCTTCTCCACGGTGCCTCCTGTTGCAGGGAAGGGCTCCAGAGTGCAGGGCACGATGGTCGTGCCGCTCGGGCCCAGCCGCTCCATGGCTTGTGGGATCTTACCAGATCAGGGATCAAACCCATGTCTCCTTCACTGATAGGCAGAGTCTTTACCCACTGAGTCACCAGGGAAGCCCCACCCCACCCCACTGACTTCTGATTCTCCCGTCTGGTCCAGCCCTGCAAGTGATGGCTACGGCCAGACGGTCTTCCCAGGTTGCTGTCTTACTGAGGACCCGGAAGAACAGTGCCTGTCCCTTCTCCCTGCCCTAGATTCTTTGCTGGCAGAGATACTAAGGTAGAAGGGGCCTGACTGTGTAGGAGACGCAGCAGGTGTGCTCACCGCGCCAACTTGATCGGGCCGCTGGTCCTCAGGCGTGGCCTCCACGAGCACTGCTTGGCCACTGCCTGGGTTAGACTCGTCCTTGGAGACCCTCCTCTCCCTCTCACCCTGCAGTTCTCCACCACTACTCCCCCATGCTTCACATATATTTCCAAATTTTTCTCCCTGAAACAAAAGAGGAGCTTATTGGTTGTCTTCTTTTTCCCCTTCCTGTTAGTTTGCTACTTCAATACTAACAAAAGAATGTCCACGTCCCCATTATAATTTCCCATGACGCACTATTTAAAATATCAACGTGCTAATCTCTTCTTTCCCAGGGGGACATCTCTGCACGAGGCTTGGCTGCTGTATTTGGAAGCTCTATGGACCCCTCTAGAAAACACTGGCCAACTTTACTTCAGTGTCTTAAAGTCTGGTCATAGTCCCCCCTGGCATTTTCTAACCTGGTTTTAACTGCCCTGCCACCTCTTTCACAAAATATCCATTTTCTCGGACTTCCCTGGCGGTCCAGTGGCTAAGACTCTTTGCTCCCAATGCAGGGGGCCCAGGATCGATCCCTGGTCAGGGAACTAAGATTCCATGGACCGCAACTAAGGGTTCGCATACCAGACTGCAGATCCCATGTGCTGCCAACTTAGACTCGACACAGCCACGTAGGTAAATAAATTATTTTTTTAGAAGTCCACTTTTTTGTCACTTGAGCTGAAAGGCAGCTTGTCTTGTTTCTCCTGATTTCAGAGCATTCTGGAGTGCCTTTAGTGAAATTCCCTGCTGCTGCTAAGTCACTTCAGTCATGTCTGACTCTGTGTGACCCCATAGACCCATAGCCCACCAGGCTCCTCTGTCCCTGGGATTCTCCAGGCAAGAACACTGGAGTGGGTTGCCATTTCCTTCTCCAATGCATGAAGGTGAAAAGTGAAAGTGAAGTCGCTCAGTCGTGTCTGACTCTTAGCGACCCCATGGACTGCAGCCCACCAGGCTCCTCCATCCATGGGATTGTCCAGGCAAGAGTGCTGGAGTGGGGTGCCATTGCCTTCTCCAGTGAAGTTCCCTAGAGGCACACTGATTCCCTCTCGTTCCTTCTTGGTCAGTGCTGTGCAACCCTTTAGACCGGGCGTCCCCAAATTTTCCTCTAAAGTTCCAGATAGTAAATATTTAAGGCTTTGCAGGACAAAGAGGAAAATCAAGAAATATGTAATCTTGCTCCAGCCTCCTGCTCTTCCTCCCTGGCTCCAGTAGAAAATCGTGGAAAATGGGAGCATCTTAACACCTCAGGGGATCTGCACCCCCTGTTTTTATCAATCTGGAACATTCTCTCACCTAATGAGAAAATTTTTCTGCGATATTTTAAAAGGAAGTTCAAAATATCATAATAGTTGAGTATAACTGTTTCATCATCCAAGTATACTAGTGAGAATAATGGAATTCATTTGGGATCGGTGTCCCCCAACATTGAAATGTCGACCTGCCAGTGCCGAGCGAGATGTAATTAGGCTCTGTTTCGTCTTTGACAATGTCTCGAACCCAGATGGTGCTGCCTACCTGCACGATTTCAACGGCGCATATTTACTGTGGGATGAAAGCGAAAGAGTGAGTCGCTCAGTCTGCTCCAGCTCCGCGAGACCCCGTGGACTGCAGCCCATCAGGCTCCTCTGGCCATGGGGTTCTCCAGGCCAGAACACTGGAGTGAGTACCCATTCCCTTCTCCAGGGGATCTTCCTGACCCAGGGATTGAACCCAGGTCTCCTGCGCTGCAGGCAGATCCTTTGCCGTGTGGAGGCACCGGGGAAGCCAGACTGTGGGACGGTGTGTGTAGAATCCTCCGAGATTCTTCTCTGAAAATTTGCCTTTTGGCTTGTTATGAATACACTGCAGATTAATCATCTTCAACTGAAGTTTGGATGGGAACTCCTGAATTGCCCAATTAGATTTTGAAATATGGAAGTTTCCATTGCGCTTGGCATCAAGGTCTGAAAAATTCTGCTGGAACTGTAGTTACAGCTCAGAAAATACATCTGATGCAAATCTGTGTGGGAATGAGATCTTGCTTCTTGTTCTAACTGGACAGCACAGGAAGTGTATAAAGCAGCTTAACATTCCTTTTGATGCGAAACAGTATTAGTTCTTGTCAGAATGCCTTTGCCGAAGTATACATCCCACACACAAGCACTGCTGGCCCTGTCATTTCATTCTATTTTACCAGCCGAGCTACACAACTTATAGGGCTCTTCGTTCCCTGACCGGGGACCGGACCCAGGCCCTCGGCAGGGCAAGGGCCAGGAGGCCTCAGGGAACATCATTTTAATGTCACTGCTAGACAGAAAATTGCAGTCCTGAGTTCCCCTTTCCTCACACAAAATGAAAACCTCAAAAGCCAGTCGGAAAGCACCAACACTTCCTCCTCAGGACCCTCTGTACACATTTCAGGTTCCTCCACATCATAATAGCAGTTCCCCATGGGGTCGCAGAGAGCTGGACATGAGTGACTTAGCACTCACACGGACATCATGCTTCTGAAAATGAAGACTTTAAAACAATGTAATGCATTTTTGGCTGTACTGGGTCTTTATAGCTGTGCAGGCTTTTTCTCTAGCTGCAGTGCTCGGGCTTCTCATTGAGGTGGCTTCTCTTGAGAAGCCAGAAAATGGCTTGGTGGTGGTTGCTCTAGGGCCCATGGGCCCATTTGGCTCAGGGCCTCTAGGGCACGGGCTCAGTATTTGTGGTGCTTAGCTGCTCCATGACTTGTGGGATCTTCTCATATCAGGGATCGAACCCGTCTCCTGCATTGGTTGCTGCTGCTGCTGTTAAGTCGCTTCAGTCATGTCCAACTCTGTGCGACCCCATAGACAGTAGCCCACCAAGCTCCCCTGTTCCTGGGATTCTCCAGGCAAGAACACTGCAGTGGGCTGCCATTTCCTTCTCCAGTGCATGAAAGTGAAAAGTGAAAGTGAAGTCGCTCAGTCGTGTCCGACTCTTAGTGACCCCATGGACTGCAGCCCACCAGGCTCCTCCGTCCATGGGATTTCCCAGGCAAGAGTACTGGAGTGGGGTGCCATTGCCTTCTCCGCCTGCATTGGCAGGAGGACTCTTTACCACTGAGCCACCGGGGAAGGTGGAAGACTGTTTTTGTTTAAACTCAGGAATCACCCAAGATCCTCTCCACTCTTAGAGCAAAATCCATTAACTGCAGTGATGATTCAGCTTGGGGTCCAGCCCTCCTGAGATCAGGCAATCGGATCCGCCCATTCCTGCAGCACTAGAGTGACTCAGTGATCTTAGGAGAGTTTACTCACCACGGACTCACAGTATAACCATCTTTCCTAGGCCAGCTTTCTGCCTCGAGGATTAGAAACCCTGATTCAAAATAGTGGAAGCAGTAAGGGTACCTGTCATTCCCCAAGACAGGCGGTCTGTAGTCAGGCAGCTCAAGAGCCAGGATGGGGACTTCGCTGGTGGTCCACTGGCTAAGACTCCTGCTCCTGAGGCAGAGGGCCCAGGTTCGATCCCTGGTCTGGGAACTAGATCTCACATGCCGCAACTAAGACCCGGTGTCAGGGTGTCCAGACACTGGGTTTGCTTCTTTGATTTTCTTGGTTGAGATACCTTCAGCTTTTGACTTCATCCTATGGCTGACGGCTACCTGGCCACAGCAACCCTAGTCACGGGGTCAAAGGTGAACACACACAGTCCTGCCTGGCAGTGCTCAGTCTAGAGGACAACAAAGCTTCTGAAACAGAAGCTTCTGATTTTAACCTGGTTTCTCCAGTAGCCTTCCTGCCTGCAGGGAGAGCATGGGCTTTCAGCGGTGGGAGGATTTTCCTCCCCCGGCCCGAGTTTGACCAAGGTATTGTTGTTCAGTTGCTCAGTCACTTCCTACTGTGTGTGACCCCAGGACTGCAGGGTACCAGGAATCCCCTTCCTTCACTGTCTTCTAGAGTTCGTTCAGATTCATGTCCATTGAGTCGGTGATGCCTTCCAACCAGCTCACCCTCTGCTGCCTTCTCCTGCCTTCAATCTTTTCCAGCATCGGGGTCTTTTCCAATGAGTCGGCTCTTCACACCAGATGGCCAGAGTATTGGATGGATACTATGGGTTGATTTCCTTCAGGATTGATGGGTTCCATCTCCCTGCTGTCCAAGGGACTCTCTTGTCCAATACCACAGTTCAAAAGCTGGACCATAAAGAAGACTGAGTGCTGAACAACTGATGCTTTCAAACTGAGGTATAGTTGACGTATAACCTTGTTTCCGGTATACAGCATGTTTGCTACGCTATGCTATGCTAAGTCACTCAGTCGTGTCCTGACTCTGTGCGACCCCATAGACGGCAGCCCACCAGGCTCCCCCGTCCCTGGGATTCTCCAGGCAAGAACACTGGAGTGGGTTGCCATTTCCTTCTCCAATGCATGAAAGTGAAAAGAGAAAGTGAAGTCGCTCAGTTGTGTCCGACTCCCAGCGACCCCATGGACTGCGGCCCATCAGGCTCCTCCGTCCATGGGATTTTCCAGGCAAGAGTCCTGGAGTGGGTGCCACTGCCTTCTCCTGCCCACCTGTAAACACCTGGCCGAGGTCCTGGGGCCACTGCCTTCTCCGACAGCATGTTTAGATATATGCATATATTGTAAAATAATCACCATGATAAATCTGGTTAACATCCATCACTTCATCCAGTTTCGTTTTTTATTTACTTATTTGGCTGCACCTGGTCTTCGCTGCAGCAGGTGAGATCTTTATTTGCGGCATGTGGGATCTCTGACTAGGGATCATTTGATCCCAGGACCCCTCCATTGGGAGCAGAGTCTTAGCTACCAGACCACTAGCGAAGTTCCTCGATTTTTTTCTTTTTTCTAATCCCTTCTCTCAATTTATCCCCCTCTCCACCCTCCATTTCTTTCTTCTGATGAAAACTTTTAAGATTATACTCTCAGCAACTTTTCTTTTTCCCTTTATGTTTGGCCACGTGGTATGGATCTTAGCTCCCCGACAGGGATGGAACCTGCGTCCCCTGCACCGGAAGGCAGATTCTTAACCACTGGACCACCAGGAAACCCCCCCCGCCCCGACCCCGTCCCCACCACAGGAGGCAGAGTCTGATTAAAAACATCACATTTTATTTCAAGGACTATGGTCATTTGTTGCGTTGAAGGCATGACGCTCGGGAGCTGCTCTGCCACTGACTGTGGGCAGGAGTCCCGCTCGGGTGCGCTTTGAATGCCTCGCTCGTCATTTGTATTCATCAGAGCGGGAAACGCGTAACAGCACCGGTAACGTCAATGATTCCGCAAAGGCTCACAGAGGCGAACTGTAAGACTTCCACTAAGCTAGTGTCGTGCACGCTTAGAATCGTTATTCACAGAGAAGTTAGAGAGCGCGAGGTGAAGACACGCTTCCCTCGTGCTGTCCACGCTAAGTGCGGTCTCCTAGGCCACAGGACACAGAAAAGAGCCCAGAGGCCACTACAGCCCACCCGGGTCAGAACACTGCCCCGGGAGGGACTCTTGCCTCTAAGTCTGGAGCACATGTGACGTGGAGCCAGCCTCGAGTCAGGAAAGCTGCTCTTGGGAAGGCACGGCGTGTTTCCAGATGGACCGTGGAAATCCAGGTCTGTCTTTCGGACCCCTCGTGGCCAGGCGGTGGTCCCGGCCCAGCACCCCCGGGTCTCCTGACACGTGCGTCCGGAGGCAGGCTCTTCTCCTTAGTCACCATGTGTCCCGACACGTGCGGATTCTGGAGGCCCCTCAGGTCGGTCCTCCTTTGCACTCCAGGAGTGTGAGCGGCTCTGCTGGCTGGTGGAGCAGCAGCCACTGGCCCTCAGTGGGTGTGGGAGCAGCTGCCCGCCAGGCACAAGGCTCAGGCCTTAGAATAAGGGATTCGAACGAGAACAGAACCAAACACATGGGCCGTGTGTGTGTGTGTGTGTGCGTGCGGGGTGTGTGTGTGTGGTGGGGGGGACATTTCCAGAAGAGTGAGGCCAACCTCCCCTCCACAGCTTGGGGTGAGAGGCGGGGGCGTGGGGAGAGCAGCCTCACAAAGGTGCCGCGTTGCCTCGAACCCCGTGATGCGAGAGGCAGGCAGTGGCCTCTGCGTGTTTACTGAGCCATCGCAGAAGCTTGGGTCCAGGTGCGCTGACTCGCCTCCAAGGGCCCACACCTGAGCGCGATGAGCAGGAAGTTACCCCGATACCTTCGGGGGAAGGCGTCGGGGAGGAAGACCCAGGGCTGGTGCCGGGTGCTGCAGTCACGCTTCCGAGCAGCCTTTTTGCTGGAGGTGCCCTGAACGGGTTCAGTGTGGGCTAAGCAGACATTTAACATTTTTCCTTTTTCCAGTTACCAGGAGAAAGACCACGACGGGCTGGAGGTTAGCAGACGTGGATCGGGTCGCCTTCCACCGCGCGTCCTGGACATTCCCAGCGGTGCAGTGACATGGGTCAGCCTCACGAGGCGGCTGCAGCATGACAGAAAGCTGTGTCTGCCCGCAGAGGTGGTCACCTGCAGAAGTGGTCAGTGTTTTGAGGAAGGTCGGGCATCAGGGGTGGGACTTTTATACTGGAACTGCTGCGTAAGTGCTGAGGCCACACTGCAGCCTGACAGACCTCCAGGTCTGTCTTTGTGCTTTAAGGGGCTTTGAAATTAGCCTGCGACTGAGCCTAAGCGGTGATGTCGCCGTGTCGGGCCAGGTGACGGCACAGTGATTTTAAAGCTTCCGACCTGCACTGTCTCATCAAAATCAGTCCCTTTCACTGTCTTCAAAACATTTTAAACAATTTGTGTTTAAAAAGACCTTCTGCCTTCAATTATTTTGTTGGAGGTACCAACACAAAATCATTTAAGTTCAGAAATCAATTTTAATTAGTGCTTTAAAATGATTCTTCTTCTTCTTCTTTAAGAAAATGAGAAGTGAGAGCACGCTAGGCCGGTTAGAGTGACCTCTGGGCTTTTAAAAAGCCAAACGCTTCCAGGCACGGTCTGTCACGTGCGGATCCCAGTCCCAAAACTGGGGACAGACAACCAAACGACGAGCCAAGGTGTGTGGCCGGCAGCCAAGGAGAGAGGGTGGGCATCCTGGACGGGCCGGGGACCCCAGGCGCCGGGTGAGCACTGCTGCGTGGGGGCCCGGTCCGGGTGACCCGAGGGCAGAGCACCTCCCTGGGGTGCTCCCGTGTGCGCCCCGGGGCCCGGCCGGCCACGCAGCCTGGGGCCAGGGTCGCACCTGCTCCTGAGCCTGCTCCCAGGCTCGCCTGCCCCCTGTGTGTTTCCAGGCATCACAGTGAGCGGGGCGGGTCTGAAGCCCCTCCTCCTCCTCAAATCAAATGCCTACTGAGTTTGGGGGCTGGGAGGGGAGGAGGTGGTGTCTGTCCACGCAACAGTGAGGACGCCCACCCCCTCCACCCCGAACCTGCCGCTGGCCTCTCCTGGGGCTCAGAGGGCCACGATGGGCTCATGGTAGGGAGCGCTGCAAACTGGGGTCTCGCGGCCCTTGGCGCTCTGCTGTGGGCGGCCTGGGGGACACACAGCACATGGAGACACTGGCCGGCCTGCCCGCTGCCCGGCCCAAAGCTCTGCAGTCAGGGTCCTGAGGGGAGGGGGGCCCCACATCCTTTAAACAAAATCTCGCGAGACCCACTGTTACAACATCTGCAAACACATGTTAAATCACATTTTGAAGTAGTAAGTGAAGTTTGTCAGTTTAAAAGAAGACCTTTGAAATCTCTTCGCTGCGGTGGGCAGGAAGTCCGCCTCCGCCTCAGAGCTGCCGCACCTTCCTCTCGGTGCTGGTGATGCTGATGTCTAGCTTGTCCACCTTGCTCGTGAGGCGGTCGAGGATGTCGTCCTGCTCGTCAATCTCCGTCTGTATTCCCAGCGCAATGTCCTTCAGCCGGCCCAGGCCCACGGACAGCTCATCTGCAGGACAGGAGGGTATGCGTGGGCTTGAGCCAAGTCAGGGCGTCGGGACCTGCACCCCAGATGCCCCCTGTGGTCACCGGCCCCTCCTCCTGGGAGATGGTCAGGTTCCAGGGCAACAGTTACAGGTTCCAAGACACACAGCTGCAGTGAAGAAGCAATAAGTGGTCGATGGAAAAGCCCCTCCTCCCGACCCCCACTGTCTGTACACGGACATGGCATTTCTTCTAGAAATTCACACAGGCCCACACAACTTCCAGCTGCCTTTAAACCTGACGCTGGGTCAAGCACAGATGCAGAGCTGCAGACAGGAGGTCCGCCGCGGGGAGGCACATCTGAGACGTACCTCAGGCTTCACTCCTCTTTGTAATAGACTTTTCCTTTCTGTCACACAAAGTGAAGAAAAGCAATCTCAATTTGTCTTTAAGAGGAAAGGCCTCCATAAGGTCACAGTCGGCCTCAAGTACACAAAGGGCTTTGTCAGCAGAGGGACAGAGACACTGGCTGTGAGCGGGGAGGGGCCACGAGGGCCCCGGGGTCCCCAGACACCGCTGTGCCGACCGCGGAGGGGAGTCCTGACCCGACTGGCTCCTTTGTTGGGTTTTGTGACTGTGTGTGTGTGTGTGTGTGTGTGCATGTGTGCACGGGTGTGTGCGTTTGTGTGCCTACAGGAGTACAAGTGTTTGCATGCATACAGGAGTGGGGGACACGCCCAGAGCTGCTCTCCGCTCTTTCACCAGGTAAGAGCAGGGGAACAGAAGTGGGGTGCTCCATAAGCCTTGTCACTAAGTTAGAGACAGAGGGGCGACTGAAGAAGGCTGGCATGGGGCCGGGTGGGGGGGGTGGCTGGCAGAGCCCAGGCAGCACGGTGTGCCCCCAGACCCTGTCCCTGCTGCCGTCACCACCCAGACGAGAGGTGAGGATGGAGGCAGGCGGGCAGACCCTGGAGGGGGAGAGGGGCTGGGAGCTGTGCAGGCGTGGGGTGGGGTGAGGTGGGGACAGGCCCCAGGGCCCGGGGCGGGTGAGCGTGGAGGCAGCGGCACCCTGGGCTCACCGAGGTTGCTGTCGATCCTCTGGTGACAGGCGCGAAGGTGCGGGTTCCGCGGGTAAGCCTCAGAGCTCACAGCTGAACCGGCCCCTCCAGGGATGGAGTCTGAGTTGACAAAGAGGCATGGGAGGACAGTTAACGGACAGCCCTGAAGAGTCGCCTCATAAAACTCAACCTGGACAACCGGTGGGAGGCCTAAGGCGGTCAGGTCCCAGGCCACTGAGACAGACAGGTGGGGGTGTGGAAGGTGGGGGAAGGCGATGCTTCCTCGGGGCAGCCCTTCCGAGATCACAGACCCCCAGGTAACGGTGGTCTGGCCAGACCCTGGCCCTCGAGCTCAGCAAAGAGCTTTAGTACAGGTAACGATGTACAGTGGAGGGCCACCGTGCAAACCCGTGCAGGCTACAGGAGGAGAAACGGTAATAACACACGTCTGACCCCAGGAAGCCTTCTCTAAACCTGTTTCCCAGCACACGCAGGAAAGCCCTGGCCCTCAGGTTCCGTCTCCTGCAACCAGCTCTCACTAGACTCGGGGTCTCTTTGCTCAGGGGCAGTGTTCACCCGCTTCCTCCAAGGCTCTCACCTCCTAGACGTCCTCTGGTCCCTTCTCTGCCAGACCCTGCAGGTTGGTTATGTCTGACATGCCTGGCTCTCTGGGGTGCATAGAAGCCCCTAGGAGGTCTGTTCCTCTTGAGACAAGGGACGTTTCTGGGCCCGTCATTTGATACTAATGGGGCAATCTGACACAAAACACCTTCCGTCCTGTACTGCTCGTCCAGTGGCTGGGCCTCATGGGCTGCGTTAGCCGCCCCAACAAACTCCCACAAGCCATCCTTGGTTCTGGATGGTGGATGTCCAAGCCAGGCCCCCCTGGGCTCAGACCCAGGTATCGGCCGGGCAGGGCTCCTGCAGCCTCTTGAGGGGAGGCGACTCCTAGCCCCATCCAGCCCCAGGAAGGCAGTCCTGAGAGCCGCCACTCTCTCCTCTGCCCCCTTCCCATGAGCAGACAGCCTCTATGATTTCACTGGGTCCAGTCGGAAAACCAGGACAACTCCCCCCTCAAAGAGGCCAGCCACTTGGCAACCACACTGTCCCCTTTGCCACGTGGCCCAGAATATTCCAGGGGCCTAGAGATTAGGCCAAGGGCATCCTGGGGGTCACAGCCTACTCAGCAAAGGCGCTTCCCTGCCGGAAAAGCTGGGAGCTACTCGGGCCAGGCTCCCACTTCCTTATCCCTCCCTCCATGGGGGAAGGGGCCCAACTCCGCAGTGATGCCCACTCCCAGCTCCCCGAGAGAACCACTGGGCCCTGCTGCCCCACCCCAGCCCAAGGAGTCCCCGAAAACCTGAGTCCTGGAGCTTCCTGAGGTTCGGGTGGCTGGCCTGGTACTGTGCCTCCTGCTCTTTACTGGAGTTGATGGCGTCTTTCAATCTGTGAATAAAAGTTAAGAGAAAAAGAAAACTTTCAGAGGAAAGGAGAACCACCTGTGGTGGTGGAGGCAGTCTTCCCAGCAGCGGCCGTGGGAGAAAGGCAAATGCCTCCTCTGACCAAGCCACAGACGAACGGTCTGATTGTTGGTGTCTAGTCGCTCAGCTGTGTCCGACTCTTTGCGACCCTGTGGACTGCAGCCTGCCAGGTTCCTCTGTCCATGGGATTCTCCCGCCAAGAATGCTGGAGTGGGCTGCCATTTGCTCCTCCAGAGGATCTTCCCAACTCGGGGACCGAACCTGCGTCTCTGGCATCACCTGCACTGGCAGGCAGATTACCTACCACTGAGCCACCAGGGTGGCCTGGGTGTCCTGATGGCAACTATGAAGACAGAGTGAGCACAGCAGCCTAAATGCTCTGCGTCAGTAGGCAGGGTGCGGGTTTTCCGTACCATGGCGAGACTGTTCTTACGATAAGAGCCAATGATCTGACGCAGGAGGGACGGAGCACCGGTTTTAGCAGAAACGCAGTTCTTCTGTGTTTGAGCCCTGACACTTATACGTCTGCCAACCCCACACACGATTTTATCACATCTCTGGCCAACGCCTGAAGCAGATAATCTGTGATTTTAAGGTGATAATCAACAGGCAACTTGGATCAGGCATGGGAAAATTTGACGTGAAGGCTTTTTAAAGCAACAATTCTGGGAAGCGAGTCACCTCAGCACTGGTTAGAGTGACCATTCTCTTTCAAACCATGGGGAGCAGCAGTTTGCTGCTGCTGCTGCTACTAAGTCACTTTAGTCGTGTCCGACTCTGTGCGACCCCATAGACGGCAGCCCACCAGGCTCCCCCGTCCCTGGGATTCTCCAGGCAAGAACACTGGAGTGGGTTGCCATTTCCTTCTCCAATGCAGGAAAGTGAAAAGTGAAAGGGAAGTCGCTCAGTTGTGCCTGACTCTTAGCGACCCCATGGACTGCAGCCCATCAGGCTCCTCCGTCCATGGGATTTGCCAGGCAAGAGTACTGGAGCAGGAGTTTACAGGGACCCAATTCACGCACAGTAGGCAGACTGGACGGCGGTCGCGTCCGCACTCTCAGGAGTAGCGCAGAACACTTGTTTCAAGGTGTCTCAGGACAAACGCCTCCCGGTGAGTGATTTTCAGGGTCCCCGGGGCCGTTAAAGGCACGAGAAGTGGTCTGAACGCCTGTCAGTTGAACCTGCACCAAACCCCCTTCTGCTGCTTCTCACCAGCCGGCCGGGCACCTGCTCACCTGCCACTGGGCTGGGGGGTGAGTGTGCCGTTCTGCGCAGACGGGGTCTCGGCAGGTTTGGACCTGAAGTAATTGACGAGCCCCCCGAACACACTCTTGATGGAGTTGATGTGCTTCTGGCTGGTCTTCAGGTCCTGCTCCATCTTGTCCACCATCTTCTCTGTGCGCTCCAAGGCCCCGCGCTGGCGCACGAGCTCCTGGGGAGGACGAGAAGGCCTGGCGTTGCACCTCCTGCAACTCCCATCACCTGTAGAGGCAGGCCCTCCCTAAACCCTCAGCCGGCATACCGGGGAGCACACAGACTCGGCGCTCTGTCCCAGCAGAAGCAGGGGTCAGGTGGCCGAGAACCAGCGGGGCAAAGGCAGCACACTGCTGCCCCCTGCTGTGTGCAGGGTGCTGGGGCTGATGGGGGGGGCAGCGGGTGGCTAGCTCAGCAGGCCTGGCTGTCTACACCACGTGTTCCCCAGGAAGGCCTAGTCTGGCCCTGTGCCCTGGGCCACCCTGAAGAGTGACTTGACCTCCCTGAGTCCTCAGGCCAGCCCGACAGTTTGTGCAGGCAACGTGGTTACGGTGGGGCCTTGAGCCACACGGCGCAACCTCTGGAGAGGCTAGGTGGGCAGCTGAGCCGTGGGGAGGATGCACGTTGCCCCGAGGAAGTGCTGGCCGGGCTCAGCTCCTCGGGGAGAGCACCAGGGGAGCCTGTGCTGGCTCTCCAGGACTCTGCCCACCAGCCTGTCCCCTGTGTGATGCTGACCCGCACCCTTCCACTGTGACAAACCACAGCGGCAAGGATAACACCTCCACGGGTTCTGTGAGTCCTTCCAGGGGAACGTTAAACCTGAGAGTGGTCTTCAGGACCCCCAGCATGGCCTCTGGAGAGTAGACAGCCCCTCGGCTTCCCCAGTGCATCACCTGCCCAGCAAAGCAAGGTCCCCCTGGATGCCATGGTGGCCACAAGTGGACATTCCAGGGAAGAGGAGCAGACATGGCCAGCTGCTACAGTGCTGGTGTGTGATGTATGACCTGCCGGGACAATGACGACCTGGCCGCACAAGGGGCCTCCTACGGCTAGGGAGCCAGCAAGCTTGACCCCGGAACTTTTCTTTCTTTCAGCCGCAGCATGCTGCAAACGGGATCTTATTTCCCTCACCAAGGATCAAGCCCGTGCCCCCTGCAGTGGAAGTGAGGAGTCTTAACCGCTGGACTGCCAGGGAAGTCCCTTCCAAATCCTAAAACTTTTCAACTAGACCATCAATAGTGTATTTAAAAAAAAAAAGTCAAGAAAGTAATAAATCCAGAAGAGACCTACTTCCTCCAGAGCCACACAGCTCAGGTCATCCTTTTTCCTGCATCTCTCCTCCCCTGGCCGGGTCACCTGCTCACCTGCCAGCTATTTGGGAAGTACCTATTACATGGAAGGCCACTGTGCCGGCAACGTGTGGGAGCAGAATCTGAGCAAGACACAGCTCCTCCTCCACAGTCAGAAACCAGCTGGGAATCACCCTGAGCAGCTGTCTGCCACTCTCCATCAGCTTCTGCTTTAGGACAGGCCTGTGCGAAGAACTCTGGCCGCATCACAACCAGCCCAGGCTGCCTTGGAGGGGAGCCTCTGCTTAGGATCGCCCTCGCCTGGAGAGCAGGAGGGTCTGCCCAGAGGATGAGGGAGTCCTTTAAGTCATGGAGCCCCCAGGACAGACGGCCGAGATGGCCTCTGTTCCCAGACTGGAGAGGTGTCCTCCTGGGCCCACCTCTCCGAGTCGAGCTTTGGTGACTGTGGAGTGTGGAGAGACACCATTGGGGAGGGGCCCACAGGAGGCTGCGTGCAGGTGTGCTGGCTGGGCCGGGATGCTCTCAGCGGCCCAGCTCCGATTCTACCATGCTGGCCACCCAGGCCCTGGTCCAAAGCTTGTTGATGGACTCCCTGAAATGAGACCCCAGGCCCCACAATCGTCAGTGGCCAGAACAGGGCAGGCAGTCTCCCTGGCCAGGGTGGTGAAAGGGGTCACAGAGACTGTGTCCACACGGGACACAAACAGGCAAAGGCCCGGCATCAAGGGACTGGCTGCAGAGGCAGAGGTCATCCACTAGGGGGACCACGACGAAGCCCAGAGAACAGAGCGTTGGGAAACTCCCTGGCGATTCGGCGGTTAGCACCCTGTGCTTCGCTGCTGGGTCTGGGTTTCTCACACAGCGGCAGGGTGGGAAAAGCAGAACGTCTCATGTTGCTAGGAAAATGCCCTCCACCCTGCTAAGCAATGAGCCATCTAGAACATACAGAATACTTCTGCTCGAGTTAAAATTAAAAAAAAAAAAGGAAAACGATGGTAAGTGTATCTTCACACACAGACTCCCTCCACAGGGACAGAGAAGGGACAGAAGTGGCTAGGGGCGGGGGAGCTGGGGTGGGAGGAGCCTGCGCAGCCTTCCGCGTGTCCTCTGCTCTGAAGGCTGTGACTGCATTATTGTCACAGAAACTAAAACTCAGGAAAAAAGAAGAGACAACTCATGCCCGTGAAGAAGAGAGTCGGGTGGCCCACACGCCTCTGTGGTTTTGGACTGTGCTCCTCAGGCCGGGCCACCTTGCCTCGGTCCTCTGGGGTCAGGACCCGCAGCGATCGCCTGCCACTGCAGGTTTCTCACGAGAAGGGCAGCTCTCCCTTGGGAGAGGCGACCTGAGTGACTTTCCCGCTGCTGCCACACTGGGCCTGAATTACGACCTTCCCGACCTAAAAAAGTCAAGTCCCAACCCTTTAAAAATTGTGTTCTGTTGTGACATGTCTCAGTGCTGGGTTCCCATCTGAGTCGGGAGGTTAGTGGGTCAGGTGACTTAGATCTGCTGGGACAGAGCTCACCTCACCCCCCAGGAAAATAAAAGAGTGATGAGAGAGATTGAGAACACTTAGAGAGCATGGGGTGGGGTGGGGGGCGCGGGGGTGCTGACCATTCCTGCTTCCGAGAGCAGATGAGTGAGGACTGATTCAGCCCTGGGCAGGGTCAGCGTGTGATAACAGGTGACAGAGCCTGTCACCCGCCCAGGCGCCATCCTGCGGCGCCTCTTGGGCAACGCCTGGCTCGGCCAGGTCAAGCCTCACGGCCTGCGGAGCTGCGCTCGTTCTCACGGTCCCCATCGTTGGAGAGAAGGACCCTGGGGGCAGCACTGGGGCTTGTCCCCACAGTCTGTGTTTCTGGCGCTCCTGACCTTCCCTCTGACTGTGCCAGGTCCCAAGCCCCTCCTCCGGGCCCTTCCTGGAAGCTCCCCGGGCAGCACTTCCTGTTCAGGAGCCATGGCTGCAGGGCCTGGCCGGGTGCAGCTTGGCTCCTCTCTTCCTGGGGAACGTCCCTCCTCCTCCTCCTCCTATCTACACCTTAGCCATAGAAACCAGACTGCAAGGTCTCCTCTGCTTCAGGTATTCTTCTTCTTGTCCCTCTGGCTTCCTACTTCACCTGTTCTCAGTTGTCACAGATGCCTTTTTAAACAGTTCTCTGTTGACATCCTTGGGCCTGGGCCCTTTAACCAAGTGACCCTTCCACTTGGGCCCTAAGACCCCAGGGAATCCTCCCAGATGTAAGTCAACACCTTCTATTTAGATTCCAACATAGAAATCCAGCAGACCCTAGATAAATTCCTTTAGTGAGGCTAAAGACAGGCAGGATGGGCCAATGAAGGATACGGCGACAGGAAGTGGCAGTGGGAGAACGCTAGGATGGACCTCAAAATCCTCAGAGACTGCAAGTGACCAGCTTGAGGGAAGTGTGCCAAAAGAGAAAATGATGAAGAAACGTGATGAGGAAGACAATGAACTACAAATGCTTAAGGCTAATTATTTCTTAGCTGACATAGCAATAATTTTCTTATTACATTCTTAACATTTAAAAATAAAGCCCAATCTCAGTGTTTCATTAGTGGGCTGGGGTGAGAACTGTGGTGGCTAAGAAACAACAGCTCTTACCCAAGGTCCTAACACCTTTGAAAGCACCTATGGATGCGGAGGAGGAGGACCGGTGAGCTGGTGCGGCAGAGAGTCACAGACCGCACCCGTACGGCTAGGACATGTTGGCTGGGACGGGCAAGGAAACCTAAGGGCCTGGAAACTCGACCCGACTGGGACTCTGGGGCACTCAGCAGCGTCCAGGCAGACAAGGCCCCTCTGCTCCCCTTTCGGAGCACTCAGTACCAGAAAGAACCCAAAGGCCCATCTCCTCGGATGCTTGACACCACAGGCACAGGCGGAAGGGCTGAAGCCCCCGGGCCCCGGCTTCTGCCCAAGAAACGTGTAAAAGGAACAGATCCTCCACGTCCCTAACCCGGGCCCTGCTGTCCAGAGTCTCTACTTACCTGAACCGGACAGAGTGGACAGGCCTCTCGACGACAAGTAGAAAAAAACACCACCACTCCGGCGGACTAAACTCCGGAGATCGCCGGGAGCAACTGCCCCTTCGGACGTGAAGACGGCGTTTCTTACGGTCGCTGACCGACAGTTACCGACCGTCCAGTCCCCAAGACCTCACGACCCGTCCTGGCTGGTCGGGCGGGCCCCGCCCCCGCCCGGATCCCGGCGACCGCGCACTCACCTCGGCGGAGACGACTCCGATCCTCTCGGACTCGTACATGAGCGACAGGGACCTGCCGGTGCTGGCGGCCGTGGCCTCCGCCCGGCGCAGCACCTCCTGCCGCAGGGCCTGCTGCCGGTCGGCGGGCGCGCCGGGCCCGTCCGCGAGGTCGCGGCTGTCCGACCACGGCGCCGGCCGGGCGTCCTCGTCCTCCGCGTCCTCGTCGAACGGGTTGTAGCTCCGGGGGTAGGCTGACATGGCGCCGGCGCTCGGCCCGGGACGGGCGGGAGGAGTCTGGTGCGGTCGAGGCGAGGTGAGTGCTCGGGTCGCGGGGACGAAGCTGCCGCCGCCGCCGCGCCGAAGGCCTGAAGCAGCGCCCGTCAGCCAGCCTCAGGCGCCGCGCGAGCTGCTTCCGCCTGCGGCGCGCGGAGGCCCCTCCCCCGGAACCGACCATCGTGCCCCGCGGCGGGGGTGTTCGCGCCCATCGCGCGCCGCGCAGCAGCCGGCCGCGCGGCTCCTGGCTCCCCCCGCGGCGGTGGGTCCGCCCGAGGCCACGCCCCGCGGCGTCGGCCACCGAGAGGTCACGTGGCGGGGCAGCCGGATGCGGCCGCGCCTGCGCCGTGCGCCCCGGCGCTCGCGGGCCGAGTGCGGGAAGCCGGCGGGCGGCGCCGCTTCGCGATGATGGCGGCGGCCGCGGCCCGGGGCGGCGGCGGCGGCGGCGGCAGCTTCGGCTCGGGCGCCGGCGGTGGCGCCTCCCGGGGTTTCTACTTCAACACCGTCTTATCGCTGGCCCGCTCCCTGGCTGTGCAGAGACCGGCATCTCTGGAGAAGGTAGCTTGGCTGCGGGGCGCGGGCTGACAGGAGGAGGGGCCCGCGGCGCGGGAGGCGGGGCGGAGGGCTGAGGGAGGCCGCGGGGGTCCCGGCGGCCGGAGACGCCGGCGCGGCGAGGGGCCGAGGGCCGGGGCATCGGCTGGCGGGGTCGGGGACTGCGAGGCCCGTGTGGCGGGCGGGGCCCGGACACCCGGGCGGGCTGAGGCGCGGAGCTGCCTGGGGACCCCGGCGGGCGGCTCCCTGCCTCGCCGCGACGCTGCCTGACCTTGGGGCGATGCCGCCCGCGGGGCAGGGGCGCTTCTCGGCGCGCTGCCCTCGGCGGTGAAGGGCGGGCGCAGCAGCGTCACTGAGACGCGGACCCGCTGCGCGTTGTTTTTCTCTGAGGCAAGAGGAGGCGTTAGACCGGCTGAGCAGAGGGCGTTGGACCGCAGAGCTCAGCCCGGGGGTTCCTTATCTTGGGAGGACGGTGAAGCGAAGCCCCGAGGGCGCCTGCGACAGTGGCGGAGACGCAGCCTTCCGAATGGAGGGTCCTTGCACCGTCACTGTGGGGTGATCAGGTGACCTCAAAACTCGGAGCCTCTGGTGTCCTCATCTGTGACACGAAGTTCTTGAGCGTTAGATGAGCTCGAGGAGAAGGTGCTTGGACCACGTAGATGCGCAGGGAAGGACCGCTTTCCTTCGCCACCTGGTGTGAGGATGAAGGGGACGACACGACTCTTCCCCGGCTTCCTGGAGGGTGGCGAGAACCTTGTCCAACAGCAGAAGAGCGGTTGGGGGTGGTTTTGTGGCTCTGGGGACGGGAGAAGCTAAAAGGCTGTCGCAGGCAGCACTTGGGCAGAGTGACCTGGGTCTTCCTCGACTCCTGTAGATTGGCAGACTCACAGAGGGAGCAGGTCTTGGGAAACTGATGCCAGCCTACCTTCTCAGTCAGAGGAGTGTAATCCAACGGAAAAAATATGGGTTGTAGAGATAAGACCACCTGAATTTTAATCCTATATCATTCACTTCCAGTAGTGTGACTCTGGGCAGCTCAGTTCACCAGTCTAGTTCTCTGCTTTTTCCTGAAAAATACAAAATACTTGATGAGAGAGGTGGGAGGATCCACAGAATGCCTCGTGTAGACTTAGGTGCCTAATGAACGACCCCTGTTGTCATTTCGTGAGCCTGATGGTGGACCACAGATCTGGTTCATGAAGTCAGATCTGCAGCTGGCATTCTCTTCCTAGGAGGAGGACCAAGACTGCTGTCAGAATTTGCTCACTGGACTCGGAGAAGGGGGTGCAGCGAATTGGATGATCTTGCAGGAGGGTGTCCTGGGGCTCTGGCAAGGGGAGCACGTTTCCCCACTCACTCACTGAAGGATGCACTTTCAGCTCAGCGCTCCTGCTTCAGCCTTCTTTGCCCACCACACAGAGCTCCTGTAACTGCAGCTGTGTTGTCAGTAGCTTTGTCTCTTACCTTAAGGTTGCTGTTGTCAAGATTACAGAATGTGTGACAGTTAAATAATGTAGCTTTCAGGTTGGCAGGCTCTCTAACCATCTCTTACTCTGCCTTCAGTGTCTCTGCCTCATTTACAAACCACTGCAGGAAAGAGTTAACAGCAAGCCCCCAGGGCTGCTGTCTTCAGAAGGGTCTGCTCAGGAAGTTGGCCGTTGGCTGGTGTGGGGAGTTTTGCGCTTGAACTGTCCCTCCGTCCCCTAGCACCCCTGATAAGGGCGCTTCACTGTGTCTGACTCCGCACGAGCAGCGTGGTTTCTGTTGAGCACCCACTTTCTAGGCAGGCAGTGCCTAAGTGCCCAGCCCCCAGCAAAAACCTTGGCACGAAGCTCGCTGCTGTGAGGGGAGCATGCTTGGGGTGCACCCTCAGACGAGGCAGGGCCCTGTGGAAGCCCCCGCACGGCTTTCTCCAGACTCCAGCTGTCCTCTTCCTCGGTGAGACCCTTGCGCTGGGTGACATTTAACCGAGAGGACACCTGTGTGCGTGCGGCCCTTCTTCTTTCTCGGGAGGAGGGTCATGTGGCTGACTCCACTGGATATGTGTGAATTTCTCCTGTCCGCTTCTACCTTCCTGAGGCTCGGTTACACCCCGGATCACTGTTCCTGTTCAGCCCTATACAGTGTGTCTGCTCGCTCCACTCCCTTACTTAAAACAGTGGACGAGAAGCCCTTTGCATTCCTGAGGGAAGGATTCTCGAGGTTCTTAAGAGTAGAGGAGTTTCTGAGTACCCACCTGCGGTAAGAAAGTGGAGACTTATAGGGAGAGGTGAGTGTTGAAACTCTCCCCTCCCATTTTTTTGTCTTCACTTCTCTCTTCTTCTTTTTTCCAAAGAGGGCAGAGGCCTGAGTGGGACCTGGTACAGATAGGGTCGGTCCAAGGAAGGCTATTTTCTGAGCTGGGCCTGCCGTCCTGGCTCAGACATGGGCGCCCAGACAGCCGGCGTGCTTTTCGCGGCCCTGGGGCACGTTAGGGACACAACGTCAACGTGCCCTGTCTTTGTCCCTCGGCATGCCACGGGGGGAGGGGGTGACGCACTCCATTCACCCCCCTCACCCAGGCTGTGAGGCCAGGCCTGTCACAGGGCAGAGCGTGCCGCTTGTCCTTAATTCCTTAGTTTGCTCTCTCTTCCAGAAAACGTGCATTGATCGTGAGGTCAGGCAAATGGGAAACCCCTAACTTGGTTGCTCGGGTGACCAGCTGCAAGTCAGCTCTGCTCTGTGTCCGCTGGGTGCTCTTGTGTCCCGGGTCTGGTGACCAGGCTCAAGGGCTCCTGGCCTCTATTCTCAGATTCTTGTCTGAGCTTCAGCCTTTTCCTGCTGGGCTGCTTCTAGGACTGCGGTCCCAGCCTGAGGGTTGCAGCCCACCTCCAAGGGCCCCTGTGAGGCCCACCCAGGCCGCAGCCCTTGCCTCTGGGAGAGAGAGGAGAGGAGAGCAACGGAGAAGAGAGCGAGTCCTGTCTACAGCGTGTCCGTCTCTGGTTCCCATGTCCTGCCCATCTTTTTGCTCTATGTTCCGGGCTCCTGCCTGTCTTGAGAAGGCTGCCGCCGCCACCACCTGTACCCTGTGCCACACGTCTCTGTGCCCTGGACATCAGGGGGCCCGCTCCTGCCTCCTCTCCCCTGGCCTGTGCTGAACCAGCAGACCCCACGCCTGGGCAAGCAGAGCCACGAGCAGACCTGCACAGCAGGCAGCCTCCCGTGCCCTCCTGCCCCTCTTCCTGCCCTCCGGAGCTGTGTTTAGATCCTCCCCTGTGGCTCTTCCTCAGAGCGCCAGAATATCGGGGCATTCAGCTGGCTGCCCCGGCGTTTGAAGGGCCCGGCCTGCAGCGTGCAGTCAGACCAGACCCTCCCTGCAGGCAGGTGTGCGCTGGGCGGCGTGCAGAGGGGTGGCCAGGAGCTGAGCCGGTGGGCTCTGCAGTTCACGGTGGTCCACGCTGTGGAGGGAAAGTCCTGCAATTGGCCTTTCTTCAGCATCACGAAGCTAAAGGTGTCCCCTCCTGCTCCCTTTCCTTTGTCAAGCCGAGTTAAAAAGGAACCACTGAGTGAGAGGAGAGACCAGGCTTCAGCAGAGGGTGTTCATGCCGCTGGAGCCAGTGTTGTTAAGTCAACTCTGAAACATTTTAGGAAGTACTTGGAAGAAGAAGAAAATCTTTACCTGGAATCAAGCCACATTTAACTATATTAGTTTGCTGGGGCTGCCATAACCAAGTGCCACCTACCGTGGCTTAAACGCCAGAAGTGACTTTTCTCACAGTTTGGAGGCTGGAAGGCCAGAATGAAGGTGTGGGCCGGGCTGGTCTCTCCGGAAGCCTCTCTCTCTGGCGTGTAGACCACCGTCTTCTCCTGTGTCCTCAGTGGTCTCCCTCTGTTCTGTGTCCTAACCCCCCCTGCTTAGAAGGAAGCCAGTCCTGTTAGTAGGACCGGCCCTCCCTAATCACCTGATTTTAACTTAATCACCCCTTCCATGACCTGTGTCCAGATGCAGTCTCATGCTTAGGTACCTGGGCATTAGGATGTCAGTGTATGAATTTGGTGAGAGGCCCGGCCCAGCCCATCCCATGAAGCCATCAGCACAGTCATTTCCTAAAGCTCTTTTTAGCCTTTAACCACGTATAGCTATGTTCACTGTATTTTGCAAAAGTAGCTGATAGTTATTGTTTTCATGGTGGGACATGGTTTTTTTGCATTGGTGAAGCGTACTTAGGCATTTCTCTGTTTAGACTTTCTGGTCTTTCCTTGTGAAGCAGCGTGTTTGTACACCTGGCACTGTCTTCTTCTGAATTACGTCTTTGTGTTACATCGCAGACGAGTCTTGATGTGAACTGCCCACCTGCTTCCGGAAGGTTCTGCGTGTTGTGATAGCGTTGGTAAGACACCTTGTACTTGTTTATCTATAGCTTCACAGGGCTGGATTTTGTCGTATGTTTCCCTGCCAACTCAGAAAGCATAAGAGGGTACCTTATCCTTCTGAGCCCAGGATAATGTTTGGGTGCGGTTGGCTCTGTTACACTGTGAGGTAAGCAGACAGCCCGCAGGGCGGAAGTGCTGGGATTGCGTGGCGCTGCCGTGCCCTTACCGTCTGTGCTCAGATTGCGTGGCGCCGCCACGCTCTCGCCCTTTGTGCTGTGGGAGCTTGGATTCTGTGTTCTCTCCATGCTGCAGGGCTGCTGCTTGAGTCCTGACTCCGGGCCGGGGCCGCTCCGGGTCCCAGCTGTGCGCGGGGTCCTGGTCTCAGGTAACTTTGCGACTCTGCAGCAGTCCGAGGAGCCGGGCTGGCCAGTGTCTGTCCAGAGAGGAGTCTGTGGTGAACTCTGTGGCTTTGGAATTAAAGCCTCTGGGAAGATACTTGGCTGTTTGGTATTTTGCTGGGGTGGGGGCGGGGAGAGGGAGGAGCAGATCACTTCTAATGTGGGCCTAAACTCTTTCCTTGGGGCTCTTGGTAGGTTTGTAAAGAATGTGATAGAAGGTAGTAAAGTGAACCGAGCCCTGAGGCAGTGAAAGTGCTGCGGGCCTTGCTGGGAGGTCACCCTCAGCCGAGGTTTTTCATGGGAACGGTCATGGGAACGGCCGTGGGCTTTGCATGTGCTACACGCTCTGGCTGCTGAGGCGAGGCATTTCAGGTGGCGGAGGCGGAGAACCAGCGTTGGGAACAGGATTTGCTGGAAGAGCAGAGTGGAGACAGACAAGCTCTGGGGGTGGGGGGGCCAAACCCAGAGGCCACGTCTGCCTGGGGAGCCGGGGAGGGCCTGCGTCTGCGCGGGGAAGCGCTTATGGCCGCCCTGGGTTCTCTCAGGAGCGTGTGCGCCACCGCCGCCCGCTCCCCCAGAGGGCAGAAATGTTCTGTTTCTGACTCTCTTCTGCCGTTTGCCATTTGCACTCGCTGGAAACGGCGCCTCAGTGCCTTCCTCCAGCGGCTGTTCCCATCGTTGAGTTTAGTTCCTGAAATGTTTCTGTGCTCTTGTTCTCCTGGTTTGTTATTCACATATTTATTCTTGTTATCTGCTTCTCTCATGAAAAAAAGCTTGGTCTCTTGTGCATATGACCACACCAGCCAGAGCACAGCTTTCAGTTGCATGAAACCCTGCTGCATAAATGCAGGTTTGCAGCAAAGTGACTCCAGGCTCACTTGCCTGTATTCAGTGAGTCTGAGAGACTCTCTCTGCTGAGCCACTCTCTTCTGAGCATCTCTGTTTAGAGCTCGTCCGGAAGCTGGGATTCAGGCCGGCTGAGGGTTCACCATGGTGAAAGCAAAAGACGCTGGCGTTCATTCCCACACGGTCTTGGAGGCCTGTGGAGGGCCAGGCCTAGAGGGGCAGAGAAATGGGCTCAGTCTTGCTGTCATGGGGCTTACCGTGGAGAGAGACAACGCGGCATTAGACAAAAGCTGGAAGTAAACACGGGGAACGCTAACCGGTGCCGTGAAGGAGAAGTCCGCGGTGTGGACGGTGTGACTGATGCACGGGCGCCGGGAGCATTCTCTCCTGGCAGAGCGGCGGCTCTAGAGCCCTCGGGCCCCGCAGCCTCACTGGGGACAGCAGCCGCGTGGCCTGCTCCGCGAGGCGGACTCTTCGCCCCGGAACCAGCGGGGAGCCCCAGCTGCGGGCTCCCGTCAGGCTGGGGACGCTCCCACACCTTCCTGGTTTGTGGAGGGGTTTTGTCCGGAAGGCTGCTGCATTTCTCAGGTGCTTTCCTTGCAGCTGTTGCAGAGCTGGTTTTAAACTTGGTTAGGGTGGGTCTGAACCAGCTTTTGCCACAGGAACACTCGACTCCCCTGCCGAGGCGTGGCCCTGCAGGTTCTCCACGGAAGCTTTGCTGGCTTGTCGCTCTGGCTGGAAGGAGCCCAGGCTCCTCCCAGCTCTCCAAGGGCCTGGGAACCTTCGGCTTCCAGCTCCTTGCTTGATTTTTACCCCACTTCTCGGGGTATGACCCTATCCTGGTCTGTCTTAGCGTATGCACCAACGACTCGGATTTGCGGAGCTTCTTCCAGTTGGCGCCCTCTTCTCCTGGCTCTCCGGCCGCTTTCCCCGTCCCTGTCTCCGCGGCTTCGTGAGAGCAGCGGGACCCGCTCTGCGGCCCGGGGCACGTCTTCTGGCAGGAGTCCCGGGCAGTCGCAGGGCTCAGCTCGGCGCCCCCTCCCCGGCCCTCAGCGCAGTGTGCGAAGCGCGCTGTCACGTGTGCGAAGCGGGCTGTCACGTGTGTGAAGTGTGCTTTCACGTGTCTGCCCGTTTTTCTGCTTTATGGCAGGAAGCTGTGTCCACATCCCGCTGTGGCCTCGGGGCTGCAGGTGGGAGTTCCCTGTCCACAGGATTTCACTGCAGGAGTCTGTCAGCTGGTTCTTTCATACCTGAGGAAGCTGAGGCTTGAGGGAGCTGCTTTGCCAACCTGCCAAAATTGTCACGGGCACCGTTGTCTATCAAGGCAGCGCTGAATCTCTTAGAAAATGCTGACTTATGTTCCGTGTTCTCCAAGGGGGCAGGACATAGAGTGACAAAAAAAGCAGATTTAACAACAGAAAACACCACTAATACTCACAGCTTAATGTTCAGTTCTCAGGGAATTTTGTTCCCCTAGGAGACTATGCCCAGAGGTTTCAGATGACACAAGTTGTGTACTTTGAGAACAGTTCCGTTGGCCAGCGTGTAGTGAACGCCGCAACTGCAGCTCTGCTGTGACCTACATACCCGACGTCCACCCGCTCTCACGCTGACTTGCCCTGCGGCGCTCGGCCTAGGCATCCTGTCTAGTTCTGGGTAACGTGCTTGGGCATTTCCTCACTCTGGCAGTAGCTTCACCTCATGGCACAAGGAGCTCGTGGCAGTGAGGCTCCTGCCCACCTCCAGGGACGGGGGTGGCTGGGAAGGCGGGGTGCCACCCCCCTCGATGTGTCCATTCCAGAGGACGGCTCCCAGACCCTCGGAAAGATCCCTGGGTCATAAAGCTTGCACGGCGCCAGTCTAGCCTTCTAAAGAGTGTATGTGCCTTTCCACAAAAAAGGAAACCCTGCCAGTGGCGTCCTCCAGCGTGAGTTCTCAGAGGAGGAGGAGAGGAGAGGCTCTCCGCCGACTCCCCGCAGGGAGAGCCAGCCTCCTGCACAACCTCCATCACCTGGTTTCTCGCCTGCCTGGAGTGAGGGCAGGGCTGGGTCCAGGGTTCGCTGCGTCGCGGCGCCTCCTGTTGGTGGTGCCAGTGAGCAGAGGGGCAGTGGGTCAGAGGTGCGCTGCCCCCACCCACCCTCACGGGGCATGTGCTGAGCCCGCTAGGACTGTGCCTTGGTGCCTGGCCCTGCCGGGATGCCGCGTGGACAGGAGGCTGAGGCTCTGCGCGTCGCCGGGTGACTCTGGGTCTAACTCCAAAGTCCACGTGCGTCTCACTTCCTCGATCCTTACCCTGCCCCCCAAGAAGCCTGCAGGGACAGAGGACAGGACGGGAGCACGCTGTTGAGAAGCTCAGGCTCGGCAGTGTTGGCGCCTGCGAGTGTTGACCAGTGGTCCTCTCCATGTTTGGTCAGGAGGCCTGGCCAGTGGCACCGCGTTTCTGAGTCTCGCTCCGCCCTGCAGCCCCCCAGGGTCCCCCTGGCTGTGCTGGGTGGGGCAGGGCCGGGGTCAGCACGCTGCTCCGTCAGCTCTGGGCCTCCGTGGCTCCCTCCCTTGTTGCCTGTCACGGGGGTTCTGTTCCGCCTGAGCATTTACTCCCACGGCACGGATTCCCCTCTTGTGTGTGTACTTTAATGTTAACCTACGGGACGTGCTTCCTGATGACACAAGGACTGTTTGCCTTTAGAACATATTATGGCAAATATAAAGAAACATGAAGAAGAAACGTAACACCTCCGGTCAGCCTGTCTCTTGGAAGCATTGACACTGATTTTTTTTTTTTGACCCCAGCGTGCAGCTTTCAGAATCTTAGTTCCCAGACCAGGGATTGAACCCCGGCCCTAGCAATGAAAGCACAGAGTTCTAACTAGTGGACTGCCAAGGAATCCCCTGATACGTTTTCTCCCCACACTTTTTCTATATGTAATTCAGACCTTGTCTTCTGTTGGCTTCTAGAATGTTTAGAGCATTGTTCTGTGCCATGAAAAATGCCATTGTTAATGTCTGTGCCATTAGGTTAAACTTTACAAAAGCATTGTTTTTATAGATCAAAAATGTTTGCATATCAGCAGTTTCATAGGGTTTAACCTAATATTTGATCAAATGGTTGACCACGATTACTCCTGCAGCGCTTTAGATCGTTTCAGATCGTCAGTTAGTAAACGCAGCACTGGGGCGAAAGCATTTTATGTAACTTTTGCCAGTTTCTATAAAGAAGGCTGAGCGCCGAAGAATGGATGCTTTTGAACTGTGGTGTTGGAGAAGACTCTTGAGAGTCCCTTGGACTGCAAGGAGATCCAACCAGACCATCCTAAAGGCAATCAGTCCTGAATATTCATTGGAAGGACTGATGCTGAAGCTGAAACTCCAATACTTTGGCCACCCCATGCAAAGAACTGAGTCATTGGAAAAGACCCTGATGCTGGGAAAGATTGAGGGAGGGAGGAGAAGGGGACGACAGAGGATGAGATGGTCGGATGGCATTGGTGACTCAATGGACATGGGTTTGGGTGGACTCCGGGAGTTGATGATGGACAGGGAGGCCTGTTGTGCTGCAGTTCACAGGGTTGCAGAGAGTCGGACACGACTGAGCGACTGAACTGAACTTGCCAGTTTCAGTTTGTCCCCGTGTATTTTCTGTTTTAAAATCTTAAGGGAGCAACAGAATTACTTTCTATAAAAAGTCCTCAGTGGTAACTGACTGATGGATCTTCAGGGCAAATGCCAAGCATTGGATTCAGTTTACTTTGCCTGTAAAACGTCCCACCAGACCTGTGAGCGTCGGTAAGAGCTGCTCATCACATCCATGGGTTGCAGCGTTAGCGCCTCCTGGTGCGCCTTCAGAGCTTCCTCTGCAGAGATTTTCAGGATTGGCATCCCCTGTTTTCCTTTCCATACTGAATCCCGATTTTTGGTTCTTTGGTGGCCTTTCCTGTTGGTTTGTTCTGACCGTCATCCAGTGTTTTCATCTGTCCCATTAATTGCTGACTGTCCACCCACCGCCCTCCACTTGCCACCAGGGCACGTCCAGTAGCAGTGGACACTGTTTACTGCATACCTGCTGAGTGCCCCACCCCGTCCCAAGTGCTGTACACACGCTTGGAGTGTAAAGAGCCGTAAGTGGAGGTGGGATGCCTGCGGCTTTGGTCACCTGCTCACGGACGCCGCTGGGCAGCAGGGACCCAGGCTGCCCCAACACTGAGGAGCAGACCTCAGCCATTGTGCGTTACTGCTGCAGGCACGGCCGCTCAGCTCTCGGCCGGGGTCCTCAAAGGGCGTGTGTAGCGTCACTTCAGAGGCTGGAGGTGTGCTTGCTATCATCTTTAGACTGGGGAAACAGCCTGTTGGTTGTATAGACTTACTGGGCTTTTTCGTACTGGTCCATTCTGAATGTGGGCTTATATATTTTTAATCCGTGGTTTTTTGTCTCATTTTCTAGGTCCAAAAGCTGCTTTGTATGTGCCCAGTAGATTTCCATGGGATCTTCCAGCTGGATGAGAGGCGGAGAGACGCAGTGATCGCATTGGGCATCTTTCTCATTGAATCTGACCTACAGGTAAGCCTTTGCGAAGTGAAGTGTTTCTGAGTGCAGGAGACGGTGCAGTTGGGGTTGAAGTTTGTATCTGCTGTGTCCACCTAGATCCGAGCCAGAGGGTGGGGTAGCTGGACGGGTGCACGTGACCCCTGAAGGCCGAGTCCTTGGGGAGGTGTGCTGTGGTCCCACTGGGTTGTGCTGGTGCTCTGGGAGGGGGCTTGGGTTTCGCCTCAGCAGAACGCTGCCGAGTCAGACGCAGAGGAGCCATTATTTTCCCTTTCCAAAGGACAACACTCTTTGAGATAATCATGGTGTCTTTTTCAAAACTATGATGGATGTGAATTAAGTTTTACAGCATGTGCTAATGTGCCTTTTAAAGGTGATTTTAAAAACCTGTGGCATGGAGAAGGAAATGGCAACCCACTCCAGTATTCTTGCCTGGAAAATCCCAAGGACGGAGGAGCCTGGTAGACTACAGTCCATGGGTTCGCAAAGAGTCGAACACGACTGAGTGACTTCACTTTCAGACTTGTCAAACAGGAGAAGTGATAAGGCAGTGTCTAATGGGGGAAATACCAGTTCAGGTAGAATGAAGTGAGCACAAAAGATCTGAAATACTAATAAGATCACGTCCTGAGAGCAGTACTCAAACTGTTAGTTTAAGATACTGGAGAAAAGTCAACGAAGCTGACCTGGGCAAAGGGGACTGTGCAGACCACAAAGCCATATTAACTAACTACAGATGGCCACTTAACTCTCGTTCCATTTCCTCTGCAGCTTCTGCCGAGTGGCTGGGCCAACAGATCAGACCAATTTGATATGCCCATCTTTAAGGCTTTAGCTGTGAAGCTGCTGGACATTAGGCTGAAAACAAAATCATATATATTTTAAAAAACAGCATATATTGCTTTATGCTTTTCCTGTTACAAAGAAAAAGAGGTATAACCTAATGGCGCCTCTGGTTGTTCATTTAAAGAAACCTCACAAAGGAACACCAGATACTTAACCCAATATACACAGTTCCCCGGCAAGTTTAATGAGGTACCCACTTTTAAGTTTCACACTTGATAGTAAAAGCAATAGACGATGACAATGAGTGGTGGCCAAGGTCACGAAGTGGTAGCCTGTAGACTGCTTTGCTTCACAGGTATGTTTTGACTGACATAGCATTAAAAGTATAATCTGACATTTAAAAAATAAAAAAATAAAAACCTGTGGCAGAATTTGCATGTTTTCGAAACTACCGTTTTCTCAGCATCTCAGGACGTCTGATGGTGTCCCCTTCTTGGGAATTATGCTTGTCTGGTCCTTCAGCAGGAGACCACCGAGCGAGCCCGTAGGGGGAGGTTATGATCTGACTCCCTGCAAGTGATTTTTCCGCTGGCTACTGCTGGCTGTCAAGTCTCATGCCCTGTTGGAGAGGAGCAGAAGGAAGCGTGCGGGAGCACGTTTAGGGGAGGAGGGAGGCCAAGAGCAGCTGTGGCAGCCCCGCGTCCGGAAGCCTCTCTCTCCCGGAGGGTCTGGTCCTGAGGCCTGGCTGTGGGGCTGGGGGCTCTGAGCACCCGTCAGGGAGCCGCTCCAGGCGAGTGCACACGAGCCTTCTGCCAGGCACCAGAGCCAGCTGGACCCAGGGCAGCAGGGGGCAGGCGTCGGCCCGCCTGTGGGCTGCCGTGCACACGCCCTGCTCTGAGATGAAGAGGGTGTGGGCGTGCTTGGATCTGGGCTCAGTCTGTACTCAAAAGCCATGTGTTTAATTAAATGTAATCTTCTTTGTTTTTTTCTTCAAGCACAAAGACTCTGTGGTTCCTTACCTTCTTCGACTTCTTAAAGGTCTTCCGAAAGTGTATTGGGTAGAAGAGAGCACAGCTCGGAAGGGCAGAGGTAACTTGGCTCAGCGTTGCCCGGAGTACAGGAGGCGTCCGTGTGCTCCTGTCTGAGATCCAGGGTGCAGTCCCTGGCGCGGCAGCGTGGTGCCTGCAGCCAGTTCTGCTCCCGCTGGGGGACAGCGGCCCGCCTGCAGCCCCACGCAGAGCCCCACACAGGGCGGGCTGAGTGGGACCACGGGACCCTCAGGAACCTCTGGTCACGTCCCCCATCCAGCAGTGGGTCCTCGGCTGTCCCCGAGCTGGTTTGTCACCCTGCAGTCAGATCCGTTTTCCAGAGGCCTGGCGGCTGCTCAGAAAAAAGGGCTGGGCCGCAGGGTCCTCTCTCGGTAGTCTCATCGCTTCATCGATATTGCTGCATTTCCATTGACTTTTCCATCATTAGAAACGGACTAAATTCATGTGTTTCTGTCTAGCTGGTATTTGATTTTGAAATTTCTTCAAAGACAAAGAGAAAGTGAGATAACCTCCCCTCTTCCTTCCACTGCCCTCCCCTCCCTTCCTCCCTGCTTGCCTCCTTCCTCCTGTCCTTCCTGAAATATTTACACAGGCCCACGACATGCCAGGCATTGTGCTAAATGCTTATAACGCCCATGGTCTTATGAACAGATTTTCTAAGACTCTAAAGTCAGCTTGGAAGATCTCCAGCATTTCAGAGTTCATGACCCTTCAGACTGAAGTTTCCTTGTAATCTGTCTCTGAGGCCTGAGGCCCCCACCTTCAGATCTCACTGGGGCTTGATGCCTGCAAAAAGGCCCCGTCCTCCCTCTCGGTGGCATGGCCTGCATTTGTTAGGTGGGCTCATCTGCTGGAGCCCGTGCTGTACCTGTGTGTGTCTGCCCGGGCTCCTCCTGCCCTTCGGATCTTCACCATCGCTGGTGGCTGGTGTCAGCATAAAGCTGACAGACTCTAGGTTATGCAGATACCCTGGAATCTGGAAGACGACAGGTGAAATAGAGCACTGTAAAAAGCGAGACACCTGTGTGCACCGTTGCTGTCTGATCTGGGGAGAAGCAGAGTCCTAGAAAACATTGATCCTAGTTTATTTCAAAACAAGTACCACTTCTGTACACATGGACTCGCTCTCACGAAGTTTTGAGCATCACTGAAAGATCGTTGGAGTTGTATAAGTACCCGATTGCTGGGTGACACCTCAGCCTCCCAGTTTCTGTTCTGGCAGTGTCGCTCAGCTCTGATGCATCCAGAGCAGCAGCTTCAGCTCCGGGGGCTTCTCAGAAGGCAGAGTCTCAGGCCCTGCGTTGGAGCTGCCGAGTTAGGACTCGGGCCAGGGAGCAGACAGACCGCTTCAACAAGCCCCCCCGGGGGTTCTGGCCACACTCATGCTTGAGAAGGACCTAGAGTTGTGTCTCTGGATCACATGTGGAGAAGTAGACACGTGGCGGGTGGCTGCCCTCTGTGTGTGTGTGTGCCCTTGACTCGGTGCTCAGCGTCCAGGACGGGTTACGTGTTCAGTAGGGACCCGGCCTCCCCGGCGGCAGGCCTGGCCTTCCCTCAGTGCCCTTGACAGAACCGCCGCTTCTCTTTCGAGCCTCTGGGTGCAGAGCTCCCTTTCTGGCCTGAGGCCCTGCTCCTGAGAAGCTCCCTGCAGAGCGTGTCTCTGGTAGCTCCTCTTAGCATCTTAGACTTTCTCCATCCGTCAGAAGAAGAGAGAAATAAACGTTAACTCAGTTTCAAGTGATAGTGATTGGTGTTTGAAATTCAGCCTCCATGAGATATCTCCCACACACTGAAGACTGAGTTCCCAGTCGCATGTAGGTTGGAAGTAAAGCATGGAGGCTGTTGTGGTAAAAGGCACTGTGATCTCAGACTATAAATGGGCTCAGGAAGCATCTAAGTTTCTTGAACTGAATCATTTTGTTACGAGGAAGGTGGGGTGTTTCTCAGGAAACATGCTGGGCCCATACCCCGTTGAGAGCGGCCTCCGCAGGGAGTGGGTCCTTGACAGCGTGTGAGGGGAGCAGCCGGGCAGGGTGATGGTCCAACTCCTGTCTCTGCCTGCAGGTACCCTCCCGGTGGCCGAGAGCTTCAGCTTCTGCTTGGTCACTCTGCTGTCTGACGTGGCTTACAGGGACCCTTCCCTGAGGGGTGAGGTGAGTGCGCAGCGACCTGGTGCTTCCGTGTGCGCGGAGCCCTGTGTGATGACGGGACGGGAAGCGAGGTCATTGGGCTGCTCATGCTGACTTACGGCATGTGATTGACAACACGGCTGAGAAACATGAAGTTCTGCTTGCAGGGCTGTTCCTGCTGACCCCCGGGTCCGGTTCGGCCTGCTCTCCCAGCTGCCCTGTGCAGTGAGAGGTCCTGTGTCCCGCTGCCTCCACGCTGGGGGCCAAAGGGGCTCATCCAAGAGAAGCACTTCCTTGTAGGAGTGGGAGCCGTTGGTTCCTTTAAGTGCCCCAGTTTTTCTCCTTTTAGTCTATTTTGGTGGAAATGCTGCTTCAGTGTATTCCATACTCTCTCCTTGTAAAGAGGAACAGGACGGTGACAGGCTTGTCTTAACCAGATCTGTTAGTCGCAGAGTCAGTCTCCCCGGGCGGCTGGCCTCAGTCCCTGCCGGGGGAACCAGTTTCGCGTGTGCCATGTTCCCAGCTGGCTGCTGCTCTTCAGTCCCTGTGTCTCTGTGTCTTTTAATTTTTAAAATCTCTTTCCGTACTATTGCACTGTGACTTCGTTTGTCCCTATTTCTGCTGCTACGTTGGTCTCCACCGTTCTTTCTTAGTTGAGGTTCTTTATGGTGGATTGGCTGAACGGGTAATGAAATAGAGTATCATCAGTGTTGTTATTTAACATGCTAACAGGGCTCTTCTGTCAGTAACACCCACTGAAATAGAGAAGCCACCACAGAAGATGGTGATATAACTTTAATACGTGAAATGGACAAAGCACTGCTTTTCGCATCCTCATGGTTTCCGTGTCATTTGACGAAACGGGAGCTACAACCCAGTCACCTCAGACCAGCTTCATCCTCTGTCTGGATTCCCTGCAGCGACGGGTAGTGAGGGAGATGAGGGGCTCCGTCTGGTGCTCGTTTCAGAGCCTGGACTGACCGCTGCTGACACCCTGGGTCAGCAGTGTGGCCGAGGGCAGGGCTTGAGGACCAGCAGGGATGGAGACCTGGGCCACACGATGTAGGCAGTGCCCAGCTGGGGACTGAGGACCCGCCCGACGGGCTGAGCCTACGGCCTGGACTTTTGTGGGGCTCCGTGACAGGCCGAAGAGACTGACCCCTCGGGGGAGGGACACAGCCTAGGGCAGCAGGTATGGGAGAGGCTGACAGAGTTCACCTCTGTGAGCCTGTCTGGCCAGCAGCATGAAGGGGCTGGAGAGCCAGCGTCCCGTCCCCAGACATCCGGAGCCCGGCTGAGCCTGGCGATAACCCGGGGCAGTCCCGGCTCCCCGGCGTGGCAGCGGGAGGCCATTGCCGATGCTCTGGACTCCAGTGAGGTCAGGCTGGCCATCCAGAAGGCCGTGAATCGTAGGAATGGACTGAAGGAACCAAGGGTGCTGAGCCGTGAGGGGAGCCACGGGGCCTCTGGACTGGCCGAGAAGCGGGCCGTGTTCCCAGAGGCGCTGCCCGCCTCGGCAGAGCTACTGTGGTGGGGGGGGCTCGGTCGTGTGCGAGGTGGGACTCGAGGCCGCCCCAGGCTGCCTCTAGGCCCGAGTTAGCTGTGTGGCGCTGCCCCGACTCTGGGTGAGCTTGTGTGCCCCGTGTCCTCGGCTCTTCCAGATCCTAGAGGCGCTGCTGCAGGTCTTGCACGTGCTCCTGGGGATGTGCCAGGCCCTGGAGATTCAAGAGAAAGGTAATGTTTCTTTCTTTAATGGTGTTGCGATTATCCTTCCCCTGGCATTTCCCAGTCTTAAGAGTTCCTCTTCTTTGAGACCAATGTGCCTGTGGACATGACCTCGGTTGCTTGGGGGGCGCTGGGGGCGGGTCGTGAGCACAGCTGTCCTGCCTGAGTGCCGGGCCCCTCCCTCAGCCTCCGGGGGCTCAGTTTCCTCCCCTGTAGCCTATTTGGAGGTCCTTTTCCCTGTGGTGGGAAGCTGTCTACCTGCTCCCAGCAGAACTGGCTGCACTGGCGCAGGCCTGGGTGAAAGCCCGTGGGTGGCGTGGCTGAGGGCTGACGAGAGCTGAGGGTGCTCAGACACCCTGCCGTGGGCCACGCCTGCCGCTCGGCTGTGGGCGGGTTGAAAAGGTCAGCGCCGGGCTGGGCGCTGCTGCCAGGCTGTTCGGGCCCCTGAACTTGCGGTCAAGGGGTGGTGAGGCGGGGGCCCGGGTCCCCTGGGGTGCCACCACGGTCTCCCTTGTCTTCCAGAGTACCTCTGCAAGCACGCGGTCCCGTGCCTGCTGGGAATCGTGCGCGCCTTTGGGCGGCACAGCAGCTCGGAGGACTCGCTCCTGTCCAGGCTGTTCCCCAGAGCTCCTGCGCACTCCCCTCGTGTCCCCGAGGAGCTGGAAGGTGTGCGCAGACGGTCCTTCAACGACTTCCGCTCCATCCTCCCCAGCAGCCTGCTCACTGTGTGCCAGGAGGGCAGCCTGAAGAGGAAGGCCAGCAGCGCATCCAGCGTCGCGCAGGTGGGCCGTGCTCCCGGACGGCCGGGGCCCGGGACTTTCGAGGGTCCTGCTGTGGTTTTAGGGGACTCAGAGGCTCTCGCTGGAGTTCTCTGGAGGGCCGAGGCTGCCACATCCTTTCTGAGATCTACATGTGAGTCATCTCCGGGCGCAAAGCTCTTGTTTCCTAGCCGTTGGGTATACAGCTCTGTTCTGAGCAGGAGATGGCGCCCCTAGGAAACGTGTGACTGGCGCGTGGAGAAAGCCAGGGAATAACAGGAACCTGGCTCAGTCAGCTGGCACAGAGTATGTGGCAAGACCCAGCGCTCGCAGAATCGCAGCCGAGAGCCGTAGCCGCGGGGCCTTCAGGGAGGAGGGGGATGAGCGAGGCGGCAGTCGGAAGCTCGTCTGCCCGAGGTCTGACTGCCTTTCTGGTCTGTGTTTCAGGTCAGCCCTGAGCGTGGGGCACCCCCTCCCAGCCCCCCTGGAGGATCTGCCTTTCACTGCCTCGAAGGTGGGCTTCGCCCTTGTTCAGAGCACTGGCCAAGCCAGGGCAGGGTCCAGGCCCCCCGCGGTGTGTGGGTGGCATGCAGCTCAGTGCCAGGCTGACAGGGCACCTGTTTTCTGTTCCCGATTAAACTTCCTACACTTGAATCTGAAAGTATTTCAGACTTGGAGCCAGGTGTCGGAAGGGACACGCAGGACCCCGGGTGCCGGCCGTCTGAGTTCAGTGTGTTAGCCTGTGGAAGTGCCGGTTTTCAGGTGGCGGTGATAGCGGCTGGTCCTTCTCGTTTCTTTTCATTTAACGGCGTTAAGGACCAGGGTGGCATTAAGGCACGTAGTAAGGAGACTGAGTGGGAGCTTACCTCTAGTGACGCTTTCTGTGGAGCTTGCTGTCCACAGACGACCCTCGGGGCATTTACCGAATGTGGTCGTCTGCCAACCTGCACCGTCAGACCTGTGTTAGGCAGCCTGCGGCGTCGCCTCCGGGGCCTGAGACAGGGTCGGGTGGGCCGCGGGGGCGCACGCCCTGGAGCCCCGCGCTCCTCTGCCAGGTGGCACTCGCCCGAGAGCCTTTCTCAAGGGCATCTGAGACGCCTGGGGAGCGTCTTTAGAAAGGCAGAGGCGTGACTGAACGCAGAGAAGTGTGGACAGCGCGGGCGCACTGCCTCTGCGCTGTGTGGACGCGTGTGCACACCTGAAGGCCAGGCTCACCACGCGTAAT